>NW_019154139.1:10300783-10398191 GCF_002288905.1 Enhydra lutris kenyoni | reverse complement strand
CACACACACACACACACACACACACACACACACACACACACACACACACACTGGCTCCTGCCACCTCCCCAGGTCTGATGGTGGAGAAGCCGGGAACCTTCGCCCTGGCTGCCCCAGGGGAGGATGTGAAATTCCGCAGGTCTCAGCTGAGATTGGCCACCAAGGCCTTATGTCCTGGTATGCTTTGGAGGAAACTCACCAGGTGAGGACCGGTGTGTGGGCAGATGACCTGGGGGCACTGCAGGGTGCTTGGGGTTTGGGAATATGGGTTCGTCTTCTGCACCACTCGCCTCCTGGGGCTCTCTGTGTGCAAGGAAGGCATCTTCAAGTCACTCTTTTATTGGGGTCTACCCCTTCTCCCCCATCCCAGGACATGCCCCCGGAGCCCTTAGTGGCCTCACCCAGATGGGAGGGCCCCGTGCTCAAGCCAGAACACCGGGGCTTCTTTTTGGCTAAACCGGGCTGCCTCCTTGCTGTGTGACCTGAGGTGGTTCACTTTTGACCATGACTTTGTCCTCAACTCTGAAAATACCTGCTGGCCTTTTGCTTCACTCCCAGCGTTGCCCAAGGAACCTGTGTAAACTGGTGGTGTGATCCAGTGCCCCTCATTTCCACCTCCCAGAGGGTGGGGAGGGACACAGACCTGGGCTGGAATCCAGATCAGCCCCTGGAACCTAGAGCAAGGTGTGGACCCTCAGTGAGCCTCAGTTGCTTCGTCTGAAATTGGCATTGACTTTATCTACAATGTGGGGTAACTGTGAGGCCAGGGTCCTCAAACTTTGGGGTGCATTACATCGCCTGGGAAACTTGTAAATGCACAACCGCAGACCTCACCACCTTCAAGAGATTCTCACTGGGTGGCTCTGGGGAGGGAATTGGGAATATGTTTTTATTTTTATTATTATTATTTTTTTAAGTAATCTCTTTGCCCAACGTGGGGCTCAAACTCACAACCCCCAGATCAAGAGTCGCATGCTCCACCTACTGAGCCTGCCAGGAGCTCTAGGAACGAGCATTTTATGAGCATCTCAGCTGAGTCTAATTCAGTGTCCTTGGAACACACTCTGAACAGCACTGCAGTGATGACTAGAAATCTCCGGGCAGGTGCTTGGCAGAGTGCCTGGTGCATAGTAGGTGCTTAATGAGTGTTTACCGAGTGAATGAATGAACAGCTACATGAATGGATGGATAACCTTATTTCCTTAGTCCTTATCTGTCTGGGGGCAGCTAAGGCTGGGTTCTGGGGATGCTGCCAGCCAGTTACCTGGGCCTTGCCCTCTCCCCCCGCCCCATTCTTCCCAGGTCCCCCCATAGGATCGCAGGAGCTACTTAAGCCTGACTTAACCAATATGCAGGAAGACACTGGGAATGCCCCGTGTGAACACTCTGAGGCCAACGTGCTTGCCCAGAGCTGCTGTCAAAGCTGCTTCCACCCCGAGGAGGCCCACAGACCAAGGCAGGAGGTAGGCCAGCTTTCCTGAGTGGTTGTGGTGGTCTGGGATGAGGGTGTCTGTGACAGGCTGCACCTGGTGGGCCACTAACTTGTCGCCAAACACAGACACCAAACCAAGAGGTTCTGCCCTCTGTACAATGAGCTGGTGAGACCACGTTGTGTTTCCCAAGTGCAAGTCATTCTCCTTCTGCTTTTGCGATTTTTTGCCATGGCCTCATGTAATCTAGTACTTATTTTATTATTCTTTTTTTTTTAGATTTTATTTTTATTTATTTATTTGAGAGAGAGAGAATGAGAGAGAGAGAGAGAGAGGAAAGGTCAGAGGGGAAAGGTCAGAGGGAGAAGCAGACTCACTGCTGAGCAGGGAGCTTGATGTGGGACTTGATCTCAGGACTCCAGGATCATGACCTGAGCTGAAGGCCATCGTTTAACCAACTGAGTCACCCAGGCGCCCCTTATTTCATTATTCTTCAAATAAACACCACTCCCCTTTTTTTTTTTTTTAAGATTTTATCTATTTATTTGACAGAGACCACAAGTAGGCAGAGAGGCAGGCAGAGAGAGAGGAAGGGAAGCAGGCTCCCCAGTGAGCAGGGAGCCCGATGCTGGGCTCGATCCCAGGACCCTGGGATCATGACCTGAGCTGAAGGCAGAGGCTTTAACCCACTGAGCCACCCAGGCGCCCCAATAAACACCCTTAAAAAAAATTTATACTAAAACAAAACTTTATGTCATTACCATAAATAGGAGACTAGAAGCATATACTTTATATAGAAGGTGAAAAGGGAAGAAAGAAAAGGAAGAAAATCAGAAATGTCATTAAATTCTAACTAGAGAGTGTTGTCAGCTGAAGGCTTTAAGCCTGAGTCTTGCTGTCTCTCTTTATTTTTTTTTTTAAGATTTTATTTATTTATTTGACAGACAGAGATCACAAGTAGGCAGAGAGGCAGGCAGAGAGAGAGAGAGGAGGAGGCAGGCTCCCTGCTAAGCAGAGAGCCCGATGCGGGGCCCGATCCCAGGACCCTGGGATCATGACCTGAGCCGAAGGCAGAGGCTTTAACCCACTGAGCCACCCAGGCGCCCCACCAGTCTCTCTTTTAGAGAGAGGTTTAACCCTCTTTTAGAGGGTTAAAGCCTCTGCCTTCGGCTCAGGTCATGATCCCAGGGTCCTGGGATCGGGCCCCGCATCGGGCTCTCTGCTCCGCGGGGAGCCTGCCTCCTCCTCTCTCTCTGCCTGCCTCTCTGCCTACTTGTGATTTCTCTCTGTCAAATAAATAAAAATCTTAAAAAAAAAAAAAGTTTAAAAAAAAATAAAAAAATAAAAAGAGAGACTGGGGGCACCTGGGTGGCTCAGTGGGTTAAGCAACTGCCTTCAGCTCTGGTCATGGTCCCGGAGTCCTGGGATCGAGTCCCTCATCGGGCTCGCGTTTCCATGGGGAGTCTGCTTCTCCTTCTGACCTTCTCCTCTCTCACGCTCTCTCTCACTGTCTCTCTCTCAAATAAATAAATAAAATCTTAAAAAAAAATAAAAAGAGAGATTGGTAGGTGTTAGGGAGGCATTAAAGGTACCCCAGCATCCACGGGAGACTTGTCCCTAGAGGTACTGAAAGAGTGAAAGGGGAGGGGTTTTCTCACTTTGCCATCCTCGTGGTCTTATGCCAAGCCCTGCTGTGTGTAAACCCAGAACTCCTGGTACAGAAGCTACGAGAAGCATGGGAGTGTGAGTCTCCATGGACCCCTTCAGGCTTGACACCCCCCCGCTCCCACCCATGGCTCCCTCATTCCCAGCGGGTCCCAAGGCTCCTCCTGAGCCTGGCAGGCAGCTCCACGCAGGACGTTAGGCTCCACGAAGTGGCCTTCGTAAGGAAGTTCCTGTTAGCTTCAGAGCCAGGCAAACCAGAGTCCCAGTCCTAGGTTTGCCATTTACCAGCCATGTGACCTGGTTCTTACTGTCTCTGGCTTCCCTCTCCTAACAGGGGAAGTGGGGCAACAGAACCTTCTCACTGTGGCACCGTTTAGTCCAAGGACATGTGGCTAATTCAATACACATTAGTTTCCTCTATTCCTCCTTCCCGACCCAAAAAATAAACCTGGGAGAGAATTTTCTACACGTCCTGATCCCTCCAAGAATAGCTCTCTCCCCTCAGTGCCAAGTTCAGAGAAACATGCCCCGCCAGTCCGTCTCTGACGCCCGTGCCCTTCTGCAGCAGGTGGGGAGACGCCAAGTGTGGAACTGGGAGAAACTTGGATTCAGACAGGTCTGAGTCCTAGTGTCAGTCCGGGCTGAGACTTTAGGCCAGCTCGTGTGTTCCCACATAAGGACCAGGTGCCTAAAATGTGCCAGGCATTATGCTACCCAGGAATGTGCAGACGTGGGCCCAGGTCCCAGGGCAGCCCTCTCCCTGAGGCTTTCTCTAGCTCCCCTAGGAGTCTGGGTGCTGGATGCCTCCCTTCTCTGCTCTCAGCAGAGCCTCCCCCAGGCCAGGGTGGTGAGCGGTTATCCCTGGAAATCAGGAAGCCCGGACCAGACCACAGACAGGATCTGTAGAGGGAGGATGGGCTAGGTGGGAGCGTTCTGCTGTCTGCCAGGCACCACACATCCCTTTTCAATGTATTTATTCTTTTTTTTTTTTTTAAGATTTATTTATTAATTTGAGAGAGAGAGAGAGCGCATGAGCTGGGGGAGGAGGAGAGAGAGAATCCCAAGCAGACTCCCCACTGAGCTGGTGGCCCGACATGGGGCTTGTCATGGGGTTCTTCCGGGGGTTCGATCCCAGGACCCTGAGATCATGACCTGAGCCCAAACCAAGAGGTGGATATGCTCAACGGATCGAACCACCCAAGAGCCCTTTCAATGTATTTATTCTTAAACGTATTTAACATTCTATTGATTTAACACTAATAAAATTGTATGTAATGTCTTCACATTATTTATTATATTGGAGATGTGCAGACCAGGCACTGTTCTCCGTCCTTCACAAATACTGACCTATTTAATCCTCCTGGCATTCCTAGGAGGTGGCCGTTCTTATCATTCCAGTTTTGGGAATGAGAAAACCAGGCTCAGAGTGGGAAACCACCAGGCTGAGGTCACCCAGCTGGGAAGTGGAGGCGCCAGGATTGGGCCCGATGTCTGTCTGAGGCCAGAGCCCTTGCTGACCCGCCAGACGGGAAATCAGAGCCAGGGACTGGCAATGGGGCTCGCTCAGGCGGGCAATAGGCAGCGACGGGGGCCGCGGGTGGAAGCAGGGAGGAGGGGCCGAGACAGGCTGGGGGTCCTGCTTGGGCCCAGCTGGGCCGGACCCCTTGGTGGTACCCAACCAGCTGCTTCCTCGCTCATGTGGCAAGGTCCCCAGGGCGGCCACGGCGCCAGGCTGGGCTGTGGATCTGACACCTCCCACTGTCGAGTTGTGATCAGAATCTGGCTCCAGGGCAGGGGGCGAAACTGAACCCGCACGGGCCTCCTCTGGCTTGGTGGCCCTGCAGACACCCTGAGCCCACTCCTTGGCACCGTCCAGGGGTCCGCTCACAGGGGCTTTCTCGGAACTCAGGGCGCCAGCGCCCACCCTGCCCTGTGGCTGGGCTGTAGCCTCAGCCCTGAGCGCTGAGCTCCGGGGTCCCTGGGGAGCCCGCGCCCAGGCTCCCCCCGCACCCCACGCCGGGCTCTCAGGTGAGCGGCGGGGATCATGTTCCCGTGGTTTCATGTCCCGCATTGTTCTTGGCTGGGCCCCGGCTTATGAAAGAGTAATGAGGGGCCCCTGCTCGCAGCCGGCCCCCTCTAAGGTTTCCGCTGCCTCTGCTGCCGCCGCCACGGCCCAGAGTTGGGGCCTGGGAGGGCGGCAGCGTGGGGGCCTGAGCCGGAGCCCCCCGGGGACGAGGGTGCTGACAGCCGCCAGCCACCACCGCCGGAGCCCGCCGCCCAGGTAACCTGAGAGGAGGCGGGGTGCAGGGTGCCTCGGCCACCAGCTCCCACCACCAGGGAGGGCCCGCAACCCCGGCGACGTGGGGAGGAATGGGGGGGCCCTCCCGCAGGTGAGCTGCCGCCGTTCCCCCCGGGTGAGCCCGGCAGGTGCCTCTGCAGGTGTGGCCTGGCCGAGAGCGGGCAGGGGAGATAAGGGCCACCGACTCAGGGCCCCACCTCCACCCCCAGGTCCTGGACCCTCCTGCCCTAAGCCCCCCCTGTGTCCCCCGCATCCCCTAGCAGGGCCAACGTCCCCTTCTGAGGTCTTACTTTCCCGTCCCCTCAGACTTCCTCTTTCTCCCTCAGACCCTTTCCTGAGCTCTCCAGGTGGGCTTCGCCCCTCCTCCTCATGCTCTGCCCTTGATCTTGTCTTCCAGATGCAGAAGACCCGTTTGGGCCCCTTTGTTTCCTTCACACCCTCTGGCACACACGCACATGCACCAACACACATGTAGAAATAAGCTCACGCGCGTTAACGTGCTCCCCCGCCGCCTTGCAGACACACGCACGTGTGCACATTTGCACACCCACAGGCCTTTCTACGCACACCTACCTGTACACACACGTGTGCTTGCACACACTCTGTGCCTCTGCTAGCCCCCGGCTGGGGTCCCCAGAGGTGCTGCCGGCCTGATGGACAGCTCTCCTTGAGAAGCCTGAGAACCCAGGAGGAGATGCCCGGACACTCTTCTCCATGGCCTGCTGGGGGGAGGGGCTGCGCAGGGGGAGGGGAACCCCCACGTGGGCCAGGAGCTGCCTCCTCTCTCCAACTCTGCCCCAGGAGCCGGGGAGCCCTCCCAGTGCTGAGCTGCCTTACTGTGACCTGCCTCGCCGCCCACCTGCCTCTGAGGACCCTCCCCGTTCCTCAACCTCCGGCTGCCAGTCGGTGGTGGGCCCGGGCCTTGGGCCAGGGCTGCAGAGGTAGGTAGAGCCGCAGGGCTTGGGGAGGGGCTCCCTGGAGGAGGATGCCCTCACCCACGCCACCCTTCACCCTTTCTCGATGGTGGCGGCCGCGGGCATGGGTCACATGGGTGGGTCACGCAACCTGGGCATGGGCCGGCAGTGGGCATGGTCCTCAGGCCCTAGCTGAGTTTGCTCCGGGGAATGGAACAGCCCAGCACCCACCCTTCAGGGGGCAAGGCCCCCGGCCCGCTCACGTTTCCTGGTTCCTTTGGTACAGCTTTAAAAGATCAAACAGGGGGCACCTGGGTGGCTCAGTGGGTTAAAGCCACTGCTTTCGGCTCGGGTCATGATCCTGGGGTCCTGGGATCGAGCCCCGCATCGGGCTCTCTGCTCAGCAGGAGGCCTGCTTCTCTTCCTCTCTCTCTCTCTGCCTGCCTCTCTCCCTACTTGTGATCTCTATCTGTCAAATAAATAAATAAAATCTTAAAAAAAAAATAAAAATAAAAGATCAAACAGGTGGGCGCCTGACCTCGAGGTGCTCTGGGCTCTGGGATTCCCTCCACTCCAGGCCTGAGCTGAGCTGAAGTATCACGGTGCCTTGGGAGGGCATGGCTGAGGGCCCAGAAACCTGGGTTCCAGCCTCAGCTCCATTCCTGATGGCCTAAGGGAATAAGTCATTCCCTCCTTGATGCCTCAGTTTCCCTGTTTAACAAATAAGAGGAATTGAATCAAATCGGCTTTGCTTTGAGAACATGTATGCCTCACAGACAAGTATTACTTAAAAAAAAAAAAAAAAACAACGAAACCAGCTCTGCTATTGAGTATGTTTCAGAAAGTCCAGGATAAACGAATTTGAATATCTTTCTTGCAAGACTTGTCAGAACCTTTAGTTTGCTAGCAGGCCTTGTGCTTTTGGGTAGGGAGGTAGAAGTGTGCCATACGTCCCAAACTCATCTGACCACAGACCTCTTTTTGAGGGCCGTCATCCCTTTCCATCTTGTAGGTTGACCCGTGGGTCACTCTTGGGGACACTGCCATCTGTAAGCTTACCTGGGCCTGTGGCCATCCTGACTGCCTTCTCTAAAGCAGGGTTTTCTCTTGCCACTCCCTCCCTTGGCATCCAGACTGGTGACCCTGTCATTACCCCTGGAGTTCTGCTACCTCCTGAAGCCTCCCATTAGCCCAGTACACCTGTCATCTCACTTTTACTGAGCTGGGGGTGGAGGGTCCCACTCCTGCTCCAGTGACAGAGGATTGGCTCTGGGATCACAGGCATGGTTCACCTCTCCCCCTTCCTAGCTCTGTGACCTTGGCCATGTAGCTCTCCCCCTTCCTAGCTCTGTGACCTTGGCCAGTCCCTTGAGCTCTCTGAGCCTCAGTGTCTTCATCTGTAAAATGGGCGCCATGACACGTATTCAAAGGGACACTGTTACAACTGAATGAGGCTGTCTGTATGAAGAGCCCAGCACAGCGAGGCCTGAGTGTTTGCTCCCTCCTTTGGTCTAGTGTGAGGTGTGTGTGTACCTGGCTGGGGGTATTGGTCCCTAATTCCCATGACTTTTTGGGGAAGAAGTCATAGGTCTGTCTCTTCTCCCAGGGGTCCGTCAGCAGGGTCCTCAGCAGAGGTCCCCACTGCTGCCTCCGGGAGCCAGAGCCAGGAATTGGAGGCAGGACCCTCTCTGGAGGGTCTGGCCTCCTGCCTGGGTGGCAGCTTTGACGAAGGCCTTGACTCTGGCACCAGCTCCAGCCCTGACCACGACACCCCTGATGATACCGGCGACTCGTCCTCCGTGGTGAGCTGGGGAGGGCAAGATCGCCCCTCTGTGCCAGCCCTGGGGTCCCACCCAAACCTCCAGACAATCCTCTTACACCAGGGAACTGGGCCACGGCCCTTGGAGACTTAGCCATCTCCTCGGGCCTCCTGGACCAACTGCCTGGGAGGGGCAGGGGTCTCGTCCATGAAAAGACTGAAGGAATTTCAGTGGGCAGGGAGATCCGGGTCAATCACCAGTGGGGTCAGGCTGCCAAATACAGCGGACCAGGATGTTGGGCGTGCTGACCAGAGCGAGGATGAGACTGGTTCTTGGATTTGTCCTGGCCACACACCTCTGAGCTCCATGACCTGCCCTGGCATAGATATCTGGGAGACAGAGGAGAGGGAGCAGGCTGGGGAGCCTAGGCTGGGGGCAATTTGGCTGGGAGAAGAGAAGACTTGGGAACTTCCTGGGGTATTCACACCTCAAAGGGCTGTCGCAGGGCAGGAGAGGCAGGTTATCTGTGAGACCTCCGAGGGAAAGTGATGGGATGGCAGGCGTAGGCTTGAGAAGGCTCACCACCCGCTTTGAGGTAGAGACTTTCATGGCCCCATTCCAGGGCAAGAAAACTGAGGCTCAGAGAAGGGAAGCAGCTTACCCGAGGCCATGTGTCTGGGAAGCAGAGGAGCAAGGCTTTGAACCCACTTCTGTGTGCACCCTGGGGAAGTCTCTGGGGATGCCTTTCTACCGCAGGGAGTCCAAATGCCCTGGGTTCAAGTCCCCTCCCCCCTAAACCATTTCCCAGCTGCATGACTTTGGGC
Source organism: Enhydra lutris kenyoni (assembly GCF_002288905.1). NCBI lineage: Eukaryota > Metazoa > Chordata > Mammalia > Carnivora > Mustelidae > Enhydra > Enhydra lutris. Next base: position 10,389,299 of record NW_019154139.1, on the reverse strand, counting down.
AAGTTCTTAGCTCTGACGTACATGCCTGCCTCAAGGGTTGATGGAAGATTAGCTAAGTTCAGCAAAGAGCCTCTCGGGGTCCTGAGTATACAGCAGGTGCTCTTCAATGTCAAAGCCTTCCCCCTTATCTACCTCTCTCCTGCTGGGAGCACAGGTCCTAGGGGCTCCCAACACGCTTTCTCCTCCCTTCCCCCTCCTGCAGGACTGGAACACTGTTGGAAGGCAGGAGGAGGCCCCCAGCTGGGACGAGCTCACCGTGATGATCCTGAGGAAGCCCCAGGAAGGGCCAAGAGCTGACAGTGCCCGAAGGGCTCCATCTCTCCTCACCCGGTCTCCCGTGGGAGGGGATGCTGCAGGCCAGAGAAAGGAAGGTGAGTCCTGGCTAGGCCAGCTTGGTCACTGTGACCACAGATGTGGTGACGGCCTGGGGCTTGACCAGATCTCCCTGGCCATCTGGGTCCTCCGGCACTTCTTACTTTGGTGACCTGAGTAACAACAGTACAGTCCCCATGTAATTATGGAGCAGCCACAGTGTGCCATGTGACCTGCTTTAAATACATCATCTCACAACTGGTTGGTTAGGATCAGGTTGTAACTGACAGAAACCAACTGAAGATAAATGAAATGACTCACAGAAGTAAAAAAATTAGGTGGCTGTGACTTCAGGTATGGCTGGATCCAGGTGTTCAAATAGTATGAGAAATCGGGTCTCCGCTATGTTTTCTTCTGCTTTGGCTTCATTTTCAGCCAGACCTTCCCCTGGTCGTGGCATGATGAGCCCCAGCAGGACCAGGCTATATCATACCTACAGATCAGCTCCCAGGAAAGAGGGTACAGTCTTCCCAGTAGGGTTTTTCCTGGAACCCAGCGTGGGTCCTATGCCCACGTGGGGATAGAGTGGGGGAGGAGATTGCCTACAGAAAATCAGGGGGATTGTTTGCAGAGAAAAGGAAAAGGCCACTGGGCAGGCCTAGCCCCCAGATGCCCATGACCCCGGTGAGCATCTCATAATGTGAGCCCGGTATGGGTGATGGGAGCACATGGAACATGGGAGTCCAGCGGGAGAGAGAATGCTAATGTGGGGGGGGCACCCACACTCTGACCCTCCCTCCAAACCTGTTTTTCCTGCTGTCTGTTCCATGTCACCACCATTCTGACGACTTAGGCCCCAAATCTTGTGTTCTCCCGATTTCTCTATTTCTTCACCTTTGTATTCAATCCGCAGCTCTGGTTAGCTTCACCTGCAGAGCACACCTCAAATCCGTCCCCTTTTTGCCATCTGTACAAGTATTCCCTGGCCAAGCCACCAGTGCCCCTGCTGGGATTGTCACTAGAGTCCCCTCCAAGCCTCCGGGTTCTGCCCGGCCCTCTCGGTCCATTTCCCACAGCAGTTGGAGCCACCTTTAAAAACATGAGGGGCTCTTGAGGGGCTCAATTGGTTATACATCTGAATTTTGATTTTGGCTCAGGTCATGATCTCAGGGTCGTGAGATTGAGCCCTGCATTGGGCTCCGTGCTGAGTATGGAGCCTGCCTGAGGTTCTCTCTCTCCCTCTGCGCCTTCCCCGCTCACATGCATGTGTGCTCCCTCTCTCTCTATCTCTAAAAAAACAAACAAAAGCATGAATCAGATCTTATCACTGCCCCATCCCCACTGCCTGGCCCTCTCAGGCCCTGGGGAGAGGGTGCGTGGGAAGAAGTAAGATCACAGAGGAAAGAGGGAGCCAAATGTCTCCCTGGAGTGAGAGCGGCTAATAGGCAGTTGGGATTTTGTATGAAATACCTGCTTTCTTGCTTTTCATGCAGGGCAGTGCGGGGGGGCAGGGGGACTGTCACTCTGAGCCCTGCTTGATCAAAGGCATCCTCGGAGGGACAGGCTACACAGAGCCCCGCTGGCCGGGGACAGGACATAGGACACGGTGCCCCAGGACATCTGTAGAGCCTTCCCTGTGTGCACATAGGGGTGCTGCGGGACAGAAGTCAGATCCTGGAGGGGGGGGCCTGGGCCGAAAGGGATGCTCGAGATGGGCGGGCAAAGAAGAAGGGGGGGATGGTGATCCAGCGGTGAGGCCTTGGGAGTTGTGGGAGCCCAGCTCAGCCAGCCCTGCCTCAAAGGGCGAGGCAGGCAGGCGCTACAGGAGGATGGAGCCTTTCCAGCGTGCTCAGCACTTCCTTCAGCCGGGGAGAACGAGAAGGCAGGCGCCTCCCCGATGGAGCAGGGATGCCCGTAGGGGTGGCCAGAGCCTCACCAGCCATGGGAAATCCCTGGATTTTCTTTGAAATGCCGCTGGGAGGCCCTGATTTTTTTTGCCATCTTTGATTTAGAGATAATTTTGGATTTATAGCAGAGTGGTGAAGAGTGGAGAGAGTTTCCATGATACCCATTGCCGGTTGGCCTAATGTTGACATCTTACAAAAACAAAGTCCGACTACCAAAATTAAGAAATTAACATCGATAGAGCACCACTGTCTAAACTATAGACTTTATGTGGTTTCGCCCATCTTTCCCACTAATACCCCTCTGTGGTCCTGAGCTCCCATCCCACTGCGTGGACACACCGTGTCTCCCAGTCTCCTCCAGTCTGATAGCTTTCTGGTCCTTCCTTGTAAGCAGGGGCGATCTAGCTGGGTTTGCTTTTGGAAAGGATCTCCCTAAACGGGACGATGACCCAGGGCCCCCAGAGCAACCATCTAGGCAAGGGATGCAGGTGGTTGATGGGGTTGGGGAGTCTAGGAGGACAGGATTTGGAACAACACGGGGCGTCAGTTCATCAGACGACAATGAAAACCTGAAGGGCTGCTCTGTGCTTGGTTCTGGTTCCTTGCTAGGTGCTGGAAATTCAGACTTCAGGGATAGCAGCTCAGAAAGTCGAGAGGAAGCAGAGCTTTCCAAGCAGGAGGGAGGCCATCTTAAGCATGGCCTTTATTTTATTTTATTAAGATTTTATTTATTTATCCGAGGGAGAGAGAACGTGCGAGAGAGCTAGCCCAAGCTGAGGGGGCGGGGGGAAGGGTAGAGGAAAGGGGAGAGGCAAACTCCTCACTAAGCAGGGAGCCCAACATGGGGCTTGATCCCAGGACCCCGAGATCATGATCTGAGCCGAAGGCAGATGCTTAACCCACTGAGGCCCCCGGGCACCCCTTAAGCAAGACCTTTAATGAAAGCAGTCGTGGCTCCTTCTGGAGGAGGCCACCGTACTCTTTACTCCTCTCCTGAAGCTCTGGCTCAGGGACATGTACACAGCTAGGGGCCACCCCATGTTGGGTGACCAAAGACTGAGGGGGCTGGAGGGGGACTGAGGTCATGGTGGTCTGTCCCTGGGGATGGGAGTTGGAAGGGGTCCCTGTTTAGGGCAGTTGAGTAATCTCTCCGACCAGGGCTGCTTACACTGTAATATGCTTGCAAATCACCAGGGAATCTTATTAAAATGTAGATTCTGCGCAGTGCTCCCAGGGGTGCGCCCTGAGAGTCTGCATTTCTAGCAAACTCCCAGGTGAGGCCTACAGGTTCACAAAAGCCCATCCCAGGCTCATGGCAGCCCCAAGAGCCTCTGGGCCAGGAGCCTGTCTGGGTTTAAGGAATGGGAGCTTTCTAGAGCTATCACACATGATAGAGCCTCATTAGAAGAGATATTGGGAGGGGGGTCTCAGAACCCCTTTGCAGGAAGTAGGATAGGGAAAGGGAAGTTGCTAGGTAGCTGCCACCAGACCCACCTCTCCCGCCCTCGGGTCACGTGGGCGATTGGCTGTACCGCTCCGGGGACTCCCAGTCTATGTGCCCTTCCAGCTCTAGGAGCCTACATCCCAGTGACCAGTCAGGTGGGGTTTCCATTTCCAATTCTGAGCCTCAGCTTGAGAGAGGCCTTGGAGCTTTCTCCGATTAAATCGCTCCAAGGGGTGGAGTCACTTGGCTTGGACAGTGGATCCTCTAAGAAGGGGCTCTGGGCTCTGCCTTCCTCATCTGTCCCAGGGGTTGTGTGTGAGACCCCTCCCTGTACCTTGAACCAGCCTCTCCTCTCTCCAGATCCCTGCGGTGGGAGCCGAAGTGCCGGACAGCACTGGGCAAAGCTCCGGGGAGAAAGTGGGCACTTTCTGGAGCGGCACTGGTCGGCGCTAACCCAGGCTTCCCGCGCGACACTGCCGGGCGGACCTCGCGGTGCCACCCCCCAGGCTTCCTCTCTCCATCGTTCTGCCCAGAAGGACGCTGCCCAGACTGCTTCCACACAGGTCGATACCCCCCGAGCCTCTTCTCCCACACAAATCACCCAACGGGACAAGCCCAGGACCTCGTCCACCCAACAGGACATCCCCAGGACCGCCTTCACACAGCACAACACCCCCAGAGCCTCCTCTCCCTCAAGAATCGCCCAACGGGATGACCCCAGAACCTCCTCCGTCCAACGAAGCAACCTTCGAGTTTCCTCTCCCACCAGAACCACCAGACAAGACAACTCTAGAACCTCTTCTGTCCAACAGGACAACACTCAGACTTCTTTTCCCACGTGTACTCCTCAGAGGGACAATCCCAGAGGCTCCTCTCCCAACAAAACCACCCCGCGGGACAACTCCCGGGCACCCTGTCCCCAGCGGGACAATCCCGGAGGCTCCTCTCCCAACAGAAGCACCCAGCGGGACAACTCCCGGGCATCCTGTCCCCAGCGGGACAATCCCGGAGGCTCCTCTCCCAACAGGAGCACCCAGCGGGACAACTCCCGGACACCCTGTCCCCAGCGGGACAATCCCAGAGGCTCCTCTCCCAACAGAAGCACCCAGCGGTACAACTCCCGGGCACCCTGTCCCCAGCGGGACAATCCTAGAGGCTCCTCTCCCAACAGAACCACCCCACGGGATAACTTCCGGGCATCCTGTCCCCAGCGGGACAATCCCAGAGGCTCCTCTCCCAACCGAACCACCCAGCGGGACAACCCCAAAGCTTGTATTCAACAGAACAACCCTAGGACCTCTTATAGTCAACGAGACAATCCACAGTCTTCCTCTCAGCGGGACAACCCTGGAACATCCTCCCCTCGATGCTGCACAAAACGGGACCACCCTGGACCGTCATCTCCCCATCGCTCCGCTCAACGGAACAATCCCAGGAATTCTTCTCCCCATCGTACTAACAAAGACATCCCCTGGGCCTCCTTTCCCCTCCGCCCAACCCAGAGTGAAGGCCCCCGAACCTCTTCCCCATCTCGCTCCAAGCAAAGTGAGGTTCCCTGGGCCTCCATTGCCCTTCGGCCAACCCAAGGGGACAGGCCTCCTCAGACCTCCTCTCCCACTAGGCCAGCTCAGCGCGACCCACCTCTGTCCTCCTCTGGATCTGCCCAGCACAGCTCGCCATCTCAGGCTGTGTCCTCCTTCCATAACCCGGGCCCCCACAGTGCCTCCCGGACCTCTTCACCTCTGTACCCTGCTACCCGCGGGGCACCCCAGACCTCTTTGGAGCCCTCCCAGCCTTCATGCTCTGTCTGTATTGGGCATCGGGACGCCCCTCGAGCTTCTTCACCTCCTCGCTACATGCAACATGACCCATTCCCCTTCTTCCCAGACCCCCATGCATCTGAGAGTGAATTGCCCCACCACAACCCCCCCTACATACCTCCAGCCGTGTGCATTGGACACCGGGATGCCCCCCGGGCTTCCTCACCCCCCCGCCACACCCAGTTTGACCCCTTCCCCTTCCTCCCAGACACATCTGATACTGAGACTCAGTCCACCCAGCACAACCCTCCTCAGTTCCCCCCACCTGTGTGTATTGGGTACCGGGATGCACCCCGGGCCTCCTCTCCGCCACGCCAGCCCCCAGAACCCTTCCTGTTATTCCAGGATCTTCCCAGGGCCAGCACTGAGAGCCTCGTCCCCTCCACAGACTCTCTGCACGAACCCCCCCACATGCCCACCCCCGTGTGCATCGGGCACAGGGATGCGCCCTCTTTCTCGTCCCCTCCACGCCAGGCCCCTGAGCCCTCCCTCTTCTTTCAGGATCTCCCAGGGACTAGTATGGAGAGCCTGGCCCCTTCCACTGACTCTCTGCATGGCTCCCCAGTGCTGCCTCCCCAAGTGTGCATCGGGCACCGGGATGCACCCCGAGCCTCCTCCCCACCCCGCCACCCCCCCAGTGACCTAGCACTCCTGGCACCGTCACCTCCACCAGGCAGCTCAGGGGGCTCCCGGGGCTCAGCAGCCCCTGGGGAGACCAGGCACAACCTGGAGAGGGAGGAGTACACCATGCTGGCCGATCTGCCCCCGCCCAGGAGGCTGGCACAGAGGGAGCCAGGGCCCCAATGCAGCAACGGTGGCCGCACCCGCAGCCCTGGCCGCGCGGAGGTGGAGCGCCTCTTCGGGCAAGAGCGCAGGTGAGCTCAGGGTGGGGCCAGCCAGGTGGGCTGGGGAAGAGGCTCGGTGGCAGGACAGGTGGAAGCTTCACAGGCTTAGGTTGGCAGATGGAAAGGGTTCAGACCCCCACCCTGCCACTGACTGGCTATGTGACCTCGGGCAAGTCACTTCATCTGTTTCCACATTTTAGGAGTTTTTTTTGGACAACCGAGTGATATTGTGTGTAGCCTAGTGGTTAAGAGCAAAGACCAGGGTCAGGTGGGCTGAGTTCAAATCCTGGGTCAAACCCATTCCCCAAACTATGTGACCTCGCGAAGTGATTTAACCTCCCCGAGCCTCAGATTCCTCATCTGTAAAATGGGGAGAATGTTAGTACAGTAATTTCAATAAGTTTAAACTCTCAAACCCTTTCTTTGATCCAGAATCACAGGTTTATTTTTTTTTTCCTTCTTACATGAGGGAAAAGGAAGTACTTATGATTTTTTTCTGCTTAAAAAAAATTTTTTTAATTCTTTTTTTTTCTGCTTTAACCAAGAAAACTCATGGGTCACCTTGAACTTCAGAGAACAGAGATGTCAGTTTAAAATGAATGGCCAAAGTCACATATTTTTTTTTTAAGATTTTATTTATTTATTTGACACACAGAGAGAGATCACAAGTAGGCAGAGAGGCAGGCAGAGAGAGGGAGGAGGAAGCAGACTCCCCACTGAGCAGGGAGCCCAATGCGGGGCTCGATCCCAGGATCCCGAGATCATGACCTGAGCTGAAGGCAGTGGTCTAACCACTGAGCCACCCAGGCGCCCCAAGCCACATATTTTAAATAAGAGAACTCCCAGAATTACAAATTTTGTAGAAATTACATGTCACTTTCGTGGGACGTGGCAACAGTGTCGGAAGTCCTTTCCATGTATCCCGCAGTGTCCTTGGTCAGCAGGGACACACAGGTGGTTTATGACCCAGAACGTTAGCTTTGGCATAGCTGTGGGGAGGGAAAACATTTTCTCCCGATCTGGCTGAGATTCCTTTCTCTGGCAGTTGCAGTGTCAAGAGTTTTCAAGAACCGGGGCTGGAATTCCATGAGTTAAGGTTAAGAGAACCCGAAAATGTAGGTCTGGAAGTCTCAAAACTTAGGGTGTATAATTCAGTGCATTATAGTGTATTGACTGAGACAGAGTTTTGTAGCCATGCAAAACCTCATTTGAGAACTTTCCACCACCCCAGGAACGGGTCATATTTTGCATTCCAGAATTTTTCTGTTTTCCTTGAGGCAATGTTTTCTGTTAGATTTGAATCTACTAGAGCAACCTTACCTCTGATTCTTCAAATTTCCTTCTCCAGTAAGTTTTATCCATTTACTACTACCCAGGTGACAACGTGTGGGGTCTCCATCATTAATGTAATTCTCTCTTTGGCTTTAAAAAAAAAAAACACACATACACACACATTTAAAAATTTTTTTAAACTAATATATACTGTGTTATTTGCTTCGGGGGTACAGGTCTGTGAATCATCAGGCTTACACATTTCACAGCACTCACCACAGCACACGCCCTCCCCAATATCCATCACCCAGCCACCCTCTCCCTACCGCCCTGCATCCAGCAACCCTCAGTTTGTTTCCTGAGATGAAGAGTCTCTTATGGTTTGTCTCCCTCCCTTGTTCCATCTTGTTTCATTTTTTCCCTCCCTACCTGCCACGGCCCTCCACCCTGCCTCTCAAATTCCTCCTATCAGAGAGATCATATGATAATTGACTTTCTCTGATTGACTTACTTCGCTTAGCACAATACCCTCTCGTTCCATCCACGTTGTTGCAAATGGCAAGATTTCGTGGGTTTTGATGGCCATGTAGTATTCCATTGTATATATCTACCACATCTTCTTTATCCATTCATCTGTTAATGGACATCTGGGTTCTTTCCATAGTTTGGCTGTCGCGCACACACACACACATTTTTAATTTTTTTAGGGCAGCTTTAGGTTCATAGCAAAATTGAGTTGAAAGTACAGAGATTTCCCATTCAGCTCCTATCCCACCTGTACATGCAGCATCCTCCTCCCCAACCCTGACTACAACAGCCCCTGCCAGAGTGGAGCATTTGTTATAAACCCTGAACCTACATTGACACGTCATTATTACCCACAATCCATACTTTACAGCAGGGCTCCCTTCTGATGGGGCACATTCTGTGCGTTTGGACAAATGTATAATGACATGTATCCACCATTACGCTGTTACACAGAATATTGAACTGCCCTAAAAACCCCCATGTCTTTGGTCTTTTTATGATTACTATTTTTGGTCCAATATCAATTTGCTTATCTTTGATTTTATCTGATAATTCAGCAGGTACACTAAAGGTCTTTAAACCACAGTTATATTTTCTTCTTCTCGTTCTTTTTTTTTCTTTTTCTTATGGGGATAACTTTGAGAGAGAGAAAGCGTTTATAATAGAAGCCAGGAATATGTTTATAATCTTGTTAACCGCTTAATTATTTTTCCATAGGTACTTATATTCATTTTATTTTACTCTTTTTAAAGTTGTTTACCTTTTTAAAGCTTTATGGTGGTATAATTGGTAGACAAGAAAAATTGCATATATTTCATGTCTACATTTTGGTGAAGTAAACTATCTACTTTTTAACCAAGGCTTTATAACTCTACTAAAGACTTAAAGTTTTTTTTCTCTTGTATGGCACTTTTTCCAAATAGAAAAACATTTGCTGTCTGAAGATGAAATTTTAAAACCTATTTAAGTATCTGTAAGGGACTGATTGAAAGTTTTGAGTGGGTGGCTAGAGGACCATGCTTTTATGTTCTCCCATATATTCATTTAACATGTGTTTATTGAGCATCTACTCTGTCTAAGCATTGCATAACTGAGCCTGGAAAATTTCTCTTAACGGGCTATCACATTAAAGCATTAGGCGTTTTGGCTTGATGGCTTCATTTTTCTCCCCTAGATGCCTTTGGAATTCCTTATCTTAGCATCATATAAATACTTTGTAGTCTCTTGAATTTAAAACAGAGCCTTCATGGAATTTGCTAGACTTGATGCCTTTTGTTCTTTCTAAAAGATTTTATTTATTTACTTGACAGACAGAAATCTCAAGTAGGCAGAGAGGCAGACAGAGAGAGGGGGGGAAGCAGGCTCCCCACTGAGCAGAGAGCCCGATGCGGGCCTTGATCCCAAGACCCTGAGATCGTGACCTGAGCCGAAGGCAGAGGCTTTAACCCACTGAGCCACCCAGGCACCCTGCCTTTTGTTTTTCAATACCCTCTCTAAGTAGAGTAGAGCCCATCCAAACCTCCAGAGGAAATATGTTTCCTTTGCCACACCAACACTGAGGAACAGGCAGCCCAAGGGGACGGGCTTCTCCTTTGGCTTCTCAGAATGTTCTTGAATCCTTTCTTCCTATCTCTCGACTCCACATGGGGGAAACTTCTCAGAAGGGATGAGGGTCGGGCAAGCTGGAGTTTATACGGCGGCAAGTGCTTCCACTCGAAAGATCACCCATTCTCCTGTCCGCCCTGCACCGAGTGGTTTTCTCTATTCTCCTCCCCAACAGAGTCACGTTTGGGGCTTTCGCTTTGTGGAGCCTCCAACATCTGGTTCGGGGGAAAACTCCCTCTGAGGCCTCAGATCTCGCAGAGCAAAGAACCCCCCACCCCCGGTCTCAGATAGATTAAAAATGGAAGCGGAGCAGGCAGCACTCAAACACAGAAGCTTTAACTCCAGGGGAGAGAAATTTGGTTTCTTGTGAGTCTACTGCTCAGAACTCAAAAGAAAAACTTGATGTTTTAAAAAATATTTTATTTATTTATTTATGTGAGATCGAGAGTGAGCGAGCATGAGCGGGGGGAGATGCAGAGGGAGAGGGAGAAGTGGACTCCCCGCTGAGTGCAGAGCCTGATGCAGGGCTCCATCCCAGGACCCCGAAATTATGACCTGCGCCGAAGGCAGATATTTAACCCACTGAGCCACCCAGGTGCCCCTATGGGTCTGATTCATGGCTACCTATTAAGCAAGACAATGAACTGGAATGAGGGACTTTTTACAGCTTAGAGGTTGGATGTGGCAACAATGCCCGGAGTCCAGGCGTCTTAGAAGTGACATTTGCGTGGACAGTTTATGTTGGCCTTTCCGGGAATGTAGAGGATGTTTCTTCCTTCTGATCTTGCTCAGAGCTCTTTCACCGGCAGCTACGGTGGCCTGGGGTGTTCAAGGCTAAATGCTAGAGCGCTCTTAGTTAGGGAGCCAGAGGAAAGGCGGGCCTGGGAAATCCCAAACTCACCATGTGGACAGGAAAAGGTCAGTAAGAATGGGATATGGGGGCACATAACTATCTACATCTCCCCTCCCACCTCATGGGGTGCATGGACAAACTGGGAAGGTCAAGGGCTTGGCACCTGGAACATAGGAAGTGCTCAGTTAGTGTTTGCTGTTACGATCATGTGTGCACAGTGCCTGGCGCACAGTAGATGCTCAATAAATCTTAATTCCCACAAGGTCCAGTCTAAATTTTGTCTAGGGGTGAGTGGTGGGCTGCTCGTGGGGTGGTGGTCAGAAACAGGAAGTATTAAGTGAGACAGGAGGCAGTCGAGGCCAAGGCTAAGCGCCCCCCCAACACCTGTACTTAAACTTTTCCCCACTTCATCGCCCTCCGAGGTAGATAGATTAGAGCGGTCGACCATCCTCATTTTTCAGAAGGGGAAACTGAGAACCTGAGAGGATCATCCCTTACTTGGGGCCCTTCGATGTGGTCATGGTGGGGCTCCCCAGTCTCCCACATCTCCTCCTATTGGGGGTGGGAGTAGAGGAGCAGGGATGCTGGGAGTGGGACAGCCCCAAGGTCCCTCAGAGGGGTGGCTGCATTTGCTCATAGGAAGTCCGAGGCACCGGGGGCCTTCCAGGCCCGGGACGAGGGGCGGTCACAGCGGCCCAGCCAAGGTCAGAGCCAACTTCTCCGAAGACAGTCCAGCCCTGCCCTCAGCAGGGAGGTGAGCACTGCCAGTCTGCCCTGGGGCCCCTGCACCCCTGAGACATGGGCCACTGCTTCTCCCCTCCCCCAGGGACCAGGCAGGGATCTTGGGAGGGGAGGTCCTTTATGAAAGGGTCAGAGTTCCCATCATGGGCATCCGGCTTCCTGTTCTCCCAAAGAGCCAGCAGCTCTTGGCAAAATTGAGAAGGACCCCACATTAGTCTTTTGAAGATGGCCCTTCTGTGTTGTCGCCTTCCTTCCTTAGGCACCTGCTATGTTGAGACATTTTCAGGGAAAGCTCTGGATGCGTCATTCCAGCTTTAAGGGCTTTCTCTTCCAAGGTGGCGAGTCGTATTTTTAAAGAAACTCTTAGAGAGCAAGGCAGACCCAGTGGAGTGGGGTATTGGTAGTGAAAATTCCGGAACCTGATAGCGCAGGTCGGAATCAGTACCTTTGCCCGGGGTGTGTGGGGGAGCAGGAAAGTAAGCAGCATTTTAAAGATCTCTTTCTGAAAGTGAGGAGACTGGGTGAAAGGAAAGAGCTGACCCCCCCAGGGAGGGAAATCAGGGACCCTAGGTGCTTTGTGACCTGCTGTCCTCCAGGCTGCCGCGGAGACACAGACTGCCTCTCCCCAGGCCTGGTGAGGACCAGTCTGTCCTAGAGAGAGGCCGCCCGGTCAGGGTCCTGGAGCCTCACCGAGCCCCTCACCTCATCCTCAGGTAACCAAGCCCCTTGCGAAGCAGGCAGAACCAGCCCGGCGGAGTCAAACAGAGCCCTCTCGTCCCAGGAGCCCTGAGAGGCGGCCTGAAGGGGACCGGCGGCTCCAGGGGACCTCGCTGCCCCCAAGGACATCAACCAGGACCCCTGAGAGGGAGCGGCGGACAGAGAGACCTCTGGAAAGTGGCCGGGCAGGCCCAAGACAGCCTCTGGGGGGGTGGCGGAGTCAGGAGGGGCCTCCAGGAACCCAGGGCCCTCACAGACGTCTGGAGAGAGGGTACAGCAGCCAGCAGGAGGGCCCAGGCCTGGGGGGCTGGCAAGGACTTGGGGAGCCCAGCTGGGGGCTTGCCAGAGCCCCAGAGGGAACTTGGAGGGGCCCTCTCAGGGAGTCTGAGGAGAGCTGGGAACAACAGAGTGGCCCCGCCGGCCACAGGGGGCAGGCAGAGGCCTGGGAGGAGCCTCCTGGGAAGGGGCTTCGGGAGGCCCCTGACAGGCCAGCTCTCAGAGGCTGGACCAGCCTGCAGGAGCTGCCCAGTGCCCACCAGACTAAGAGCCCCCCAGAGAACTCCAGGGTAGGCCCAGCAGAGTTCTTGAAATCCCAGAGGCCTGAGATGCCCATTACCATGGGCTGGGGGGCTGAGGGAACGTGCCCACACCTGCACAGTCCTGAGAGGCGATCCGAGCTTGACTGGAAGGACCTTGTGGGCCTTCTCGGGGCGCCCAGAGAGGGGGCCTGGGGCCGGATAGAGGAGCCGATGCTCACCTCCCACCTTCCCAGGTTGGACTGGGAAGGCCTCCTGGAGCTCCTACGGGCCCAGCTGCCCCACAAGGACCCAGCTGGACACTGGGGTCCCCTGGCCCCGGCTTCAGGGGGTCCTCCGGCCCCAGCTTCAGGGCCAGAGGTGGGTTCCCCAGGCACAAATGGCATCCCGGAGCTAGAGCGACAGGGCCAGCCTGATGGCTGGGAGGAGTCCGCCCTGGTCAACGGACAGAGCCAGAGCGCTGGGCAGTGGCCCGGGAGCTCCGCCCAGCCGCCCAGCCCTGCCTGCTCCTCCACCCAGTGGCCAAAGACCAGAGTGACGAGGGGACCAGAGACCTCACCTATGGCTGGTCTGGAAGAGATGGGCCAGCTGGGGAGCAGGAGCCCTGCAGAGGGTCCCGGCTTGCCAGAGTGGGAGGTAAGTTCATCTCCCGTGCAAGGGGCAGCCTGACAATCTGCCCCACCCAGACAAGTATCCTTTGAAAGGCCTCCCTCCGGCTCCTGCACACCCTCCGAGACTCAGCCCTAACCCTCCCTCCTGACCAGCACTTTCCCAGCCCCCAAAATGGGCAGCAGTGATAACGACCCACACTCTTTGATGACCGGCATTAACTACCAGCTAAGCCCGGGTCTGAATGTTTTCTGGATATTTTCCTCATTTAATCTCCATAGCAACCTGATGAGAAAGGCACCGTGTATTCTCAGATCAGGAACCTGAGGCCCAGAGAGCACACAGCTAGTGAGGGCCGGGGCAGGCTGTCAAGCCAGGTGCTCTGCCCAGGGCACACCCCTTTCCATGCTGCCCAGGCTCTGCTTCCTGTGGCCTCTGGTGGCTCCCACCTGACCCTGGCTGGGACCGCAACCAGTGCGGTCAAGTCCCCTCCCCCACTGCCCTATTCAAAGTTCCTCAAAGTCCAGACAGCATCACTTAGCCCTCTCTGGCCCCTACAGCTCCTCTTAGGCACAGAGAAGAGGTTGTGCAAATGCTGATTGGGTTGAGCCAGGAGCTACGCCCGGCTGTTTAAATCAGGGCACGTGTGCAAGGTAGGCCCAGGGCCTGGCACAGAGTAGGAGCTCACTAGGTCCCTTCCCTGCCTCCTTCGCCCCAGCGGCAGGGACCCTCTGCCATTGCCCGGAGCCTCTACCTGAAGATGGTGGCCGGGGAGGGTCCTGGAGGCCAGAACGGGGCCTCAGCTCCCTGGAAACGCAGCACATGCTTTGGGGCACCGAGCTTCTCTTGCCCTGTAAAATGGGACCAGCTGCTTCCCATCTAGCCTTCGCAGGGGTGATATGGAGGCTCCTGCCCGATCACCCAAACTCCCTCACTTCCTTGATGTCCCGCCCCACGCCGCCTCCTTCCTGGACGACAGGGAGGGTTCATGCTGTCCCGGGTTCTGAGCCTGGTGCTTCACACCTTATGCCTCCCATGCCTCGGCCTGAGAGAAGGCTTGGCCTCGTCCAGCATTTACTGGGGGTCATGCATGTATCAGTTGTCCCCAGTGTCCAAAGCCCCAGTTTTTAACTGCCATGTTGTAAATCCTCTGAGCACAGGGCCCGCCCAGGAGCCCCTTCCGCTGTATTTCTCTGAGGCTTTTATCTGCTGGCTCTCCAGTCGACTCAGTGCATGGACAAAAGAGTTGCAGGGATGAACCAGCTTGGTCCTGCTGTCTTGGCCAGAGGGGGGTTGGGGAATTTGGAGCCCCTCACCCCAAGAAGCTGTCAGGCTAATCAGGGAGGCAGATGGACCCCAGGCAGCTCGGGGAGGAGGGGTGCTCGGTCGCAGTGGATGCTGGGACACGGCTGCCTGGCCCACTCTACTGGAAAGATCCTTCATCTGCATTTGCTCAGTGGTGAGGCCTCGGGAAGTTAGCCATGGCCTCCAGGGAGGAGCAGGAGCAACAGGTGTTTAAGGGCATTTCACGAATAACACCGCAGAGGTATTTACCAGGTTGCTGGGGTGCCATTTGGTCCCCCTCTATGCAAATCCTTGGCCTGACCTCCTCCTGGCCTTCCTCCCACCCCACATTCACTCTCTCTTTGTGGAGCTGGTGGCAGAGCTCCGCGGGACCATCTCATCTTCCTACCTTTGCACAGGCTTTTCCCATTGCTTAAAATGCTCTTCCCTTCCCTCTTCAGTCACCAAACACTCATTCATTGTTCAACTCTTAGACCGGGTGCGTTGCTCTGAGATACCTTCCCTGAGTACCCACCCCACCTCTACGTTGGTAATGCTTTCCTTCTAGGCTCAGTGATTCTGCTCCCCTCCATCTGGCCACACTCAGTTGCCATTTCCCCCATAAGAAAGACGGGCTGCTTGGGGGCGGGAGCTTCGTCTACTTTATCTCTGCCCTTCTGGCCCCTGGCCCAGGACATGACACAAAGGAGGAGCTCAACTCAATGGATGATTGATCAGTGAATCCATGAACCTTGAGTGCATGCAAGAAACAAATGGAGGGTGGGTGGGTCATGGGTAGATGACGGATAAATGGTGGACAGTGGTTGTGTAAGTGGGCGATGGACAGATAAATAGGTAAATATACTACATGAGAAAGGGCCGTTGGGTGGAAAGTTAAGTGGGTGATGGTGGAACAGGTAATGGGAGTTGGACAGATGATGTTGTTTAGATGACAGATGGGATGATGAACTGATGGAGGGATGAATATGAGTAGAAAATAGACAGATGGATGGTGTGTGGAAGGGTAAATGTGGCATATGGATGATGGGCGATGAATGAATGTTGGAAGATGATGGATGGTTGGATGTTGGATGGGTTGAGAAAGGCTACATGGATGGAGGATGGATGGATGAGTAGGATGATGGATGTTGAATAGGTTAGGGAGTAGATAATATAGGGGTAGACTTTGGCTGGTTGGATGAATTATACATGGGTCCATGGGTGTTGGATGGATGGATGACGAATGGATGGATAAGAAGGTGGATACAGTCTGGGGAATAACATGGGTTAAGCTGTGTTCTTTCTTATCTCCAGTTCCAATCAGAGGAGCCTGAGGAGTCAGAACCAAGCAAAGGCCAAGACTCACTGACCGACCAGAAGCATGCAGACTCGGTAGTTGGGTCATGGGTGTGGGCTCATAGGGAGGTAAAGGGAAGGGAAATCAGGTTGGAGGTGGGCTGAGGTCTTCTGATGAGCTCTGGGATTGTCCAGACCAGGGTTGGCTCCACCACGGGGTCATCTGTGTGCCTGGTAGGGCCTTGAGAGGAGGGGGTCCAGAGGTGCTGGGTCGCAGAGCCACTTTTGGGCCTGAGGTTCTGCTTTTGACTTGCAAGGATGCCCTGAAAAGTCACTCCTCTTTTCTGGGCAAATGGCAATTTGACCCCGATGAGGTCTGAAGGCAAGGCCCTTCTGGTTCTGGAGGGCTGGCCAGGCAGGGAGAAGGGATAGAGATTCCAAGAGCTAGAGCCAGAGAACCACTGAAGAGGGCTGAGGAGGTGCTGCTGTCCACTGAGCCTGGATGGTCTCCAGGGCCCCGGGCGGTTGGGAGAGATGTGTGCAGGGGGCGGGACTTAGCGAGCCTGCCGGGAGGCCTGGCAGGCAGCTGGAGCCCATCACTGCGTCCCGCCCCTCCCACAACCTGCCAAACAGACTGTTCTCATCACCCTCGGCCTCCAGAGAGGTGAGGTCAGAGCGGACAGCCTGGAGCAGCGGGAGGCAGGGCGAAGGAGACAGACTGCTTGGGGCTGTGCTTTCCTCATCCTGCCCTTGTTGCGCTCTTTCCTTGTTGCGCTCTTTCCTCGCTGCCGCCAGAGAAGCTGATTGGTGGTGCTGGGAGAGGGGGTGAGGCATCTGTCTGGCAGCCTGGAACCCCCTGGTCTGGCCCTGGAGCTCATCAGAGCTGGGCGGGGGCGGATTCTGTCCCTCCCCGTGCAGATGAGGGAACGAGTCATCCCAGGTCACACAGCGAGGCAGAGGCTGACCTCCAGCTAGAACCTGGAGCTTGGGACCCCCATCCTGCAGTCCCTTTGCTGCCTGGACGCTGATTCCTGGTTCTGTCCCGATTCCTCACGTGGCCTCCCCCAGTGGCAACAAGATTTTCATGGCTTGGTGGCCCGTCTCCCTGTCTGTGACAAGGGAGTGGACAGAGGACTGGTCACTAAAGGCGCTTCTAGCTCTCACGGGGGCTCTGGCAACTTTGCTCTTCCTCTTTCTGGGTTATTTCTTCATACTTCCTGGGGCCAGAGTTTGGTGAACAAGGAAGAAATAGCCATCTAGGGGTCCCCCGCTAATCTCCACCAACGTGGAAACCTCTCAGTATAGCCCCAGGCAACCAGGACTGGACAGAGCTGATGCCTGTCTTGTTCTCTCACTCGTTCATTCATTCATTCATCCATCCATTTATTCATTCATCCACGTACACTTAGCCAGCACCTTCTGTATGCCTGGGTGTGGGCCAGGAGCCAACTGGATGCATGGAGCTCTTGGTCCAGTGGCCAGGGCTGTGCTGGGGGAATGTGGTGGCAAGGTGGGGGAGCAGTCCCTCTCCCAAAGCCATCCCGGGCCCGTGCTCTGATGCTTTAGGTCCCATTGCCAGATGATCTCTTGATTCTGAAAAGTGGGGATACCTGGACTCTCTTCCAGTAAGGACTGTCTTCCAGAAGGACTCTCCTTCCTCTCTGCCAGTAAGCTGTGCCTCTGTTTTGCTGTGGCCTGTCTCCCCAAGGATGTCTGCAAAGGGGCCGCATTTGGGGGGCCTGCCAGGGATGGTTGCAAAAGTCTGAGACTCATTCCTTTCATGGTGGGGAGAGGAAGGCAGATGGGGGGGGAGTTGTGTGACCTTTTGGTGTCAGACCAGTTGTTGCTGTGGCGAAGGTATTTCAAGAAGCTGGAACTATGCAATTATATGTTAATCTCCTGATTCTTTAACATTGGAACCTAACGCAAAATAATCGGAAAACCCTATGCAGGCTGAACACACGGCAGGGGTCTGCACGCCCCTCCTACTGGACACCGGTGGTCTGACTTTAGGGTGGTGAAGGGCATGTGTCCAAAGGCGCTGAGCCCCAAGAACCCTATCAAGCGAACACCCCGTAGTGTGAATGAGTTAACAAGCTCTTTCCTTGGCAGCTCTGTGAAACGAGAAAGATGGGAGCCCTGGGCCTTTGAGGTGGGCGTGGCAGAATAGGCAGGGGAGACTGTAGTCGGGGACCTGCCCCCCATCCCACTGAAAGGACCTGGGGGCCAACACTGGACCCTGTTTGACAGGCAGACAAGAGGCCAGCGGAGGGCAAGGCTGGGAGCCCACTCAAGGGCCGACTGGTGACCTCATGGCGGATACCCGGGGACCGTCCCACGCTGTTCAATCCGTTCCTGCTGTCTCTGGGGGTCCTCAGGTGGCAAAGGGTAGGCTGGCTCCAGTGGGGTGGGAGGGATGAGGGTGGGAGAGAGTGGGAGGGGAGAAAGGACGTTGGCATCAAGAGAGGGAGAGTGGGGGGGTGGGGGGATTGGGGGCTCCTACACGAGCAAGGAGAGATGGAAGCAGAGTCCTAAGAGCCCCGTGGTCTCTGCAAGTGACTGGGATTTCCCGCTTCCAGGACAGGACTGGGGCTGTTTTTGGTTTTCGGGGTCAGGTGGGATTGAACACACAGCTGAAAGCTCCCAGTCAGCACCTGGGCCAAGGGGAACCAGGCTGGGGGAGGAACGGAGAGAGGGATGGCCTGCGGGGGGCTCTGGGATTGCAAAGTGTGTCTCAGAGCTGGACCTGAGCCCGTTTCACAAACATCTGGCATTACGTAAGCTACCCGCTGCCCTGAGAGGCCTGTAAACACTCGGGCCTCTGGTTCAGGGTTTCCTCAAGGGTGGGGAGGGGAGGCAGCTGTGACCCGCTCCCTTCTGCCCCCTTCACAGCAGAGAAAAGCGGCCTGGCCTCCCCAGGGACCACTGGCAGGCTCGAGGGCTCTCTCCTCTCTTAGTGACAGGCCGACTCTTGTACTCTCGTTGGCTCTGGGTCTGGCACTAGGCTGGCACGTTAGGGACAGGACACCCATTTTGCAGATGATGGCACAGAGGCTCACAGAGGTGAGCTGACTGGCTGGTGTTGCATTGCTAGGGCTTAAAGGAGCCAGCCTCTTGCTGATTTTCCTCCTTCCTAGATGAGAGGATGCCTGCCGCGAACCACCCCAGCCTCAGTGGCCACATCTGCATAATGGGGAAAAGTAGATAGCGACTCTCAAGGCTGCAGAGAAAGCTCAGGGAGATTGGGATGCACAGAGATGGGGGGGCGTGTCCGAACACTACCTTTCCCAGCCACTGCATGATTGCCTCTCTGCGGCTTTTGGTGATCAGAAGAACATGTTAGCCGGGCACAGTGGGACCTTCAAGTCCTGGGCGGGATGATAACCAGCGTGTATTGGGCGCCTCTGTGCTCCGTTCGGTGTCCCATATGTGACATGCCGTGGTCACGCCTGATCGCGTGGACTCCTCAGCACCAGGCACGCTAAGTACGGTGCACACTGTCCGTTTTACAGATGAGAACATGAAGCTCGGTGAGGAGAGAGACCATTTGTTCTAGGTCACACGGGGGCAGAGCTGAGATTCGGACCCTGCTCGCCTTGACCGCAGAGCCCTCCCATCTCCGTGCCTCCTGCTCTCTTCCAAGCTGCTTGCAGCCCTGAGAATCTTCACAGCTTTTCGCGTTACACAGATGTGGCTATGGAGGCTCATGAGTTGGCAGTCGTTTCTCATCTGGGAGGGAGAACAGTCAGGAGCGATGGGACGGAACCGCCAGCAGGGCCTCCTAGATAGTTCCTTAGAGCGGCTTCAAACATCTCTTGGGTTGGAGAGTGAAATCAGTCCCAGGTCAAGAGCCAGAAAGCCCAGGCTTGAGTTCTGTCTCTGTCCCTAATGTGTACGGCTTTGAGCCATTGTCACCCTCTCTGAGCCTCACGGTGTTATCCTCAATGGAGTAACAGTTGGAGATGGATAACCCTGCAGTTTGGTGGTGGCCCTGGGTCCCCAGGTCTGTGCCATCTCTGTCTGAACCAGGACAAGCTGTGGCAAGGGAGTCATTCCTTCGTTTGTGCATGCCTTCATCGGACCTATGTTTACTGAGGACCTACTGTGGGCTGAGGCCCTGGGCTGGTCTCCAAGACAGAGGCAAAAACACTCTTGTCTCTGCCCACGAGAAGCTCAGTGTGATGAGGACACTGACATGGAACTGGTAAGAACACAGCGTGGTCATCCCTTTAGTGGCCAATATACAGACTAGCAGGGAGCGCTGGACCAGGAGAGTCTCTGTGCTGGAGGCACTTTGGCTTCCTTTGGACTGAGACCTGGAGGGTGAGGAGGCATTTTCCGAGCAAACAAACATTTGGAGAGATGGAAGGGAGGGGCAGGAGAGAGAGGGAGAGTGTATGTGTGTGTTGGGGCACAGAGGACAGGAAGAGAAGTGTTCCAGACCCGGTGGGGAATGCGTTGTGTAGTCCCATCCGAGGTACAAAGGACCTGACTTATTCTGAGAATTCCCAGTGGCTCCATGTTCTGTGTCCGTGGCATGTACAATGTGTGTGTATAATAATGGAAGACAACAGGTAGGGTCCGATTATGATGGACACTGACTGCCTGGCACAAGTAGGCAGAGCTGATCTACTAGCACCGGGGAGGTGTTGAACTTGGAGCAGGGAAGTGATCTGGCGATCGCTGGGTTGAGGGTACTACAAGAGGAGTCCCAGAGGCCAGGAAAGCAGCAAGGAGGCTGGTGCTATCAGGGGCCACTGGGCCAGAGCACTGGTGGCTGGGGAGGTCTTTTGTTTATTCATTCACTCTACCAAGGACCAAATGCCTGAGTGAGGTACAGGGGTAGAGTGGGAAGACTCAGCATGTGGAGGCAGGAAGGCGTGTCTAAAGGAAGATAGGCTGGTTTTCGGCCTCATTCCTCAGGGTGGAGGAGAGGCACTCAGTGGGAAATGCGGGGAAAAAACTTCAGCTCCCTGAGCTTCTGTTTCTTTATCTGTGAAATGGGGAGAGTAATTAGAGTTTTGTGGGTTTTTAAAAGATTTTATTTATTTATTTGACAGAGAGAAACACAGCGAGAGGGAACACAGGCAGGGGGAGTGGGAGAGGGAGAAGCAGATTTCCCGCAGAGCAGGGAGGCTGATGCAGGGCTCTATCCCAGAACCCTGGGATCATGACCTGAGCCCAAGGCAGATGCTTAACAACTGAGCCTCCCAGGCGCCCCGAGAGTAAGTATAGTCATGCAGCAATAATTTTTGAACTCCAAACTGAGATGGCAGAAAATTGAAACAGCAATTATTCCAAGCTCTCCTGTACCCCGCCCCCAAACGTTAGCTAACTAGGGATAAGGGGGTTGTTCTAGGTGCTTTACTTAAATTAACACTTCATCCTTACAGGAACATCACGACATAAGAGCATTATTCCCTTTTACAGAGGGTGAAGTTGAGGCCCAGAGAGGCCGAGTACCCTGCTGAAGGTAACATAGGGTTTGAATCACAATTCAACAAATTCCACCGAAGTCTTTCCTCTGCTGCAAGGCTCAGAGGAGCTCCTGCAGGCAAAAGGCCTCTTACAACCTGCCAAGTGCTGGGAATGTGAGAAACGGGTGTAGCCCACATCCAAGAACCCAAAACCTGGTTCTTAAGCCCAGAAAGACCCGCTTGGGAGGAGGAGCCATTTGGGGGAATGCCCTACGTTTCCAGAACTCGCTTTGTGCTTAGATTACGCGCTAGGAATCCCGTCTCTTCTTACTGTGACCTTGGGCAAGTCGGCCCATCTCTCTGAGCCTCTCTTTTCTCATTACTAAAATGGGGACGGACACCTCCCTGTCAGGTCTGTGGTGAGGCCGAAACTAGGTGACACAGGTAACGAGCGGGGCTGGGCGAGGGGGACCCTCTGAGCTGTTAGGACTGGGTGCACTGCCCACGACTCCGTCAAACCGAGGGGCCGAGCCCTTAGTGGACCATCGCTCCGTCCGGCGGCTCGCGGGAGCCATAACAGGGCGACTGGGTGCCACACCCGACTGCCCCCGCCCAGCACTCCCGCGCCGGGGCCGGGCCGAGTCACCTGCACGTTGATCCCTTCCTTCCTCCCAGCGATCCGGCGGTCGCAGTCTAGCCCTCTGCTCCCTCCGCCCCCATCCGCCCGCCCAGACCGCCCTCGCGCGCCCGTCCCGTCGCGGCAGGCCCCGCCCCCGGGCCGGCCCGTGCTCCCATTGGTCCGCCCGCGGCCCCCGCTGCTGTTTGTCCTGGCTTTCCCGCCGCCCATTGGCCCTCCCGGGTCCTCCCAGGAAGTTTGAAAAAAAAAAAAAAAAAAAGTTTTATGGGCGGATGGAAGGGGCCAGGGCAGCGCCGGGGAAGGGAAGGGCCGGAGGAGCGGCGGCGGGCGGCCGAGAGGGGCGGCGGCGGCGGCGGGATTCCCGCGCTGCTGGGCCCGGCCCGAGAGTCCTTCCTACCTTCCTGCCTCCTGCTCCCGCCGCCCCGGGGCGCCGCCATGACGGTGAGTGCCCCCGCGGGGCAGCCCCTCTGCGCCCCAGGCGGGGCGGAGAGCGACGGCCCGAGCCAGAGCCGAGCCGTTCCCCTCCTGGGCACTCCCTTCACTTCCCGGAGGCAAGAGGAGGTCTCGGCCGGAAGACAGGGCGACCCCAGCAGCACAGGCCGGCCGGCCTGCCTCAACTAACCCCCAATCTCTTCCTCACCTTTCCGGGCGAGGAGCCAGGGCGACCCCGACGCAGTGGGAACTCCCTGTCCTGGGCAGCCCCTTCCGACCCCCCACCCCCACCGCAACTTTAGCGGGACCAGTCGCGGGCAATTTGGGATGGCCCTTTCCCACCTCCCCTCCAGCTCCCTTGCATTCTCCCGAACTGCCGGACCGGTAGGGACTCCCAGGGCTCCAGGCAGTGGGAGGGAACGAGGATGGGCCTGGTTTGGGTCTGGGATCTCGTCCGGGGTTGGAGAGAGGCGCTCCCCGGCTCGAATGGGTCGCACAGAACCATTCGAGGGCTGGGAGGACTGCCTACTCGCGTGGGCGCTGGCCCGAGGTTGGGTGGGTGAGAAGGAGCCGCCCCTTTGCGCCCCATCCGGGAGCCCATGCTGGGATTTTTGAAGGGGCTCTGGGGCCTTGGGTGGGGCAAGCCCACGAGCAACGTGGGAGACCGATGGCAGAGATTCGCCTTTCTCTTGGGGATGGACATTACCCAAGTCACTACCTGTACCTTAATGATCACATCGGGCCCCACAGCCGAGTTCACCATTATTCCCATTTCACATTTGGGTAAATTGAGGCATGGGGGATGAGGGGTGGTGTTGCCCTGGGTTACCCTGAGCGTGAAGGAAGGAGTAGCCTCTTTCCAGGTCAGTCTGGCCCCTTGACCATGATGTTCTGGAAGGGAGGGGCGGGGCTGCTTTTGGTTTCTGGCTAGCGCCTTAGGGAGGCTCTGACAGCCTGGACGGGTGGGGTGATAGAGTGGAGCTGGGTGTGTTTGCGCATGCGCACGTCCCCTTTCCTCGGATAGTGGAGACCCTGACAAGAAGTGGGCTGGGCTGCGGGGGGTTGGCCCTAAGGGCCCCTGCCCCTGTGAGTGTGATGACCTGGCCGCTGCTTGGACTTCCTCGGCCTCCGCACATCCTGCCACCTCCCTGCTGGCTCTTCCTGTAGTCAGCAGCCTCCGTTTGGTCAGTGAGCAGAGAGGGATGTGGGGGGAGGCGCTGAGTCAGTGTCCTGGCCACCCACCCTCAGGTCCCCAGGCCCCGGGGAGGATGTTTGCATTGCCTACTGGGTGCCTGCCGGACCGTGAAGTGGGTGCTTTCACGTTACCAGAGTTGATCCTTTAAGGTCGATGATTTTAACTTCCCATCTAACAGATGAGAACACTGAGGTATAAAGAGGGGAAGTAACCTGCCCAGGTGACATAACCGGTATTTGTAGCTAGATCGCCCCAGTTTTCTTTCTGGGGCTAGATAGAAATGTACTGTTGGCTTTCATGGGGAAGCACATGGTGAGGGGGCTGATTCAGGCCTCCTGTGGGGGGTACTTGGAGGAGGGACAGCATATCCCTGCGGTGGGAGGGGGCTTCCAAAGGAAGACACCCTCCGGTGATTAGAGGATTTTGTCAGATGGAAATGGACTGGGGGAGGGAAGAGTGTAGACAAACACCTTGGTTGTGTTTGGGGAAAGGTGAGAACATAGAAAAGGGGCCTCGAAAGGAGGGCTTCGAAGGCCAGGAGAAGCAGTTTGGGCTTTGATCAGGGGCACGGGGGAGCCAAGAAAAGTTTCGGAGCAGAGAGATGGCTCATGATCTCTGCTGACAGCGTTTGCTGGGTTCATCATGGCTGCCTTCATGCCTGAGCCTGCCCCAGCCTGGTGTCCCTCCTGTGTCTTCTTCACACCCTTTCCCTCTCTCCTGACCCCCAGCCCTGAGCTCAGAAATCTGTAGGGAGCGAGTGTTAAAGTTGCCGTGAATGGGTAAAGCCAGGCCTGGAGTCCGGATCTGCTCCACCTCCTTTAGCTTTCGCCCAGTGCAGCCGTGCCCTTGGAGCCTCCTGCCTTAGCCACTGCCTGGCATCAAATTATATACCTGTCCACTTGTTTATTGTCTGTCTGTTTCCTGAGTTCCACCAGGGCAGGGGCCACATCTCCCCTTCGCAGCTGATTTCCTGGCCTCAAACAGTGCCCGGTGCTTTTTAAAAAAAAAAAGTTTTTCAACAAACATTCCCTTAGCCAGGAGGGTTAACAGGCATGTCCCTAACGGTGAGTTGCTCCTATTCTAGCCTGTGAGGGATAAAAGTGAATGGCTTTGAGACCATCACAAACACAGCAGAGGCTGCAGGAGGGCACTTTCTGGCATGGTGTGTGGTGTGTACTGGGAAAGGGGCCACGGAAGTGGCAGTTAAGCTGGGTCTTAAGGCACGAGTAGGGGTTTGCCTGGTCCCAGGTGGAGGAGGAAGCCTGGTATTTCAGCAGAGGACATGGGCTGGTGTGGAGGGCCTGGAGTCCTGATGTGTTGCCGATCAGAGAGCATATGTGGTGACGATATAAAGATGGGGTTCTCTGTGCAAGGGGGATGCCGGCTGGAAGGGTGAGCTGAAGCTTGTGCGCCATCAGGCAGCCAGACCTCGTTTTGCAGCCCCCTGGAGGTTTGAAGCTGACTTGTGACACTTAGGCCTTTTTGAGGGGGTCTGCGTGCCAAGCATGTGTTTAGAGGGCGCCGTGTCAGTGGGTCAGTGGCCATGACCCAAAGGAGGAGAGAGCTGGTCGGTACTCCTGAAGGGACAAAGGGCAGGTGAGCTTTCTCAGGTGGAGGAAGGGTGGCTGGGCCCTAGAGGCCATGTGGGAAGGGACAGCAGGAGAGGTCTAGGCTGGCGGACCTTTTGACCCTGGACAGGGGTTCCCAGGTTACTGCAGGATCTTCCCTGTCAGTGGATTTAAAATCTCATGTTAGTAGCCTCCTCCCCGCTAAGGTCAGTGTGCCTTCTAGCACCCGGGATGGCGAGCAGCTTCCAGAAGGTCGCTGAGCTTCTCCATATGTAGCTCATTCAGCCCTCTCACAAAGCTTGGGGGAGCGCAGGACCTGTCCCCCCAGCATTTGCTGCGTTAGATAGCCGGGGGTCAGGGAGGAGATGTGATGTCCGCCCTGCCCTCTGCTTTCCAAGCAGCCCTTGGGGTCCCAGCCTGTCATTCTAGTTGGGGAGCCCTTGCTCTCTTCTGGAAGCCTATGGCCAACCTCTCAACCCTGGCCCAGTCTGATGGGCTGGGTCATCCACTTGTCCCTTCCTAGGAGCTTTCCCCTGGACCAGCACAGGGGTTTAGACCAGGAAGGTAAAGGAGGGTAATATTTATTCAGCAGGCTTTTGCTGACATCCAGTCACAGCATGCCAGCCTTGGGGTCACTGGAGGTCCCCATCTGAATGGAGGTCACCCAGGTGATTTGGTGGCCCCAAGTGTAGCTGCCAGTCTTCGGTCTTAGTTTGGGACTGTCCTAAGCAGCCTCTGGCACTGGTGGCGAGCAGGGTAAGGGCAGATGGAGAGAGACAGGACGAACACAGCCCCAGGGTTTCCCAACTCTGAGAGCAGAGCCGGGGTCCCCTCCCTCAGACAGGTAGGTGGGGACCGGCTGCCATGCAGGGGTGGGGATGCTGGCCTGTGGAGATCCAAGGGCTCTGGCCCCACAGCCCGGGCTCTGGATGGCTCTGGATGGCTCTGGATGTCCAGGCTGCTAGCACAAGCCCCTCGTGGGCCACTTCCTCCGCCTGCAGAAGAGGAGAATGGGGAGGAAGGCGGGTCGGGAGGTAGCCAAGTCAGGTGGCTCCGGTTACCAGCTGCCGTCTCTGCTGCCCACCCCACTGAGCCCCGCTGCAGGCCTCTTCCACGCAACCAGCAACCAGACACCTTGGCCTGGTGAGGCCATGATACCGGTGCTGATAGGTGGGCTCAGGGCCATGGCAACAGGTGGCCGCCTCCTTCCTGCCCTGCAGCCTGGCCCACCCCACTCTCCGCCCTGCCAGGGAGCAGGGGCTGACACTCTGCTGAGGGGACCAGGACTTAGACGAGAGAAGTCTGCGCCTGGGCCAGGAGGGTCTGGTGGCCAGAGCCCATCAGATGGACGTGGCCAGAGAAAATGCCTGGACAAGTGGCTGCTTCATCTAGGCCCTGGGGCGGGGGGGAAGGGGGTGCCTAGCCCACAGTCCTCTGTGGAACATGCTGCAGCTAGGAGCCCCCAGACCCCGGGCCCGCACCCCGCTGGGCAGCACCCACCAGGTGGGGCTTGCCAGGACTGAGGTGCCTCCTTCCTGGTCCTTCTAGAGATCTGGAGGGGACCAGAGGATCGCTGACCATAGCCTGGGCCTGACTCCCATCTTTCAGGGTCTCCAGGAGGCATGGAAAGGGCAGGGCTGGTCGGAACACGAGAGGGTCAGTGAGTGGGGGATGAGCGGGGACATGAAGGCATTTTCCTGGTGGGCCTCCCGGCCTCTTCAGTGAGAGCAGCTGGACAGTTGGCTTGGGCCGGCTGGTCCAGGCTGTTCTCAGTGCTCTCTGGCGTCTCTATAGGCAGAGCCGCTCTGTCTCTCACTGTTTGGTGAGGAGGTAGGCTGGTTGGGGAGGGGAGCCTGGACATCTACGGTGGATGTCACCCCGCCTGCCCTCTTGGCTCTCAGAGACTGTTGGGGAAAGGGGCTAGGTCTGCCTCAGTGGCTGGGAGCCTGCCTGGATTTGGGGGTTTCCTGGGCCCTCAGCACCCCCATCTCCTGGTCTCTCTGGGGGGCAAGATGGGTGCCCACTCCTCCCCAGTCCTGGTTGGCTCTCCACCAGGCCTAAATCACCTGCCTGCTCATCTTCCCACAGCCCGATCTGCTCAACTTCAAGAAGGGATGGATGTCGATCTTGGATGAGCCCGGAGAGGTAGGAGGGCTGCAGTGAGAGTGGAGTGGGTGGCCTGGGCAGCTTCAGGGCCCCAGCAGGTCCCTGGGGGCAGCCCGGCAGGCTGAGCTGCTTCCACGGCTTGTCCAGGCTTCTGGATAGCCTGGCCTCTGAGTGGAGGGGGTCCAGGGGGGCCCAGAGTGGGCACCGTGAGGGGGGGTGGTTTTCTCGTGCAGTCCCAGAGGGCCTTGGGCTGGGGGCGTGGGAAGGCAGAGGCTGCGGTCCTCTCAACCTGCTAGAACAGTCCACAGGCATACAGGGCCTCAGGACTAGAGACCTCCTAGCCCCTCATCCCCTGCACCCCATCCCCTCGTGTCACCGAGAGGCCCTGGGCCCTCTCCCCTCTTGATGACGCTGGCTGGGTCTAGGGTGGAAGGGCTCCAAGAGATCAGCTGTCCTGAGACTGCGGACTCCCAAGGACTCAGCCATGCAGGAACCTCTCCATCCCCGCAGAAGTGTGCCTTAGAGGACCAGCCTGGGGCTCCAGTGGTCGATCCAGAGCTTCCTCTGGCCTCAGGAGCCACATCTGTGGAATGGGCATGACGGACAATGACGATTCTTTCCAGGGTGGACAACAGGGTCAGGGAGGTCGAGACATGTAGGGTCCCTGCCAGAGCTCAGCCAGTAACCCTTCCCTTTGTCTAATGCGTCCATCCTTAGAACGAGGAGAGACAGTGGCCTCTCGCTGGCTCTGCCCTTTCAGCTGCCAGGCTGGATGGAGTCTGGGAGCTGGAACTGGCTTCCTGCCCACTCAGCCTGGGAGGGGACGGCTCCCCGCCCCAGTCCTGCATGCGCCCGTGGCTCGGTCTGCGTGCAGCCCGCATGCCTGGGAGGGCTCAGAGCCAATGGGAATCTCATTGTGTTTCCTACCCACATGTTTTATTCCCTCCAGCCCACAGCCTTCCGTTCCTGCTGCCTGCTCGCCGGTCGGCGGGTGGCTGTGCTCCAGGCTCACACAAGGCCTGGCATCCTGCCAGTGACCCTTCCCAGCCTCCCCACCCAGGGTCTCTGGAGGGCAGAGATGATGGGCCCCACCCAGAACTGGCTGCTACTCATCTTCTTTCGCAGGGTTTTGGAATGTCCAAGCTGGAAGGGCCCTGGGAGTTCAGCCAGCTCAGCCCCTGGGTACACAGACAGGGGACAGGCCCACATCTGAGCTTCCAGCTCTTCTGGGCCTAGTAGCCCCTGCAGTAGAGCCAGGCCTAGAACTTGGGCTGCCTAAGGCCATGGAACTCCATCTGGCTCCTATCTCAGCCATCGTAAATTAGGCCAAATTAGGCAGGGGCCAAAGAAACGATTTGGCACAGAAGCCCTGCCCTGCTTTGTGGAGGGACAGTTGAGGTCCTGAGTGGCAACTCAGGCCATTGTTAGGACAGTCCCCAGTAACCTCGTGCTTGACCCTATGCTAAGTGCCACGAGAGACATACAAGGAAGGGATAGATACTTCTAACCTCACAAGGCTTAGGAGACTTCTTATTAGTCCTGCTTGCCAAGCCAAGAAGAATGAAGCTCAGAGAGGTCAAAATACCTGATCAAAGACACACAGCTAGCAAGGGATAAAATAATTGTAACCTAGGTCTCTTGGATGCTAAACCCTATTTCTTAGGAGAGGCTGTGTACAAAGAAGTCGAAAGTATCATTCTGGCACATCCTTGAAAACTTGCCATCTTCTTAAGGAAAGAACACTAAGTATTTAGACTTAGACTTGGATAGAGTTTGTTGGTGTGGGGGAGCCCCTGGAGGGCCGAGGACTGGGTGGCATGTGCTGACCCTGGGAGTGGGTGGACTTCGACTGGCATTCCAGCCAATGGCCAGAAGCCCAGGGATGGGCTGAGCTTGGAGTATTTAATAATGAGCTGTTCTGCTACCCCTCCCCTGCCCTCCGCGGCCTGCCGGCCTCACCCCACTGGAGCAGACAGGCACTGCAGAAAGGGACCCAAGTCATAAATGTGCAGAGAATATCCTCTCACAAGCTGAATACGTGTGTAACCGACACCCGGCTCAGCGAACAGAATAGGACCCATGTTCAGACACCTCCCCCCAGGCCACCTTCCATTCACTCTGGCACACTTGTCCTTGGCTACTGAGGTGACCTAGAGGGGTCTAGGGGAAGAGACATGTAAAGTTCTGCTCCCTGACTTGCCAGACGAATGACCTTACACAGGTCACAGCCCCTTCCTCGTCTGCACTGGAGGGATTGCGTGTAGGAACCATGGTGATCTCAATGGAGAGGGTCAGGAGGGCTACAGGACTGCCAACACATCAGAGAAGGGCTCCCAGAAGGAAAGGGAAGGTGTCAGCACTGAAGAAAAGCCAACCCATTTCACAGATGCTGCCCCTTGAGGGGCCAGGCTTCAGATCTGGAGTTTCTGCTTCCGCTCTGTCCCCTGCCCCCCGGGCCATCAGCAGGGCAGAAGAGGTTGCCGTCAACCC
This sequence comes from Enhydra lutris kenyoni, assembly GCF_002288905.1. Taxonomy (NCBI): domain Eukaryota; kingdom Metazoa; phylum Chordata; class Mammalia; order Carnivora; family Mustelidae; genus Enhydra; species Enhydra lutris. The sequence continues at coordinate 10,359,685 of NW_019154139.1, read as the reverse complement.
AGCAGCACCGAGGACAGCTGCAGAATGGTGCCCACACCCCTGTTTTGTCCTCCCCCACGCCTGCAGCCCCTCTCCCCTCACTCACTGCCCCCTTTCCTTCGCAGTGGAAGAAGCACTGGTTTGTGCTGACGGATTCCAGCCTTAAGTACTACCGGGACTCCACCGCTGAGGAGGTGAGACCGAATGGGGGCGTTCTCTGCCCCTGTCAGGTGCTGGGGGGCCCTGGAAGGGGATCGGGGCAGGGGGCCCGGGTGGGGGCAGTGGAAGGCGTGGACGATCATGGGCCTCCCTGCGGCAGGCCGATGAGCTGGATGGCGAGATCGACCTGCGCTCCTGTACGGATGTCACCGAGTACGCCGTGCAGCGCAACTATGGCTTCCAGATCCACGTAAGCCTCATGCAGCCGGGGTGGCATGGGGGGCGGGGGGCGGGCTTCGTGACCGGCTCCTGTCACCCGCTGTCACGGAGGCGGTCCTCAGAGCCGGTCAGAAGCTCTGCTGCCAACGCCTGTCGTGTCTGGGGAGGCCCCAGAGATCACAGGTGGCAGGGGAGGGCGGGATGTTGGGGAGATCCTGGAGCCACCAGTGGAGGTAGCTTTGGCACCCCCCGCTCCTCCCTGGACGCAGGACCTTGGGTTCCGTCCTGCAGGGAAAGGGTCACCCTCCCTGGGGCATGCAGTGGCGAGGGAGCAGGGGTGGGGGGCAGGGCTGGCCATGTGGCAAACCTGCCCGCGGGGTGGACTTGCAGACCAAGGACGCCGTCTATACCTTGTCGGCCATGACCTCGGGTATCCGGCGAAACTGGATCGAGGCTCTAAGGAAGACTGTGCGGCCCACCACGGCCCCGGATGTCACCAAGTATGTGCCAAGCCAGCCTGGGACCTTGAGGGAGGCACCCACCCCTGCGTCCCTGAGTGGGGTTCTGGCACCCAGCCGAAGGCCCCGTGGTTGTACCTCCGGGGCCTCAGTTTCTCCATCAACAGAATGGAGAGAAGCAGTGAGCATTGTTGGCACTCACCTGAAAATACCTGGAGGATCTGAGGTTTGCCTGCCATCCCGTTATGGTCCCCACATCCTGAAAGGAGGGGAGGGGACCTTGACTCTTTGGAGAAGATGCCAGTGAGTCAAAGGCCCCCTAGAGGTAGCCGACTGTCTGGGAGCCGTGGGAGCCATGTCTAAGCCTGTGCTAGGGAGAGTGTGTGGTTAGGTCATCTGGGTGAGGTGCTCACCCCGCCCGAGGTCGCCGTGCTGGGGGGTAGGGGGACTGGGCTGCTGGGAAAGCCCCCACACAGTATAAACGCTCACTGCCCGCAGGGGGCTGGGAACCACAGCAGTTGGACGGCACGAGCAGCGTCTGATGGTGGGGGACCCAAGTCTGAGCCCCACTCCTGGGCCAAACTTTAGCTGTTCAATCCCAGGCCAGTGACTTCCTTGTCTGAGGGTCCGATTTCTCATCTGTCGTGCCGAGTGTGACGTCGGCTTCGTGGGAGGGATGTGCACGGAAGCCCCCTGTGGACTCGGGGGCCTTTGCGGCTGGACTTTCAGATAGTCTGTAGGCCCAGTGGCTCTAACAAAGAAGCCCCCCCCCCCGCCACACACAGAGGCAAAAATAAGGGAGAGCTTGCTTTCTCTCTCCAGAACAATCCAGAAGTGCATGATCCAGACCTGGTGGGGCAGCTCTACGGCCCAGAGCTCACACCTTTGTGTCTGGCTCGATTCTCACGGAGTCCCAGCCCGGAGTCCAGCCACGGCATGGCCCGTCCTTTAAAGGGAACCACACCCTTGGCCAGAATGTAGTCACGGGGCCCCGCAGCTGCAAGGGGTGCTGGGGGCGGGGTGTCGTTTCTGGCTGGCTCACTTATGTACCCTGCTGTTGCTAATGGAGCAAGGGGAGGCCTGCCGCAGTCGGCGCTCTGGTCACCGTCCGGCTCTTCACCACTGTTCACCTTGTTTTCCCTCTTCTCCCATGAGCCTCTCCCGGACCGTGCCTTAAACCACACTTCTGGTGATGATTCTATGACCAGCACTGGCCAAGGGCCCTGGTTGCTTTGCACGCTTGCCCTCCCACGGGGCCTCGTGTCCGTCCTACGAGTGGCTTTGTCGACCCATGTTACAGATGAGGTCCCTGGGGGCCCAACAGGGAACCCAGCTCTCCTGGTTCCTCTGCTGCTGAGTGCGGGCCCTGGAATGGTTGCCAGGGTCTGTTAGTGATGAAGCCCAGGTCTTAACCTCTAGATGGGGGTCCAGCCCCGGCTGGGGGGGCAGCGGGGCACTGCACAAGTGCTTGACTCTTCACTCCATCCCCTGACGAGGCTCTGCTGGCCCCCCCAGGCTCTCGGAATGCAACAAGGAGAACTCGCTGCACGGCTACAGCACCCAGAAGGGCTCCCTGAAGGCGGGAGAGCAGCGGGGGGGCTCTGAGGTCATCGGTCGGGGCGGCCCGCGGAAGGCGGATGGGCAGCGGCAGGCCCTGGACTACGTGGAGCTGTCCCCGCTGACGCAGGGCTCCCCGCAGCGGGTCCGCGGCCCGGCCCGCACGCTCGACCGCCCGGCCAAGCAGGAGGAGCTGGAGCGGGACCTGGCCCAGCGCTCCGAGGAGCGACGCAAGTGGTTTGAGGCCACGGACGGCCGGACGCCGGAGACCGCAGCTGGCGAGGGGCCGCGCCGGGGTCTGGGTGCCCCGCTGACTGAGGACCAGCAGAGCCGGCTCAGTGAGGAGATTGAGAAGAAGTGGCAGGAGCTGGAGAAGCTGCCCCTGCGGGAGAACAAGCGGGTGCCTCTCACCGCCCTGCTCAACCAGAGCCGCGGGGAGCGCCGGGGGCCCCCAGGTGATAGCCACGAGGCCCTGGAGAAGGAGGTAGGCATCATTGCTGGCCTCCGGGAGCTCCCTCGCGCCACCAGCACCCCACCTATGCCTGTGGTCACACTGTGGCATTTATCTGGCATACCTAGTGATGGGGAGCTCAACCCCGATTCGCTGAGACCGCAGACTCTTAGAAACTGCAATCTTTTTTCCTGGACCTCGGTGTTTCTTGTTTTGGGGCATTTTTTCCTTCTTCGTTTTGTCCTCAGCAACCACAGAGAAAGGAAGAGGGAGAGACCACTTATTAAGCACCTTCTGTATACCTCCTCCTCGGCCTCCTTTACCTGTATTGGCTCCCTGAGCAGTCTCAGGGTCCCAGAGGGTAGACCTCGTCACAGTTGTACTGGTGGGAAACTGAGGCTCAGAGACCACCTCCTACGTAATGCGATCAGTGTCTGTGACCACAGTGTCCTGCTCCCAACCCTGTTTAGTCTTCTCTGGGACAAAGTTCTTCTGGGTCACTGACCTGGCCTTCCAGGAAACAGCTGAAATGTCCCCTTTGCCTGCATTTCCACCACCAGCTGCTTCCCCTGCTCGAACCCAGGGCTCCTCACTGCCTCCCAGCACCCCTTTCCCAGCTTCCAGCTTCCCACTGACCACCCCCCCCATCCCCTTGTAGGTCCAGTCTCTTCGTGCCCAGCTGGAGGCATGGCGTCTTCAGGGAGAAGTTCCACAGGGTACACCCCGGTCCCAGGAAGATGGCCACGTCCCCCCAGGCTACATCTCGCAGGTGAGGCCGAGGGGCTGTTCGGTGGGGGCTGCGGGCAGGCTTCTGGTTGCCGAGCTTTCAGAGAGCAGCCAATGTTCTGGGAGTGTTTTGACGCCCACGGGTGTCATTTGACCTGCAGTGTCTCATTCAAAGTGTCCCTCGGGTAGACGTGATCACTGTGCCCATTTTACAGACAAGCCACTGAGCTTATGGGACTTGCCCGAGGTCAGCTGAGCTGCAGAGGTCAGAGGTGGGATGTGAGTTCGGTTCCGGCTGACTGCAGAGCCCGTGTGTGAGCTCCCCGTGACACTCTGCACTTGGACCCCTTCTCCCATACCACCCAGGAAGGAGACCCAGTGGGGAGTGGGATCCCAACGGGCAGGCCTCCAGGGTTGCTGCCTCAGGCCGGAGAGATCCCGCTCGTGCCTGTCAGGCCAAGACCCTGCGGCAGGTGGCCTGCGGGACGTGGGAACCCTCCGGTAGCCCCCAGGGGATACTTGGTTTGCCTGGGGCAAGTGGTTCTCAAGCTAGGGCTGATTTTGTTCCTCTGGGGACATTTGGCCATGGCTTACTATCAATTTTACTGATACAAAGGACATTTAGGATACAGTGTACAAATACAAAATATATCCCTTTCCTTGTGAATTCCGTCTATAGCGATCTGACTCGTGTCAGAATACTTTCCACTGGTTTTTCCGAATGCTTGTACCGTCGCTAACTGGCAAACGAGGATTGTTCTAACATGAATGTTGGCTAACAGTTTTGTTCACGTCATTGAGTAAAATGAGAAGACATATGTCACAGCTTTACTTGGTCAATGTCATGAGTAACTTCTTGACCGAACTGGATAATAGTTTTCTTTTGAGAAAATTCCGTGTAGGAGTATGTTCTCAGGTCTGTGTTCTAGTTCCAGTGTGATGGTTAAAAATTTGGCAGACATGGGAGTTTAATCTACATTATTAGCATTTTCTCAGCCCTTGCTAACGTCCAGACAGTCACAAAACAATATATCAAGCCCTGATTTGTGATGTTTCCCAACTTCCATGGTGTACATACTCCCGCTGTGGCTGATGTCCCCGAACACCGATTTGGGAAGAGATATGTGCACAGAATCATAAAGCACTTCCACCAGACAAGATGCAGAAGATGTAAATAAACCTGAGAGCACATCGGCGCCCGGCCGGCTCCGTCCATGGAGCGCGGGACTCCTGATCTCGGGGTCCTTGAGTCCCAGCCCCCACGTTGGGTGTAGAGATCACTTAAAAATAAAATCTTAAAAAAAAAAAACAACAAAAAAACTCAAGAGCATAGACAATAATAAAATGCAGTGAAATAATTAAGAAGTGATGAATTTTGAGTATCACCTTTGTTTTCCGTATAGTTAATTATAAGTTTATATCATTTAGTTTTTAAAATGGCTTCGCTTAACAAATGTGTGACAGAGTTGTGAAGAGTAGACCGTCGGTTGTCTCCAGTCAGCACGCCGTTGCCTGAAGTAGAAGAGACTGCTGGGGTCCTGGGCTCTGAGCGCGGGGCCTTCTAGAAGTTTCAGGGTTGGAGGTGGCTGTGCGGGGCGGTTTTGGGGTGGGGGCACGGGCCGGGGCAGAAGGTGGAGGGCCAGTAGGTGTCTACAGTGAAGACATCCAGCAAGCCAAGGAACCGGGATCTCATTCCGCAGACCTGAGGGGCTTTGGGGTCGGACAATGATATCAGGAAAGTGGTGTTGGCGCGGAGGGGAGTTTGGGAGTGGGCAAGGGCGATGTCAGGGGCTAGGACGGGGGCTGGGGGAGAGAGGCCTTCAGGAGGGTGAGTGCAGGGAGAGGTGAGGACTGGGTGACTGGGCCCAAGGAAGACAGTGGGGAGCCTCCAGGGGCCCTGAGTCTGGGCCGCTGTGCAAGGCCAGGGAGCCCCATGGGGCTGAGTGATGGGTGGAGTGTTCAGCTGAAGGGAGACCAGGGTCAAAGGGAGTTGGGACCTGGCTGGGGGAGGGGGGGCTAGCTTTGGGAGTCACCTGATGTGGATCGGGGAATGGAGCAGGGTAGGCGGGAGGGACCAGGGTTGTCAAAGGCTCCCTTGAGGCCAGAGGAAGGAGTGGGTGGGGCTTCTTCAGGCTGGGTGAGGCCCTGCCTGCCCCTGATGCCCCAGGCAGCTGGGACACCCCTCAGAGACCATTACCCAGAGGGCTTCAAAGTATACTCGGAGCCCCTGGACACTGCAGGAGCTGCCTTTCTGGGTCGTTCCATTCACAGCCATCGGTATCTGGCATCAGAGCAGCCTTATCTGTCTGTTATACTGTTGGAACCTGCATTAGATTTCTTTTGGGAAAAGATTTCTCACTTAAATGAAGTTTGGAGAGCACCGCTTTGATTGCTCAGCTTATGGGTGGGGAAACTGAGGCATAGGAGGTGAGACCTTCAAGCTAGAGGCAGACCTGTGTCTGCAGTCCAGGCTTCCTGGTCCCCAGGGGGCCACTGGGCACACAAAGGGCTGTCAGCCATTTCATCCTGTTAGGTTGGGATGGGCAGGGGTGCAAATGGAATTGGGGGGTGCAGGTGAGAAGGGAATGATAAGAAAACAGAGCCAAAGACAGGTAGAGGAGGGGCCCCAGAGGTGGGGGCGCCAGAAGAGGAGCTGAGCCATCTCTACCCCCTCTGACCCAGGAGGAGGTGGCTGGGGATTCAGGGGACCCTGGAGAGGTGACAGCTGGGGAGGGGTTTGGCACCTGATATCTTCCTCTGGGTGGGCGCCCCTCTTTCAGCTTGTGGAGCTGACCACATAGGACAGTAGCTGGGGTTGGGGGGGCGGTTCTGGGGCTTCACCGGCCAGGGCTCCTGTGTCTCCTTTATGCCCCCTCCCCCAGCTTCCTGCAGAGTAACGGGCATTTCTTGTTCTACTTGGATCCCTATCAGAGGTGGCCACTGGACACCTTGGGCCCTCCTGAAGGTAGATCAGAGAGAGCCACACTGGGCCTTCTAGGAGCCCCTCCTTCCTCATAGGCTGGTTCCTGCCTCTGGACCCCCTGTTAGCTGCCAGGTCGGCCTGTGTCATTGGGCCCATCTCTGTAGGTGGGCTTATCTTAGGGACCCTCATGAGTTGGTCTTATGGGCCTGTTTTATAGAGGAGGACACTGAGGCTCCGTGGGGAAGGGGCTCATTCAAGTTCACACTGGTACAGCGAGGATCAGGACCCGGTGTGTGAAACTGCAAAACCATGTTCCCTTGTTCTGACTGGAGGGGGATAGGCGTCACCTGCCCCCCCACTCAGAACACCTGGCCCTTCCCCCATACCGGTCCTTATAGCCCCCGGTGCAGGGGCTGGAGAGGTGGGGGTCAGCCCCCCCCACGCCGCGAGGTATGCTGTAGCCTGGGATATATTCTCTTATCTGGCTCTCGGCTTCGGTTTCCTCCACGGCTCTTCCCCTTTCCTTAGTGCTCTTAAATTTCGTTACATAACAAATACGTTTACGTCTTCAAAAATTCAATCCAATCAAAAGGTTAGAAATGACCACGGGGGCTCTGCTTCCCCTGCCTGCTCTGCCCCCTCCAAGGGTCACCTTGCTCACCATCGGAGCACATCCCAGGAGTTTCCTGTTGCTGCTGGAACAAATTACTGCAGCTTATATCAAGGATGTATCTTGTCGTGGACTTGAAGTGGGGCAGCTTAACCGGGGTCTCGCTGGGCTCAAATCCTTTCCGCGGGTTCTGGGTGAGACCTGCAGCTTCTGACCCCCTGCATTCCTGGGCTCCTGGCCCCATCTACAAAGCCTGCAATAATGGAGAGTCAGGCGCCTTTACTTCCCATCACTGACCTTGCATGGTCACTTTTCCCTCTCTGCCCTCCTGCCTCCACTTCCGCATCCGAGGCCCCGTGACGACTCTGGCCCAGGGATTAATCCACGATGGTCTCCCTATTTTCAGGTCAGCTGATTAGCAACCTCAGTTCCCGGCTTCCACATAAGGTGACACATTCAGAGGTTCTAGGGAGTAGGACGTGGGCATCCCTGGGCACCCCTACTCTACCCCCACGGCGTGCCCCATACCTTCTGCTGTGTTTGACACATGTGGACTGGAATGCGTACCTCTGTGTTGTTTCGGCGAGTGGGATCACACAGTACGTGTTGTCAGAGACAAGCTTGAGTCACCTAACTTTTGGGACACCTTTCCACAGCCGTCCACGTGGGCAGCTCTGCCCTTCCCCATCTGCCCAGGGCCCTTAAATAAATGGGCTCCCTTGCTAGGTGTTGTTTCTGGTTTTCATCTCTTACCAACCTTCCCGTAGGGAATACCCCTGCCCGAGAATCTTTGTACACATGTGACTTTTTTTTTTTTTAAAGATTTTATTTATTTATTTGACAGAGAGAGACATCACAAGTAGTCAGAGAGGCAGGCAGAGAGAGAGGGAGAAGCAGGCTCCCTGCTGAGCAGAGAGCCCGACGCGGGGCTCGATCCCAGGACCCTGAGATCATGACCTGAGCCGAAAGCAGAGGCTTTAACCCGCTGAGCCACCCAGGCGCCCCACACATGTGACTTCTTTGCAGTCAGCGGGGGGGTTACTAAAAATGTGGTGACAACACCCAACTGCCCCCCCACGCACCTGTCGCAGGTGACTCTCCGAAGCAGTGCGTACATCAATTTTTTAAACACTTGCCGGCCTTGTCTACAGGCCCTGTTCTGTGACGTCGTCGGTGTCGGCTCACTCAGCACCTGCCACCTGTTAGGCTCTGGTCTGGACCCTGGGGGGCTCCGAGCTGAATCAGGTCTTCCTTGTCTTTGGAGAATGTACAGTCTGGCGGAGCCAGGGCAGAGGCTGTCCAGAGATAGAGCAGGAAGGACATTAAGCTGGACTGCAGGCCAAGTCCATTACCCTGGAAGAGAAAGTTGCAGAAGAACGTTCCAGGCAGAGGGCTTAGCCTTAGCCAAAGCTCAGAGCTGTGGCCATGCCACGAATGATTTCTCCTAACTGGAGTTCCTTGGTGGGGAAAGGCCCGGCCTGAGGCCACGAGGGTCAGACACAGGAGCAGGGATTTGACCCCGTGGGACAGGAGTCCCCAAAGGGCTGGGAGAGGAGAGTGACAGGGTGAGGTTTGTGGATTCTTGGAGCAGGGGCAGGTGTGGTAGGTGGGGCCCGGCTCCAGAGCGGAGAGATGGAGAGGACTGGCCCGGGGCGGGTGTGACCCTGAGGCTGGGGAACGGCCACCATCCTGGCAGTGGGGGCAGCCCTGGGACCCAGCTGGACTCCCGCCCGCAGGAAGCGTGCGAGCGCAGTCTGGCCGAGATGGAGTCCTCGCACCAGCAGGTCATGGCGGAGCTGCAGCGGCATCACGAGCGCGAGCTACAGCGGCTGCAGCAGGAGAAGGAGTGGCTCCTGGCCGAGGAGACCGCGGCCACGGCCTCAGGTGAGGACCCTGGGCCCCACCAGCCTCCCGCTGCGAGTCCACGCTGAAATCGGGGAGCACTTTAAATAAGGTGGAGGGAGTCTAGTGCCAAACTTGGGGTCTAGGAGGGGGTGAAGCCCCCAGAACTGGCCTCTGCTTCTACATGAGAAGGGGAAACCGAGGCAGCAGCCTCCCTGAACCCCCACGTCCTCCTGGGTTGTAGCTCCTCTCCCTCAGGGACCCGCAGCCACTGGGGATCTCACCCTAAGGTGCACGCCCACACTGGGCGCCAACTCCATGCCCAGGTGCGCACCATTTGCTGGGGCACAGACTGCTCAGCTGTGGCCCTGGGAGTGGGGCGGGCTGGACCCTGGGGAGGGCAGGAGCAAAGCTGTGAGCTGTTGCTAAGCCACGTTCCCCATGCCAGCACCCCTAGCTCTTTGCGGTGCCTGACGGAGGGACCCCATTTCACAGATGAGGAAACGGGGGCTCAGAGAGGTTAGTGACTTGTCCCAGACGGCACAGCTTGGAGATGGAAGAGCGGGAGTTAGAGCTCAGAGCACCCTGACTGCAGAGCCGGGCCCTGAACCCCACCCTCTGCTCTCCCAAGCCAGAAACAGGAACGCCCGAGATGTTGAACATCTCCCTCCCTCCCTGTGTTCCCTGCATACCTCCCGTGTGGGTCTGGCACATCCCAGGAACTCCCGTGGGTTTTCCAGAATCACGGCAGTGGTGAGAGAAGTCCCTTGATCTAGATCTTTCCATCTGCCAGCACTGAGCCACGTGCTTCATGCACTCAGGCCCACAGCCCCTCATCCCAAACCCTGGAGCCAGTGTGTTCTGCATTTTAGGGAGATAACCTAGTACAACCATGAGATATCCTTCCCAGCAGAGTCTGGGCTCTTCTGTGAAATCTAGTGCAAAGGTTTTCACCAAGAAACTTCTCAGAGCCCTGCTTACGTGGGCTGCGAATGACCACAGATGGCCTTGCGTCTGTTCAGGTCAGGGTTTGCCACCGAAAGAGTTATGAAAAACCTCCAGTGTTCTGAGCCTTTGGATTTTAGAATTATGGATAAGATTATGGATGAGGGCTTGTTTAATCCTCCCAACCACCCTGTGTGAGTGTGAAAACACTTGGTCCTTGGTTGCTGGCGGTCTGGAAAATGAGCCAGCGGGAGCTCTCTGTTCATCTACTCTGGGCCAGGCATTGTTCTAAATGCTCTCTGCACAGCTTCCAGTAACCCACAAAAGAAGGTGCTGTTGTTCTCCCCGTTTTCCAACAAAGGACCCGAGGCACGGGGGGGTTAAGTCCCCTGTGAAAGGTTACACGCATTTGTAGCAGCTGCAGTCCTTGTGTTGAGTACGATCAGTGGGCTGGGCCAGGGAGCTCAGCCCAGGCTCTGCAGGGCTGGTGGGCTGTGTGGGATCCCACCCGGACGTCAGTGACAAGAGGTTCCAGTGGTCAGATTCTGAGGTGTCTCCCCAGGGCTGTCCCATCCCAACAGACCGTGATTGGTATCCTCCCTCGATAGACAGGCTCAGAGAGGTCAAACAACTTCCCCAAAGCCACTCAGTGCCTGATACAGGCCGGCTCAGTGCTCTTTGGCCCTGTCTGCATGGTCCGTGGGGGCTTGGAGGAGGTGGAGCTTACTGCTGCTGACCCCTCCCCAAGCTCCCCCGTGCCCTTGCCCTGATTCTAGCCATCGAAGCCATGAAGAAGGCCTACCAGGAGGAGCTAAGCCGGGAACTGAGCAAGACACGGAGTCTCCAGCAGGGCCCCGATGGCCTTCGCAAGCAGCACCAGTAAGATGGCACCGGACTCCGGGGTCTGCGGGCTGGTCCTCGTTCTGAGCTAGGAGCTGCCCACCCTGGTGTCGAGGCAGGAACCTGTGCCGAGGTCCCTTGACAGAGGACATGGCGTTTTGCCCCCAGCTGAGACTCCCGATCCCGTCACCTGGCACAGGGAACAGTGGCAGGGGGCCCTCAGCCAGACCCCCATGCCAGTGCCCCGAGATAGTTCCTTAGGCCCCCTCGTTAGGCCCCTTCGTGTCCAGCTGGTCTCAGCCTCTGCGGCTTCTGGTTCGTGTCCCCTAGAGCTGGGCTGCAGTACCACCCTCGGCCAGTAGGTGTCCCCACCACAGAGGATGGTTCTGGAATGTTAGGGCTGCAGAAGCCTTTGAGGCTTAACCCTTACCTCATGGAGGGGGCACCTGCAGCCCAAGGAGCCTGTCACCAGTTCCCAGCCCCGCAGCAGGCTGAAGGCAAAACCAGAGAGGGAACATGAAGTCCGGAGCTGCTTTGCGTCTCTCCTAAGCCGAGTCCCGCTCCATCCGTGCCCTCCTCTGCCCCCGGGACAGGTCCGACGTGGCGGCGCTGAAGCGGGAGCTGCAGGTGCTGTCGGAGCAGTACTCGCAGAAGTGCCTGGAGATCGGGGCCCTGACGCGGCAGGCTGAGGAGCGGGAGCACACCCTGCGACGCTGCCAGCAGGAGGGCCAGGAGCTGCTGCGCCACAACCAGGTGAGTCCGGCCCGTGATGGGGGGTGCAGTGGCCATCCTCCCTGCACTGACCGCCCATGCCTCCCAGGAGCTGCACGCCCGCCTGTCAGAGGAAATCGACCGGCTGCGCAGCTTCATTGCCTCGCAGGGCACCGGGGACGGCTGCGGGCGAGGCAGCGAGCGGAGCTCTTGTGAGCTGGAGGTAAGCCTACCCCCGTGCCAGGCGGCCTGGCTGCTTCTCAGCACCCCGACAGGCTGGCTGTGCCCCGCAGCAGGGAATGGCATGGCCCCGCCAGCCCAGGCCCCAGGGAGGAGAAGCCACTGCAGCTGGGACGGCCACCTGTGACAAAACCCTACTGCCAGAGTCCAGCCCTGCCATCCAGGGCCTGCCACCTAGCTGCTGGGTGGCCAGGGCAAGTCACCCCACCATTCTGAGCCCCAGGAGCCACCTAGCTGCTGGGTGGCCGTGACAAGTCACCCCACCAATCTGAGCCCCAGGAGCTCATCTGTAAAAGGAGGCTAGCATCCCCCTTAATGGGAGAAGTTGGAGTGAGAAAATGTGTGTGATCCCAGGATCCCCTAGTATTTTATTTTATTTTACTTTATTTTATGAAAATTTATTTATGGCTTTACTCTGTGTCTGGAACATCTTGAAGGCCTTCATATCTGTTAACTCATCAAATCTCTGTGACAGTCATACAAGGTAGATATTATCACTGTCCCTGTTTATAGATGAGGGCACTGAGACGTAGGGAGGTCAAGTGCCTTGCCGGATCTCTCGCAGCTAGTCACGGCAGGAGTTGGGATTTGAACCTGGCAGTCTGGCTTCGGCGTCAAAGCTTTTAAGCCTCCCCAGTCCTGGCCGAACCTGTCTCTGACTTGGTCAAGTCAGAATAGCAAGCCCTGCCCCTTGGGGTTTGGGGAAGGGTTAATGAAGTATTTCGTAGGGAGGCCTGCCCTCTCTGGCTCCCTGGTGGGCTACACTATGGTCACCCTCTTTGCCCTCAAGTTGAGGGCGGGGTACTATGTTAGGACGGCAGCAGAAGTGATCATGAGACACCCACTTGCCAGTATGGACAGAGGTGAGACAGCAAGGAGAAATCAGAGAGGGTTTCCTGGAGGAGCCTGGCCCTGGGGTGTGGTGCGTCTTGGTGCAGGTTGGGAGTTACATTCTGGGGGCCTGAAGCAGAGAGAAGCCAGCCCTCAGGGTGCTGTGGCCTTGGGTCAGCCCGGTCCCCATGACCCTAGGTGTTGCTGCGAGTGAAGGAGAACGAGCTCCAGTACCTGAAGAAGGAGGTACAATGTCTCCGGGACGAGCTGCAGATGCTCCAGAAGGTAGGGTCTGACTCAGAGCTGGTGGACAGGAGCCCTCCGGACCCGCCTCAGTGCCCCATCCCGAGAGCACCCACTCTACCAGCCGGCCTTCTCCCCTCTCATTCATGGCTCTCCCGGTGTCCTTGTCCCTATTTATATGTGTCCTTGTCCCTATTTATAGACAAAGACACTGAGGCTAATAGAGGGTAAGCAACTTGCCCATGGCCACACTTGGCTTTATTTAGTCAGCAGATACTTAATTGAGCACCTACTGTGAGCTGGGCACCGTGCTCGGTGCTGGGGAGACAACTGTGAATGAAAAAGACCCAAGGCCCCGTGCAGGGGCGCCCACGCTCCAGTGAGGAGTGAGCCATGCGGCGGGCAGTGGGAAGGGCCAAGATTTGGGCCCAGGGCTATGAGACTGCAGCCCGCCCAGGGCTGTGTCCCTGTGGGTTTGGCACCCCCGGGTGTTGGTGGCTCTGGGAGGATGTGTGAGTCACACTCACAGAAAGGGCCCCAGCCCCGGGCCAGGCTGACCAGGTTTGCACCTTGGCCACTCATTGCTGTGTGGTCTTAGACAGAAGCTTCCCCTCCCTAAGCCTCAGCTCCCATCTTGGGGGACGACAGTGATGCTGGACGCCGTCCCTGGGCCATGCCGGGAGGGTGCTCCCGGGCCGGGGGCTGCCAAGGGAGCATCTGGAGGGACCGGGCCACCAGGGCGTGGAGGAGCCTGGAGGCTTCGTGCTGTCCGGCAGGGGCACGGTGGGCGTGGGCCCAGTAGGCAGGGCCAGGAAAGGGGCCTCCGCGCCCTCACGGCCCTTGGACACCCTCCCAGGACAAGCGCTTCACCTCGGGGAAGTACCAGGATGTGTACGTGGAGCTGAACCACATCAAGACGCGGTCGGAGCGGGAGATCGAGCAGCTGAAGGAGCACCTGCGCCTCGCCACAGCCGCGCTGCAGGAGAAGGAGTCCATGCGCAACAGCCTGGCTGAGTAGAGGTGAGTGCTAAGGGGAGGGGAGAGGAGGGGTGAGGCTGGGCCGAGCTGGGGGGAGGCCTGGTGGGGCACTGGACCCGGAGCGGGGAGCTCAAGGCTCACCCACACCTGAGTCGTGGTGCCACCTCCCCTGGGACTCTCCCTTGCTGTGGCCTCGGTTTCCCTCTCTGTAAGCGGGGACAGTGGCACTAGCCACAGGGGGCCAGGGGGCTGGGCATGTTCTTAAGAGGGGGGCAGTTCCAGGGGCCCGATCGTGGCCATGTGCCCCCCCGCCACAGCAGGCACTTAGCGCGGTGCCCCGCCTGCAGCCTGCCGAGCCCGTATCCCTGTCAGGGCCCCCCTGGGCACCCCAGCAAATTCGGCTTGCCGGCCCCACCTTCCAAGCTGGCGCCATGGCCCGTGTCACCGATCAATGACGGCGTTCCTTCCACCGAGTTCCACGCCGCTGATGTCATGGTCGGGGCTGGGCCCCCCCAGAGACTTAGTCTCACGGCCATCCTTGATGTCCCAGGCTTCAGAGCTTTCTTACGCTGCCTCTCCTGATGCCACATCTGCCACCGGGGCTTCTGCTTTCAGATCGACCCCTGTGGACCTCCTGAGGCAGTCGGGAGAGGCTGCCCTGGGGGCCAGGCTCCGGAGGGAGAAGCCAGAGGAGCAGGAGCGGGTCTGGCCCAGCCTTCCGGGCCACCGTGCTCGACCTGAGCCTGCAGCTCCCCAACTCTTGTCTTCCAGGTCCTGGTGGCCCAGCTGCGCCAGCAGACCCTCCCCCGGCCTGAGGGGACCAGTCAGTCGCCCTCCTTCCTGCTGGATGGAAGTCAGAAGCCAAGCTTTCTCACCACCCTCTGTGGGCCGCACATGCACTCATACCCACCACACACACACACACACACACACACACACACACACACACACACACACTCTGCGTATCTGAGCGCGCCCCTCGCACTGGGTCTTACCTTGCACCTTCTTCAGGATTTTATATGTGAAGAGATTGTTATATAGATTTTTTTCCCTTTTTTTTTTTTTTTTCCAAAACACGTTATACTTTGAGAAAAGCAATTCCTGGAGGCCATGTGCCTCCATCGCTGGCCCGCCCTCCGGCTCTAGCTGCCTGCCCGGGCTTCTGGGCCCGCGGGCCTGCCCCAGGTGCCTAGCAGACGCCCAGCAGCGGTCGTGGCAGGGTGGACTCTGGTGGGAGAGGCAGGGAGCCAGCCGCCCTCTTCCTACCCTACCTCCCACTAACTACTTCCTGCCCTGAGGCGCCCCACACCATGGGACTCTGGACAGAGGGACAGACGGGCAGAGGGAGCCAGCACCTGTCCCTAAGTTCTCATCTCCTCGCCCGGGGGTGGGGGGGTGGTGCTGGACAGGGAACTGCCCAAGCCGCCCCATGAAGGCTTCTCTCCTGCTCCATGAGCCTTCTTAACTTAATAAAATGTTCCCGCAGCTCTGGTGTCCAGGCTGGCTGGGGCAGGGTGGGTTATGAAGGTGGGGGCCTCACCACCACCCCCCAGCACTCCACCCTTCCTGAAGGGAGGCGTGGGAGCTCCCAGGGCGGAGGCGAGAATCGAGTTTGCCCTCTCCACGTGGACCACCAGTCACGGCCAAGTCACCGGGGAGCCGGTTAGAAATACCAGGTCTGGACCCCGCAGTGATTCATGTGCGTCTCTATGTCTGAGAAGGCCCAGGCCTCAGAGAGAGGTCGGGAACCCACCAACCAGCTTTGTCCCTGATGGGGCAAGCCACACCCCCTCTCTAAGCCTTCATTTGCTTCCCCGTCAGATGGGTGCCTTTCAGGCCCAAGTCCTATATTGAGGCTGTGCTCAGAGGTCACGGCCAGCCCCGGGCAAGGTTGGGGGGTTGGTGGACGTGGCTGCCCCAGGCCCACCAGGCTGGAAGCCTCCTCCCAGGGCTGCCAGCTATGCTGCTGCAGAACCTTGGCCCCGGTTGTGAGCCCTGGCAAGCCCAGGCCAGGTGGTGCGATCTACAGGGCTGTGGCCAAGATGGGATGATGAGTGACCCGGCCTTGCCTGCCCCTCACTGCCTTTCCTGGTAGTCCAGGCTGGGCCCTGGGGGAGCTGATCAAGGACTGGCCTTGCCACCACCGAGGCCACAGACACAGGTTGGGGCCCACACTCTGTGGGGTCCCAGAGGCTGTAGGCACCCCAAGAAGACCCCAACCCAAGCTGGGGATAGAAGACGGCTTCAGGAGGTGACTTTAAGATAGTTCTTTTCTAGGTAGAAAAATCCAGAAGAGCATTTCAAGCGGGGGAACAGCATGAGCAAGTGCCCTATGAACATCCCCGGCGTGTTCAGGGAAAGACTCGCAGGGGAGCAACTGTGTAGGCTATGGGGAAAATGTACCCCTCCCCCAGCCAGTGATGAGTTTATGAATGGGCCTGCGGGGTGGTTCCAGTCACTGAGATGCTGGGGGAAGCCTTGAGTGGGGGTGGAGGGCTGGAGGGGGTCATCTGGGAAGGGTTCCTTGCTCTTACAAGAAAGGGAGTCTCTCTCTCCCAGCCTTTGGACGGTTTTGGGTAAAGTTCCCATATTGCTACCATTCTGCCTTGTCGATATGCTAAAAATGGCCAAGTAGAGGGGCGCCTGGGGGGCTCGGTCAGTTGAGCGTCCAACTTGATTTCGGCTCAGGTCATGATGCTGAGCCCTGCATCGGGCTCTGCGCTCAGGGTGAGAGTCTGCTTACAACTCTCTCTCCCTCTCCTGGCTCTACCCCCACTCACCCATGCTCTTGAACTCTCTCAAATCTTTAAAAAAAAAAAAAAAGTCAAGTAGAAGGAAGGAAGGACTAGGACCCTGAACCTTCAAGTCACCCGGGCTTGAAATGCCCCCTGTCTTGATGAGAGAAGGAGCGTCCCTGAGCCACTCGGAGAGGGGACATCTGCCACTGGCCGCCCCAGGATCCAGACAGTTGACCCCAGAGCCCTGCCCAACCTCGCCATGCTCTGTTGCCTCCCACCAGCCCTCCTGACATCCCTCGGCTTCCATCCTCTGCCTCAGCCCCACTCGTGCCTCCCGCTCCCCCGCACCTCCCGGGCTGTGACCACATCCCCTTAGGTGAGCACCTCCCACCCACCCGCTCCTCCGTGGCCGGGACAAGCTAAAACATCAGACCAACATGGGGAAAGGCATTCCACCTCAGTCATTTAAAAGCAGTGGCCCAGCAGTCCCTCCACTAGAGCAACGACAAGGGCCCAACCATACGGAGGGTCAGCGAGGGTGTGGAGAACCAGAATTCTCCCGCACTGCCCGTGGGGGTGGTCTGACGGCTGTGGGAGCCTGGCGGTCCCTTCAAGAAGGGTCGCAGACATCCACCCATCCCATGACCTGGCATTTCTGCCCCCACAGATGCCCCCGAGAGAAAGGAGCACTTGAGTCTGCGAAGCGACTCGTACAATGATACTCCTATCAGCTTCGCAGTAGCCCAGGTTGGAGAACCAGGCAAACGTCCGAATGAATGAGTAGACTGTGGGATAGTCCTCCCTCAGGATGCTACATGGTAATAGAAAAGAACCCGAAATACGGGGATGAATCTTCCAGATCATGTTGAGGAGAAGAAGCCAGACACAAAGGAGCACGTGCTGTCCGATTGCATTTGTGTGAAATTCAAGAACGGGCAAAGCGGTCACTGTGGTGATGGGCATCAGAACAGTGGGGACCTCTGGGCCCAGGCAGGGGAGGACATGGGCTGGCAGTGAGCACAAGGGACGTTTCTGGGGTGCCAGGAATGTTCTAGATCTGGGTGGTGGTCACAGGGGCGTAGATGCATGTAAAGTATCCCCTGCTGTATGTGTAACAGTTCATGCGTTTGACTGTGTGTGACTCATGTCTCAGTGGAAAAAACCCCAGTGACCTGTCACACGGGATTTGGGCCAAACCATGTGGTGGGGCTACAGGTGTGGTCTCCGGCAGCTGGGCACGTGCTACAGGAAGGGCAGAGGCAGAGGTACTAGACAAACCTGCCCTTCGAGCCCCAACTGCTGCCTCCGGCGGGCTGCAGGAACCTCACTGAGTCACATCCCTCTCTGGGCTTTGTTTCCCCATCTGGTAAGTGGGGACAATAATGTCTACCCCGGAGGGCTGTTCCGGTACTAAATTACCCACTGTTTCAATGATCTATTGTGGTTTAACCAGTTACTATAGACTTCATGACTTAGAACAAGCTTTTTTATGATTACTTGTGGTCCTGTGGATGGACTGGGCTCAACTGGGCAGTTGTCATGGTGTCTTTTTTGCAGCTGTGTCCAGTGGTGGCTGGGCTGGAGTCATTTGAAGTCTCCTTTGGGTGGGACATCCAAGATGGCTTTTTCCCTCATAGGTCTACAGCCTCAGCTGGGTGGCTGGGACAGCTGGTGGGGTAGGGGGGCACTTGACAGCTCTCGCCCTTTCTCCATGTGGCCACTTCACGTGCCTAACTTGGGCTTCCTCACAGCATGGCAGCCTCGGGGGCAGTCTGCCGCCTGATTTCTTACACGGTAGTTGACTTTCCTGAAAGAGAGTTTCAAGAGACCCGGGTGCAACTTACAAACTTCTTACAACTGAGGCTTGGAAGTGTTCTGGTATCACTTCTATCACATTAGCCAAAAACAAGTCATAGAGGGGTGCCTGCGTGGCTCAGTCGGTTAAGTGGCTGCCTTCTGCTTAGGTCATGATCCCAGAATACTGGGATCGAATCCCGCCTTGGGCTCCCTGCTCAGCAGGGACTCTGCTTCTCCTTCTCCTGCTCCCCCTGCTTGTGCTCTCTCTGTCAAATAAATAAGTAAAATCTTAAAAAAAAAAAATAGTCACAGGGCCAGCCCAGATTCAAGGGGAGGGGACAGTACCAGAGCGTGAATGCTGGCAGTGGTCCATTGGGCTCCATCTTTCTCCCCGCCTCCCACTTCTCCCCCTCCCTCTCCATCTTCCACTTCTCGGTCTCCGTAGAGTTCTGTTCTTCCGTGCAGCCTTGTAATTCTGGAGTTCCCCGGGGTCTGTCCCCAGTTCTCCTGCTGCCTTCTACCCGTTCTCCTGTGACAACCTTGACTGCAGTTCTCAGATGAGCAAATCCTTGCCTCTTGTCTGTCTCCAGCCCAGATCTTTCGCAGGAACTCCAGACCTGAGCAGCTTCAGTCTCAAGGCCACTGTCAAGGCTTTTTCTTCCCTCCAACCCGCTGCCCTATGGTTAGTTACAAGGAGCCACAGTTGGCACAGAGGATGCAGCAGACCCAACCTGAGAGGTCAGGGGAAGCTTCTTAGAGGAGAGGGTGCTGGAGCTGAGCTGGAACTAGTGAGGCTAAGAGGGCAGAGAGCATGTTCCAGGCCAGGAGAAAGCATGTTCAAAGGCACTTAGGAAAGTAAAGACCATTCAGGGGCAGGACGGGTGGGTTTGGCTAGAAGGATGCATAAAAAGATTCAAAATGAACCCAGAGGGGCAGGCCAGGGCTCGAATCTGATTGCAAGGACAGTGGGGACCAGGGGTCTGGTGCTCTAACTTGATTCTTAATCCGGTGGGGAGCCACAGGGGAGATTTAGGCGGGCAGTGCCCTGGCTCAGGACAGAGGTCTGGGCAAAGATGGGGGTGTGAGTTTTCTCCACATCCGGAGGGTAGCGAAGGCTGCGGTTTGGCCAAGGGGATGGTACGTAGCATGGAGCAGCGCGGAGGACAGGACTCCGGGGGCGAGCAGAAGCTAGATCCACAGCAGCCAGAGGATGCAGGACTCCAGGACTGAGTGGCCAGCGGGGGCTGGAAGTCAAGGCCCACAAAGAGGCCACGGAATTTTGTCGGGCCACGGAAGATGGGAAGCTGCATGGGCTACAGGGTGCTGTTAGGGAGGACAGAGTTTTGTCACTTCCTTGACGCCAATGAGTCAGACCCTGCCTCCCTTTATGGAGCTCCAGTCACCCAGCCACACCCCATTTGGGGCCCTGCGACCCCCACCCACACTCAGCCCCAAGGACCTGCCACTGCTCTGATGGGACAATGTCACCCCACAGTGGCCCCCTCAGGAAGCACTACTGGTGCAGAACGCACCCCCCCTCCCCAGCCTCCTCCTTCTCCCAGCTGCCCCTGCTCTAGCCTGGACTCCCCTCCCTCCTCTGGAGGCAGGAGCGAGATCTCAGTCCGGGTCCCCTTCCATCGGCAGCCAGGCTCCATCGCCCCCTCACTCCCAGCGCTGCCACATCTGACAAGTTCCATAACTTTTCTGTGCCACCTCCATGCTTTTCTGTGCCAACCAGTAAGTTGGGGATCGTAGTGCATACCTCCCAGAACTACGTGAAGATCTGAAATGAACTAATACGGGGACAGGGCCTCGCAGCCCAGGACAGATGGTGCCCAGTGCTCTCACGTGCTGGTGGTCACCGTTACGGGGGTTCAGGAGGAGTCACCAAAACAATGGGAAAATGCAGGGCCCAGGGCCTGGAACACAGTGGGAATTTGAGAAACAGCAGCTATTATTTCATGGTTATTGGTCAGAAGCCAGCTGGATGCCCCCGCCCTCCCCAGGAGGTCTGGTTAAACTTGGTCCAAACCCCTATTCCAAGGCCCGTGAGAATCCAGACCTCTGCCTTCTGTTTTGTCTGGTTCCCACCTGTTGCTTTTCAGGGTTTCCTGAGACTTCCTTTCTCTCAAGGCGAGATGTGTTACCAGGTACAATGCCAGACCCTTCAGTGCAAAAAAATCCTCTCGAAGGGTGTCCTATTAAGAAACTCAAAACAGCTCGCCCTGTGCCATCTCGACCGCTGGCAGGTGGGGGGCCTCAGGTGGTCTGGAGGGAACCCAGCCTGGCCAGTGGGTAGTGCCTGACTCCTCCTCTGCGCTGAGCCCCTGCCCCTCGCTCTTGGATGCAGCTGTTGTCCTCATTCATCCCCTTCCCTGGTCCCCAGTCTCTGGTTCTTCCCCTCCTGTCCAACCCACACCCCACAGCATGGTCTTCCTAAAACAGGGAGCCGGCTGGCTGCTGTTTCCCTCCACGAAGTCCTCCCCATCCCCCTCCAGTCTTGGCACAGGAGCGCCTCAGCCTGCTCCAGCGCCTCTCTCTGCCCCTTTGGGCTCCAGGCTTCCCCACGAAGCTGCCCCCATCTCCCGAGGATTCCCAGCCGTGCACCCAGCTGTCCTCACTGCTCTCCTCCACACACGCCTGCCCACTCCCCGCCCCTCCCCTGGTAGAGTCCGGATTCAGATTGGTCATCATCTGCCACCTCTGGGAAGCCCTCCCAGATACCCCAGAGGGGGCTGAATGACTGCTCTGGCTTCCACAGCTTCTCCACTTAGTATGTTCTCTCCGCATGACTCTTCCAGACTGTGAGACCCCCGAGGCCAGGGTCCAGCTCTGATTGTGTTCGGTTTCCCCAGGGCCCTGCACAGAGCACATGGGGTCTCGGCTGAATGTGTGTGTGTTGACTGACGGACTGACTGACGGATCAGAAGCAAGTGTCTACCCAGCCGGGCGCCCACTAGACCAGGCACAGCCATGGCTTTGGTCTCCCCGGCATGCCAAGTGGCGACGGGCTGGGTCTCCTCATAAACCAACTGGGAAGCCTGGAAACGAGCCTGAGGGGCCGGGAGCCGATGGCGGCTTCTGGTACCTCAAAGGGCTGGGGCGGAACTCTGAGTCATCCCTGTCAACCCAGCGTCCCGTCTGGACTTTACGAGGGCCCCCACAGGGCTTGAGGGGCCGGCTCTGACAGAGCTCCTGCCGTGAGCAAACACTCTGGACGGCATCCCTGTTCCTGCCCACGATAACACTTTGAAGTACCCACCGCTGTCCCCATTTTATAGGGAAACTGAGGCTCAGAAAGGGGACATGACTCATCAAGGTCAGTAATTCCGTGGTTCACCTCTTGGTACATCTGTCTCCAGTCCCCAAATCTCCTGCCTCACACGGTACCCCCAACAGTGATAACAGCTGCTTCTGGTGGAGACCCTGCTGTGTGTCCAGCCCTGTAACAAACATTTTGCCTTCATGATCTCTTTTCATCTCCAGAACAGCCCAGCGAGACACGACTGTCCCCACTTTACAGTGAAGGGGACCGGGACTCAGAGCACCAAAATGAGTCACCGGGTCACAGAGCTGGTCAGGTCTGTGGGTGTCGCTGCACGGGGCGGGGGGGTTCCTGATCTGCCCGAGGTCTTCTCCTTGGAGATTGCCCAGACCCCTGAGGCTTTGGTTCCCCTACTTGGGTGTAGGTGTGGGGACAGGTCTGGGTGCGCCTCTGCTGGGCTGACTTGGATGACTATCCTAGAAAAGCCGAGCAAGAGCTTCGTCCCACGGGGGCCAGGAAGGCTGGAGACCCCCCAGAAAGGGCAGAGGAGTGTTCCCACGGTGGTCCCATCATTGGCTGGCCCTCACGCCCTCGCCATCCTGCGACTCTGGACTCACCCTAGGTGCCATGGAGGGTGCCAAAAAGCTCCTGCAGGGTTGACCTCTGTCCTCGCTCCCTCCTCTCCCACGCCAGGCCTGCCCAGCTGGGCAGGGGGGAATGTAACTAGATACAGCCCATGGCCTTCTCCAAGCTCCCTTGCTGCTCCTTAAGGCCGGTGGCCATTTCTGGGGCTCCATCCCCTCTACCAGTGCCAGACCAGGAGCCTACCTCCCAAAGATGGTCACCCGGGCCTGAGTCCTGGCCTGACCCCCGCTCTGGCCCTGTGCACTGAGTCGAGACCTCTCCAGAGCGCAGCCCCTGCCTGCGGAGTGGGGCAGCCGGCTGTGCTGGCCAAGCGAGACCGAACAGTGGGTGCCCCTCACCAGCAGGGTGACGCAGGGGTACTGAGGGCCAGTGGCGGGAAGGGCAGCTAGCTGTGATCCTCTGCCCCTACCCTGGCAGGTCCTCATGCTCTCCTGCATCCTTAGGGAGACAGGGGGCAGGTTCCTCCAGCCCCAGGCCCGGGGTCCCCCAGGACTCAGGCCCCAATGTTGTGCCCTCTGTCACCTCTTCCCTCACTCGTTCAGTGACCGTCTGTGTCTGCACGAGAACACGCAGTAGCGCGCTGGAAGGAGGCAGCGTTCTAAGTAAATTCACCACCACATGAGCCACGCGGTTACGAGCCCGTGAGGAAGCTCTCGGATGCTGACCCGGCGAGATCTCCAAGATGAACTGTGAGGGAAACAAAGTCAGGTGCCCAGCAGCTGTGGGATGTGGCGCTATGGGTGTGAGAAGGCAAAGACGGAGGCTCAGGTGGGCTTATGTGTTTCTATATGTTTAAAACCTCTCGGGGGCTGGGGGGTACACACACACACACACACACACACACAGGGCGAGCAAACCCACTGGGAAGGGGGCCCCAGACATACAGGAGATTGGCATAGCAGTTGCCTCGGGGGGTGAGGGAGCTGAGGGACAAAGGGGGAGGGACCCTTATTTCGAGATGATACGCTTTCATAGATCCTGAATTGTTTCTCGGGGGCATGCGACACCTAATCCAAAATCAGTAGAAGTTGGGGCGCCTGGGTGGCTCAGCCGGCTAAGCATTCGTCTCGCGGCTCAGCTCATGATCTCAGGGCTGTGGGATCGAGCCCCCCACCCCACCCCCGTTGGGCTCTGTGCTCTGCGGGCATCTGCTTGAGATTCTTGCTCTCCCTCTGCCCCTCTCCCCTGGGCTCCTGCTTTCTCTCTTTCTCATGTAAATAAATCTTTTTTTTTTTAAAGATTTTATTTATTTATTTGACAGACAGCGATCACAAGTAGGCAGAGAGGAGGAAGCAGGCTCCCCACTGAGCAGAGAGCCCCATGCGGGGCTCGATCCCAGGATCCTGAGATCATGACCTGAGCCGAAGGCAGAGGCTTTAACCCACTGAGCCACCCAGACGCCCCTAAATAAATCTTTAAATAAGTAAAGTTTAAAAAAAGAAATGAAACAGCCCCAAAGGGAGCACGGTATGGGGCAGACAGAGCTGGAGCCTGGTTCCACATGTCTCTGCTCCTGTCACTGAGCCTTTGAGATGCTGTTTCCTGCACACGGGAGATGGGGTTGATGACTGGGACTCGGGGAGGTCGGGAGGGCGCCACTCCTGCACACACGGCTGCCACAGCCACACGCCCACGGACTGGCAGCTGTTGTTATTACCGTGAACGTCATGGTCGGGCCTGTTCCTGGCACCCAGGTGACACAGGTGTGAAGGGACACACCCTTACCCTGCTTGAGGACAACAGCGCCAGGGAGGGCCGATGACGCTCCTGACAAGGCTGGAGGAGCCAGGACTGGACGCAGGCAGAGGCGACACACCTGTGCCTGGTCTCCAGAGATAAGTAGGCAGGATCAGGGGACAGAAGGGAGGAAGTGCTTCCCAGGCTGGGGCGGGGAGGGGGAGAGGGGACAGGCTGGACACACTTGTAGCCACACCACACAAAGAGAGTGGACACGTGGTTGTGAGCACCTGTACACATGTCCAGCCCGTCCCTCACATGGCCCTTGCACTGGCCTGCGGGGACTCCGGGGGCTCGCAAGCAGGCTGCGTGTGGAGGGCGGGGCAGCGTAGGGTCCACGCCATCCCGGGGGCTGGGGACAGACTTCAGCCGGCCTGTGTGACCACAGGCAGGTCACTTAACCTCTCTGTGCCTCAGTTTCCTCCCCTCTAACCTGGGGATCCTAACAGTACCGACCTCACAGGGACATCATGAGGTCTCCATGAGGCGGTTCCCCTACAGTTCACGGCTGTTCACTGGTCCGATTTTTAAGGCTCCTATTAACACATTTAAAGTACTTAATAATATCGTAGTATCACTACATCGTGTGTTCGTGTTTCATAGTATATGTTCACGTTCTCTTACGCACATGCCGAGTGTGCACGTATGTATTAGCTATCCACACAAAAGCCTCTATGCACCCCCCCTACATCTCATGCACACCCACATGCGTGAGTGTGTGTACACATGCACACTCACTCCATCACACACATACTATCAGGCACACACACATGCAGACACACACATGTGCATGCACACACACACCCTCTCCATGTGCTCACGCTGCCTCCGCCCTCTCCTGCCGAGCTGAACGTCCACGCAGAGCCATGGAAGAGGTCGTCCCCCGTGTTTCCCCAGGCTGAGCCCAGCCAGTCCCCCAGGCTCCAGCTGCCTTCCCAGACCCGCTGAGAAGGGCGGACCCAGACTGATGCCGGGGATGGCATTTGAGACCTGCTGGGTCAGAGGCCGCTGCTCTGGATGGAGAGAAGACTCCAGGATCCAACGGTGTGTTTTAGCCAAGGAGCCCCTGGAAGGCTAGCACAGGTGTCCCTGCACACAGCAGAGCTCCTGGTGCTGCACAGGAGGCCTAGCTCGTGGCAAGAACTCTATGGAAAATAGAGTTGCCTTGGGATTGTCCATTTCATCTTCATCTTCCCTCCGGAGCTGTGAGTTTTGTGAAAATAGGGCTCACGCGTGACTTGTCTTTGTCCCCAGCACCAGCTTCTGGCAAAGAGTGGTCATCAATGAGTGGATTAGCTAGGGTATAGTTGATTGTGAAAGGAAATGACAGTAAAAAAGAAAGATTTATTTTAGGCAGAAAAGTCTGAAGGGAGGGCTCTCAGACTGAGCCACAGTGTCTGGGATCCAGGCTCCTTCTATATTTACATCTAGGACCTAGACTCCGTCATGTAAAGCCTCCCTTCACAAATGCACCTCATGGTCCAAGATGGCTGCTCTAGTTCCATTCAACACATCTGCATCCCAGCCAGCAGATAGAAGTGAAATGAAGGAGGAACAAAGGACTTAAGCCGGCTTTCTCTTAAGGAAACTCTAGCACAACGCTTCCACTTACATTCCTTTGGTCAGAACTTGGGCACGTGGCCACTTCTAACTGCAAAGAAGCTGGGAAAGGCAGTTTCCACTTTAGGTGGTTGTGCATCGAGATAAACCTCCGAGGCTGTATCGCTGTGCTCTGAGGGGGACACGGATCCTGGCGCCACCATTATCAGGATTTGCTAACTCAGCTGTCTGAGATGCAGAGGGCACCTGGGGAATTCTTTGTCAGGCTGGGGACACATCAACAGTAGTCAAAGAAGGAGGGAGTCTAGTGGTAGCCCAGCACGTACGCCTGTGCACGGAGGGGCTGGCAGGAACTCTTGCTACCCAGAGCTCAGAGGAAGAGTAAGAAGGGCCAGGTAATGGCGAAACACACTCTCCTTAGGATCCAACATGTTTTGATTCTGACTTTAACACCTGTCACCTGTGTGCCGGTGGCTGGATCCCTTACCTTCTCTGAGCCTCCACTACCACAACTATAAAATAGAAAGAATCGTCTCTTCCTCAAAGGAAGGTCATGAAGATGCAGTAGTGTCTTGAACACAGGGCTCTTAGACCCTGAGGGGACCCTCCAAAAATTCCTTTGCGGGGAGAAGAATGGGGCTCCCCAATCCAGCAAATCTTGGGGAACTGAGGTGGGGCTTAGACTCAGCCACCAAGGGTCCTGGAGTTCTCAGAGTATAGCAGAAACCAATTTTTTTTGCCACTTTTAATATAACAATATTACATATAATACAATATATAATTATATAATATAACTTTACTATAACTTTTATTATAGTCTCTGTGAGTTTAAAAAACTTATTTACTATACACGTGAGCTATGTGACTTTTTGAAAGTACAGATGAGCAAATGAGCTAAAAGGAAAAAGAATCATTCAAAACCCACCACCTGGAGCTAAACGTTATTCATTTGTCAAATATCGTGTCAGTCTGTTTTACGACCCTATGTATATACATAACTACTCACGCTTATACACTTCTTTTAACGTATTTACTTTTGACAGGATTGCACTACACACAGGCTACTTCAAAACCTCAAAATGAGGGTTACCTGGGGGGCGCAGTCAGTTAAGTGTCTACCTTTGGCTCAAGTCAGGGTCTGGGAGCCCCAGGATGGAGCCCCCAGCCTTGGGTCCCCTGCTCAGCAGGGAGTCTGCTTCTCCCTCTCCCTCTGCCCCTCCACGTGCCTCCCCCGCTTGGTCTCTCTCTTTCTCAAATAAAGAAAATCTTGGGGTGCCTGTGTGGCTCAGTGGGTTAAAGCCTCTGCCTTCAGCTCAGGTCATGATCCCAGGGTCCTGGGATGGAGTCCCGCATCAGGCTCTCTGCTCTGCAGGGAGCCTGCTTCCTCCTCTCTCTCTCTCTCTCTGCCTGCCTCTCTGCCTACTTGTGATCTCTGTCTGTCAAATAAATAAACAAAATATTATTAAAAAAATAAAGAAAATCTTAAAAGAAAAATATGCATGTGTGATATTGTGTCACAAACAATATTTATGTGAATTTCTCCTTATTTCCTTAGGTTAGGTTCCCATATGTGGGTCTCTCCCCATGTTTTAAAATTTTTGGCCTCTCAGGGCACCTGGGTGGCTCCGTGGGTTAAGCCTCTGCCTTCGGCTCAGGTCAGGATCTCAGGGTCCTGGGATCGAGCCCCGAATCGGGCTCTCTGCTCAGTGGGGAGCCTGCTTCCCCCTCTCTCTCTGCCTACTTGTGATCTCCGTCTGTCAAATAAATAAAATTTAAAAATCTAAAAAAATAAAATAAAGTAAAAGTTTTGGCCTCTCAAACAAACCAATTTCAGAAATAAGAAATTCCTACATTAAAAAAAAAATCAAGCAAAGCCATATGGAACAGAGCTTTGGATCAGCAGGAGAAATCCACTGCTCCCACACGGAACTGACATAAATCATAGCCAAACGGAAAGACACTCAACACGTCTGAGAGTCTCTACAGCCTTCTTGTGGGTAAACACATCGTTTCTGTCCAGGAGTCTGAAATACCAATAGTGAGGACAACAGCTAACACTTAACACCGTGCTGACCATGTGTCAGGCACTCTTCTAAGTGATATACATGTGATACACATCATATGATATGTATCATTTTTAAAAAGATTTTATTTATTTGACAGGCAGAAATCACAAGTAGGCAGACAGGCGGGCAGAGAGAGAGGGGGAAGCAGGCTCCCTGCTGAGCAGAGAGCCCGATGTGGGGCTCGATCCCAGGACCCCGAGACCAAGACCTGAGCCGAAGGCAGAGGCTTTAACCCACTGATCTACCCAGGCGCCCCTATTTATCATTTTGTATATATATAGAGATATAGAGATAGATAGACCTATCTATATAAAGAGAGAGAGAGAGAGAGAGATAGACCTATCTATTTCTATATATATATCATACACATTATGTTGTATACATACCCAGGCGCTCCTGTTTCTTTATTTTTAAAGATCTATTTATTTGAGAGAGAGAAAGAGAGGGTGTGCACGTGCACGTGTGCAAGCCGGGGGTGGGGGCAGGGTAGAGGGAGAGAATCTCAAGCAGACTCCCTGCTGTTCGAGGAGCCCCTGTGGAGCTAGATCTCACCACCCTGACATCATAACCTGAGCCAAAACCAAGAGTCGCACACTTCACCGACTAAGCCACCCAGGCATCCAGCAAACCTTGAGTTTTTAAGGGAGCACATGGGTCCAGAGAGCGTTAGAAGGAGGAGGGCGCCTTTGGAGGAGGGCGCCTGGGTGGCTCAGTTGTTAAGCATCTGACTTCTGCCTGGGTCATGATCCCAGGGTCCCGGGATCGAGCCCCGAATCGGGCTCCCTGCTTAGCGGGGAGCCTGCTTCTCCCTCTCCCACCCCCCCTGCTTGTGTTCCTGCTCTCGCTGTCTCTCTCTGTCACAGAAATAAATAAAATCTTTAAAAAAATAAAAATTTTAAAAAGGAAAGCTACTTTGGGTACACAGCAGTTCCGGGAGCTTTGCCCACCCTGCTTGCCTTCCACAGGGTGTGAACCCCCTTAGTGCCCATGGGAAACTGGCCTACACCTTTCTAAAGGAGCCCCGTGACCCAAGCTTGCACCCACTCCTTCCTGCGAGCAGGGCTTTGCTTTCTACAAACACCTGCGGGGCGCGGTGCCAGCTGCGCTAGGGCCCTAAGTGGGCGTGGCCCTTGCTGGCTAGCCGCCAGGCCTGGTGCGTGGGCCTCCTTCCACCTGGGGCATCCGCACCTCAGCTCCAGATGCCTTTGGCCGCTGGTGATGGTCAGGGCTCCAGTTCGTGGATCTGAGTGTGGTGCACGGGGTGGAAAAACAGTATTTGCTTATCTGCCTACATGCTTTCTGGCTATAAAAGATTGTGATTCTAATATTTTACATTTTTGAATTCTAATATTAAGTAAGAATTCTAGTATAAGGAAGTACAGATTTCCCAGCTTCCATAATTGGATTATCTGGTATTCTTGGGATTCTAGGAGTCTTTGTCTTTTATTCCCAAAAGCTGGGGTGAAGGAAGGCCATGGCTCCTTCCTCCAGGCAGCCAGGGAGTGGGCCTGCCTGGAGGACACTGAAACAGCGGGTGGCAGCTGGCTTGGGGCTCTCAGAGGAAAGGAACCGTGACCATGTATTTTGCCATCTTTTCCTGGAACCTCTGATCTTGTTTTGTGTGTTGCTTTCAGATGCCCGAGGCCCTAGTCCTCCTTCAGGCGGGCTCTTGCTCATGTGAGGGGCCCCAAAGTCAAGCTCAGCTGACTGCTTTGATAGCAGAGCAGGTGTCCTGAGGTTGGGAAAACAGCTGGTGCCGATGTTGGTATTACAGTTTTTTGGGAAAAAAAAAAAAGAGAAACACAAATGGCCCCTCCATGGGTCCCTGGGTGTCACCAGCAGGCCCCGCACACTGAGGGACAGAAGCAGGGCCTCCTCCGGGAGACCCCCACCACCGCCACCTCCAGAGCCTTCCATGACCTTCCGGGCTGTGACTGCCCGGCCAAAGCTTGTCCGTGGTGGGAAAGGACACACACCCTGAGCACTAGGGAAGATGGAGGGGCAAGTCCAGCAACGAAATGGCCCCAGAGCTGGGCTAAGGCAGGGACTCGGGCAAGACCCCGGGCAGAGCCACGATTGAGAGCCACTGTCTTTGACACAAGCCAGGTGTGAGTGCTGAGCTCCGGGACAGGGTTACAATTTGACCTCATCCTGAACCTGATGTGGGGGATGAGGGGTGGTTAGAAAGGACTGCTCCAGGGGTCCGGAATGGGGCCCCAGGGTGGGGGAGGCAGCCCATGGCAGGAACCCCCAGAGAGGCCAGCAAAGGGTTTCCAGCCCGGAGGTGCTGTGGGGTAGGGCTCTAAGGACCAGGGAGAGCAGGAGCAGGGAGGGCCGGTGGCCTTCCTGGCACCCTGCCTCTCTCCCACTGGTATAGGGCTGAGAACAGGCACCGTTGCTGGACTCGGCCTTGAACACTTGTCCTCCAACTTACTCTGTACATTTTCACCCTCCAGATGAGCCACAAGAAGAGGGCAACAAACACTTCCCCATCTTTGCCCCAGCTCACCAGCTGTCGCAAGTCTGTCCCTTTTGTTTCTCTCCTGTGGCTCTCTGTCGACACCTGTGCCCGCATACATACACGTTGCGGACATTGTGACGCTCTCTCTCAACCCTTCCGGGTTCATCTCCGACGTAACCAGCACTGGCCTGCGTCATCACCGTCCGGGGCTCGTGCAGGAACTCGAACCCAGGTACTAGAGGTTCTAATACACAGCCCGCATTCAAATTTCCCCACCTGCTTCCGCAATGTCACTTAGTATTGGTTCTTTTTAGAATGCAAGCTCCAGGGGCGCCTGGGAGACTCAGTTGGTTAAGCGTCTGCCTTCAACTCAGGTCAGGATCCCGGAGTCCTAGGATCAAGTCCAGCACTGGGCAACCAGCTCCATGGGCAGCCTGCTCCTCCCTCTGACCTCCCCTCTCATGCTCTATCTCACTCTGTCTCTCTCTCTCTCAAATAAATAAATAAAATCTTTAAAAAAAAAAAAGACTTGTAAGCCCTCTTCTGTATGCCACAGACAGTTTCTATTCATCGTGTTTCCTCTGGAGGGTTTTTTTCTATGTTATTTTTTGTCTTTTCATCATATGTATGTTTTTGGACATTGTGAAGGTTCTGTTTTCATTATAAAATATGTACTTATTGTTTGCCAAATTAAAACAATATAAAACTATCTTAAATCACAAGTTTAACAAAATAGAACTGTATAAAAGTAAAAACTAGGGCCGTCTGGGTGGCTCAGAGTGTTAAGCCTCTGCCTTCGGCTCAGGTCAGGATCTCAGGGTCCTGGGTTCGAGCCCCGCATCGGGCTCTCTGTTTAGCGGGGAGCCCGCTTCCCCCTCTCTCTCTGCCTGCCTGTCTGCCTACTTGTGATCTCTCTCTGTGTAAAATAAATAAATAAAATCTTAAAAAAAAAAAAGTAAAAACTAAGAGCCCACCATGACCCAGGTCCCCTTGTCAGAGGAAACAGTCCGTAATAACATGAGGGTAAGTGCGTACACCTCCTGGCTCGCTTGCCCAGCTTGGAGAACCACGCTGGTCCACGCTGCGCGGTTTGTTTTTTTTTTAACCAATCTCTCACCTACCGGCATGCGTTTATTGGTAAGAAGCCCAGTGCCTCCCTCTTGAGGTTTCTTCCAGAATAGTCTGAGAATCCCAGGAGATCACTCAGTCCAGAGGCCAGTCTTACTTCCACGGTGCCCAGTCCTGCCTGCCCTTGTGCCCCAAGGTTACAGCCCGCTCTTTCATAGCAGCGTCTGTCCTCGCTCTTGGAAGTGGGAATGACGCCAGAATGGGTGGGTCTGCTGTGGTTACTGGCCCAAGCCACCCATGGCGTCTCCTCCCCAACCCCACCCCCATGAGGCATTGTGAAATGCCCAGCCTCTGGCCCCGGGCTCCGGTCACCTGGCCACACCCCTTTTCCCACAGAGCAAATTCCCTCTTTTGAGGCATAAGTGGTCAGGACTGTCCCAGTTCAGATGGTGGCTAATCTGACCCACTGACCTGCTCAAGGGAGAGCTTGGGGACCAGAGCTCATCCCTCCTGAGGCTGCCCCTGGCAGCAACAAATTTGCCGGCCTCGTTCCCAGATTAAGGGAGTTAAGAGCATGGGGCCAGACCTGCTTCAGGAAAGTTCCTTGCCCATCTGTCCAAGGAAGTGAGAACAACAGCGGAAGATCCAACGCACCAGGACCAATGGATAGAGCCCTTAGCACAGCGCCCGGCACACAGAAACTCTCGATAAGCATGAACTACTATTTTATGCCTAATATACATGGGAACTCTCCAATTTCCCTGTTCTATAAAAATGAGACACACACCCCCATTTTTCTTGGCTTGCTTTTCTCAAGCACACCCTAGGCACTTCCCATATCTGCACGGGGAGCCTCTGCTTCCGGGAGAGAGGTGCAGAGCCCTCCAAAGGATGGCGTCCACACAGCGGATCAAACCATCTCTGTGAAGTCAAAAGCCTTGGTCTTTTCCTTGGTGATGTCGCGCATTGCATTACATCTTAGAAAGTTAAAGTTTGACTGCGAAGCTGTCACCTGCATTTTTTTTTTCTTTTTTAAGTAGGCTCCTTGGCCAGTGTGAGGCTTGAACTCATCACCCTGAGATTAAGGGTATTATGCTCTGGGGCTCCCGGGTGGCTCATTTGGTTAAGTTTGTGACTCTCGATGTCGGTTCAGGTCATGATCTCAGGTCATGATCTCAGGGTCGTGCGACTGAGCCCCACGTTGGGGCTCTGCACTCAGCGTGGGTCTGCTTAAGAGTCTCTCCTTCTGTCCCTACCCTCCTGAAAGAAAGTGAAGAAGGGGAAAGAAAGGGAAGGGAAGGGAAGGGAAGGGAAGGGAGTTGCATGATTTACTGATGAGCCAGCAGGCATCCCATCCCCTGCACTTTTGTTCCTTTGTCCCGTGAATATTTGTCTTTTTTTCCATCATTTGGCTCTCAGTCCCTGTGGGATTGCCATTGTTCTCCTCCTTTGGAAGAAGCTAGGGAGAGGTCAGCTTCCACAGCATGAAGAGGGACCAGGAGAGCTGTCAGGGCAGGAAAAGGGAACGCCAGCCAAGCAAGGGTCCTAGTGTCAGAATCCCTGGCCACCACCATCTCAGGACCCATCCCACCCATCCTTGTTTCTGCTCCAGGAAACTGGGAGTCTATCTGG
Source organism: Enhydra lutris kenyoni (assembly GCF_002288905.1). Lineage (NCBI taxonomy): Eukaryota > Metazoa > Chordata > Mammalia > Carnivora > Mustelidae > Enhydra > Enhydra lutris. Next base: position 10,327,004 of record NW_019154139.1, on the reverse strand, counting down.
TTCTTTCCTCTCCCCTAACAACAACCCCTTTAGCAAACCCTGCAGACTTGTTCTCCTAAATAGTTCTCATACGTGCTCCTTCTTTCCCCTTCCAGGCCCCTCTTTAGTTCAGTCCCTGCCCAGCTGAGATGGCCCTGTAGGGCCTGGCCACCCTCACTCGGCCCTTCCCCAACCCACCATCCATGCTGCAGCCCGTGGGAAGCAGCTGGCACAAGCTGGTACAGCGGAAGCTACCCCTATTACTACTCCTTCCTGTTGGCCCCAGGACACTTGCTATAGAAAAGTCACCACAACATTGTCTGGAAAGCAAGACCCAAGAAACTGGAAACAACCCAACTCTCTGACCAGTACAGTAGCGTATGAGTTTCTTGAGGTGGCTATAACAAATTACCCCAAATGTGGTGGCTTCAAACCACACAACTTGTTACCTCACAGTTCTGGAGGTCAGAAGTCCAGAATGGATCTCACTGGGCTGTCAGCAGGCATCTGTTCCTTGGAGGCTCTCGGGGAAGAGGGTGGTGGTTGCCTTTCCCGGCTTCCAGAAGCCTCCAACAGAGGCAGCTCAGAGGAACCGTGGCTCACAGATGCCCTGTGTTCTGTCAGGATTGGACATTTGGAAGATGGGACAGGTGTGGGGAGGTGGACAGACCTGAGTTCCTACCTGAACTTCCCCCTTTACAAATCACTAATAATACCCATTATACAGGTTCTTGTGTGAGAGTTAAATGTGAGAGCGTGTGTATGTATGCACCTGGGATTCAATAGATATTCATCTCTGGAAAAGAAAGAAAGGAGGAAGATGGAAGATGGGAGGGAGGAAGAAAAGAAAAAAAAATTGTTCCAAACTCGGAGGGTTGTGGGCTCTTTCCATCTTAAAGGCTGCAATGACGGCTAATCCAGGCTAATTTCCATGTCAAGGTCAACAACCTTAACTCCATCTACAACCTTACTTCCTCCTTGCTACGTAACAGAACCCATACACAGGATCCAGGGATGAGGACATGGACGTCTTCGGGAATATTCTATCACAGGAGAACAGAGACAAACTGTGGTCTTTTCCTCTAGTGGAACAGAGCACAGCCTGGGACGGATTCCCTGGGCAATTGATCTCACTGAACACCTAGGGTCCCTTCCTTGCCAAAACCCCTGGCTAGGCCCTGTGAGGGAGTCCCCAAGTCCCTGGTGAGGCCTGAGAAGGCCACCAGCAGTGTGACTCAGATGGTCAAATCACAAGCAGGGGCAGTGGGACAGAGAGAAGCAGGCTTCCCGCTGAGCAGGGAGCCCCATGCGGGGCTCATTCCCAGGACCTCGGTGTCACAACCTGAGCCGAAGGCAGATGCTTAACAACTGAGCCACCAGGGCGCCCCTATTTATCAGCTTTAAAAAAAAAATCTGTCATTGTTATGAATTCCTTTCTCATTCTAAATATAGTTTTTACCTAATATTGTATTCTAATTTTATATATCTTTAAAAGGACCTCCCAGATGGTATACACTTCAGGCCCATACAACCAGAATGTGCTCTGACCGTAGGAGCAAAGATGAAGGAACCACGGGGACTGGCCCGACAGGGATGACTTCAAAATACACTGAGTGAGAGAAGCAGGTCACAGAGAAGAACGCTGCGCGTGACATCTTTGTATGTGGCCCCCTGCTGGGCACAGCTAAGCTATAAAGTGTGTGGGGATACGTACATATATGGTGAAACTACAGAAACCAGAGAATTCTTTACATGATTCAGGATGGAGGCACGGCAATGCGACCAGGGAGGGGAACAGAGGGCACTTCTGAGGGACTGGTAGGGTTGAGTAAGGGAACCCGAGAGATGAAACACACTTCTGTTTCCGTATTACCTTTAGAATTGTGTACAGACGTTGCATACTCTCTTGTATGAATGATGCTCTTCATAATTTAAATTTGTGTTTTAAAATAACTGGATCGGGGGCACCTGGGTGGCTCGGTTGGTTGGGAGTTTGCCTTCAGCTCAGGTCATGATCCCAGAGTCCCAGGATCGAGCCCCACGTCAGTCTCCCCGCTCAGTGGGGAGTCTGCTTCTCCCTCTGACCCTCCCCCTTCTCATGCTCTTTCTCTCTCAAATAAATAAAATATTAAAAAAATAATTACTGGATTAACTCTCTAAAGAAACTTAACATTTTAAGCTTAAAATTCTGCTGCGGCTTCTCAGTGCACTTAGAACCAATCCATGCCCCTTGCTGTGGCCCAGATCCCACGTGCTCCGGGGAACCATCCCTCTCCAGCCACAGGGCCCTCTGGCCCTCCCCTGCACCTGCTCTGTGTAAACCGCGGGTCACCCCCTTTCACAGCCCCTGCTGTTTTCCTGCTTGGAGCTCAGCACAATGCTAATGCAGTGTGGTCAGTCCTGCCTCCCCCTTCAAGGGACCCTGCGCCTCGCCTCGAGAGGCCAAGCATGGGCTCTGTTCCGGCACCCCTTGGACTTCCCCGAATTCTGAAGGGCTTTAGCCTTGTGCGGGGACAAATGGGCCAGCAGGTGGCAGTCCCCTAACTCAGGAGGGCTGGCTGCTACACCCCAAAGGGCTGGGTCCCCTCCTGTCCACAAGGTTCTGGGATAACTCATTGTGGGGGGCACCTGCCAGAAATAGGAGCTGCACCTCACCCCCCACGTGGGCTTGGTGTCGCTTAGACTCTTTAAATGGAAAACCAACTGACTTTTGGGGGCACCAGAAATCTAACCGAGTCCAGCCCATGGGTTTTTTTTTTTTTTTTTTAAGATTTTATTTATTTATTTGTCAGAGAGAGAAAGCACACAAGCAGGCAGAGAGGCAGGCGGAGGCAGAGAGAGAGGCAGGCTCCCCGCTGAGCAAGGAGCCCGATGCGGGGCTCGATCCCAGGACCCCGGGATCATGACCCGAGCCGAAGGCAGCGGCTTAACCCACTGAGCCACCCAGGCGTCCCCAGCCCATGGGTTTTTACCAATGTCCCCTCCTACCCCACTGGTCGCACTGCTGTGAGATGACCGGAGTACCCACCCTGCCCCTAGCTCTCTGCCCACATGAGATTTCTCGGAACACAGAACAGCCCTGGCTGGGAGCTGGGCCACACTGGGAGCCACGGCAGGTGTGGAGGGATGTTGCTCCCATCCCCCACCCCCTGCACCCCATAGGTGTGTGGGTAACCATGTATGAGAGGACCAACGGCTCCCCAAAGATGTCCAAGGTCTGCTTCCCACAAACCGAAGGTGTTCTGCTGCGGCACCAAAGGGGGAGTTGAACTGATCTTGAGCCAGAGATGAGCCTGGATTATCCGGGTGGCCCAGGGTCATTGCAGGGGTCCTTACATGGGGGACGAGGGCGGGGGAGGCGTCAGAACCAGAGAGACAGCATCAGGAAGGAGACCTGACCCACCACGGCTGGCTTTCGAGACAAAAAGGGCCCACAAGCCAAAGAATGCAGGCAGCCTCGGGAAGCCGGAGAAGACAAGAAGCAGGTACCCCCCGCCACCCCAAACCCACAGCCTCTGAATGAACACGTGTCTGCCCACTCCTTTGTGTTGTTTCAAAGCACCCTCTAGGAGGTCATTTGCTACTGTAGCAGCAGGAATTTATACCCTGGGCAACTTATTCTTTTCTTACCTTTCCCCAGGGTAGAAGTGAGACAGGCCAGGCATCACTCTCTGACCTCATCTGGGGCGCAGCAGGACAAAATCTCCTCTACTCTTAAAAGAAGCGTGGATACACCCATTTTCATAGCAGCGTTATTCACAACAGTCAAAAGGTAGAAGCAGCCCAAGAGTTCATCAGCGGATGAATGGATAAACAAAATGCGGTACACACGTACAATGCAATATTGTCCAGCCATCAATAATGATCATTATTCAAAAGGAAGGAAATTCGGACACAAGCTACAACATGGATAAACCTTGAGGACATGGCACTGAGTGAAGTCTGCCACAAAATGCTGTATGATTCCCCTCACACATGGGACCTGAAGGAGTCAAGTTCATAGAGACAGAAAGTAACACGGGGGCGGCCAGGGGCTGGGGAAAGGGGACAGGGAGTTGTTTAATGGGGACAGGGCTGTGATTTTGCAAGATGCAAAGCGCTCTGGAGGTCGATTGCACAACACTGCGAATATACTTGACCCTACAGAACACTTAGAAATGATTAAGATGGACGTTTGTGTGTTGGGTGTATTTTACCACGATTAAAAAAATAAAAGCAGGGAGCGCCTGGGTGGCTCAGTGGATTAAAGCCTCTGCCTTCGGCTCAGGTCATGATCCCAGGGTCCTGGGATCCAGCCCCGCATCAGGGCTCTCTGCTCAGCAGGGAGCCTACTTACCCCTCTCTCTCTGCCTGCCTCTCTGCCTACCTATGATCTCTGTCTGTCAAAGAAATAAATAAAATCTTTTTAAAATAAATAAATAAATAAAAGCAGGAGAAACGTGGAAAGTAGTGAGCATCACCTTACATGAAGAAGGATTTCTCAACAGCAAGAAAAATCTGCGGACCCTTCCTTCCCCATGTAATATGGATAATCTGTTTAAAAGAAAGGGACGTATCATTTGTTCAATGAAATCATGTAAAGGCTCCCTGACTTAAGGACAATGGTGATAAATCTATTTACTTGGTGAATTTCCCAAAGAAGGAAGGATGGCTACCAGTGATGTGACAGGGCCCTTGTCCCCTGAGCCATCGGCCTGGCCCGAGGACCTCATCCATTGCTCATTTCCTTCTGCATGTGCTCTTTAAAAAGAAGCAGCTGAGCAAAGGGGTAGGTTCTTGATGTCAGATATGCCTCCATTTGAAATCGGCTCTCCCACTCACTGGCTGTGTGACTTTGGGCAGGTTACTTTACCTCTCTGTTTCCGTTTTCCCTATCTGTACCCTGGGGACAGCCACAGTCCACCCCTCAGCACTGCTAGAAAAGATTTAACGAGTCTAAAGTTAGGCCAGTGCTTGGCACATGCTGACAACATGCTGGCCATCCCAGGGATAGGACTCATCTGAGCTCACACTGTGTTGGTTAATACCTTCTGAGTGGCTCTGATAAGAAAACTCCTATATTCTGCTGGGGACCGACAGGACATGCGAGGCAGGATCTACCCCCCACCCCCAGCCAGGGAACTCCCGACCTCGCAGTCTTCTCTGACTGTATCACAATTTGTCCGCCTTGGCACTCTGGTCATTGGGGCTGGATAATTCTTTGTTGGGGGCTGGGGGGGCTGGGCTGTGCCTTGGAGGGCCTTAAAGGACAGGCATCCCTGGCCTCTATCCACTAGACTCCAGAAGCAGCCTCCCACTGGGATAATCAAAACTGTCCAGATGTGGCCAAAGGTCCGTGGGGACACAAAACTGCCTCCATCTGAGAAGTACTGAGCTAAAGGGCAAGACAGGGGAGGCTGGGAAGTCAGCAAAGCCTCAGGGAGGAGACACTCCAGGGGCTGAGCCTTGAGCTTGGCTAAGATTTCCAGAGGAGTGTGTGTGTGTGTGGGGGGGGGGTCATCATTCTGTCCTGGCTCTCACCCCACCTCCCCAGCATTTTTGGCTTCCTCCTCTTCTGCCCCCTGATCTCGGGAGCTGTGGACTTCTATCTCCACACTTCCCTTGAGAATAGCAGCTCTTTGCTGCAAATCCTTCCAGTTCCCCATCTCCAGAAGCAATCTCTCTCCTGGGTCTCTGACTCTTCATCCAGCTGCCTCCGGACACCTTCACCTGGAGCCCTCCAGGCTCTTCAAGTCCAATGTGGCCAGAGTTGCCCTCTCCCCTACCCACCACAGTCCATATACTGGCACCCCTATTGGTACCTGTTTGCTCACCCTCATCCCTCTCTCCCAGAGACTTGGTGGGTTGACCTCTTAAATGTCATTGAAATCCAGCCCCTCCTCTCCATCCCCACAGCTGGCATTGCTGCCCCCCGAACCTGTCGGATAGCACACTCCCCCTCCAGACCACCGCTGCAAAAAGGCCAACCCTGGGGGCACCTGGCTGGCTCAGTGGTAGAGCTTGTGACTCTTGACCTCAGGGTCCCAGAGTTCAAATCCCGCATTGGTGTAGAGCTTGCTTACTTACTTACATACATACATAACATAAATGTCACATGCACTCCTTCCCTTGCACATAAACATCCCATGCCCGGTCTGCGCAGCTGTGAGGCCTGGATCGCCCTCGGCTGGATCTCGGCTTGAGCCCCTCGGTCACCTCACTTCTGCCTGTACAGTCACCTACGTGCCCGTGGCCACGCCTCCACTCCAGTTGCTCCACCCACTTCCAGCGCCAACGCCCCTTTCCAGTGAAAATCCTCCTCCTCCTTCAAAGCCTGGCTCCTGCGTCCTCTGGGAAATCTTCCTGCGTTCCCCAGCCTCTTGCCAAGGTTCTTATTTCCTCTTTTTCCTTGAAGGAACGATGTTTGAAAGCTGGGAGCTGAACCTGTGGCCCGAACACCCTCCCACCCTAGGCCCCCAGCCCTACCTGAGTCCCAGAGAGCTGGAAGGGCTCTAGTAGATTTTCTGGTCAACCGTCTTCATTCTCCAGATGACGGGGACGTCCCTCCCATGAGGGCAGATGATGGCCTTTGTGGCCCTGGCTGGTGGCGTTGGAGAGGTTGGCCTCGCCTGCCCCACCCTGATACTCTCTCCTTCCTCCCTGGCCTTCGGGACACCCCTCCTCCCCTGGTTTACCTTTCAACTCTGGCAGTTCCTTCTTGGTCGCCTCTGCTGGTGTTTCCTCTTCACTCCCACCTCCTCCTGTCAGTGTCCCCACGCCCGGTCCTTCTTGCAGTCAGCTGTCTCTCTGATCCCGTCCTTTAAATGCCAGTCCTTTAAATGCCCACTGTCTGCTGACAGATCCCAGATGCGCATCTGAGACCTCAGACTCTCTCCCTGTAGGGTCCTCCTATCCACCTGCTTTCTCCCTCCGCATCTCCACTCATCCAGCTGGGGGACATCTCCAGCCTAACCCAGCCAGTCCCCTCCCACCTGCTCACCTTCAGTCTTCCCTGCCTCAGTCCACGACAGCTCTGTCTCCTAGTGTTAAAGCGAAAGTCCTTGGGGTGCCCCTGGGACATGACCACTTCCCATCCCCTCCACTGCTGTCACCTGGGCCAAATTACCATTATCTCTCACCTGGATTATCACAACCACGTCCTCACCCTGCTTCTGTCTTTGCCCTCTGCAGCCTCTTCACGCAGCAGTCAGAGTTAACCGGGTCTGACTATTGTCTGTGGGTCCCATCATGTCCTCCTCTACTCAAAACTCTCCCATGACTCCCATCTCATTCAAGTAAGAGCCAAAGTCCCACAAACCCCATCTGACCTGTGCCTCCTTTACTTCCCCAGCCCTTACCTTTTTTAAAATTCATCTCCTTCTGCTGTCCTTCTTAATTCAGCCACCTTGTATACTCCTGCCACAGGGCCTTTGCACCAGCTGTTCCCTTTGCTTGGAAGAATTTTTCTCCAAGAATAAGAATGCTTTCTTCCCTCACCTCCATTGAATCTTTGCGCACATGTCAGCTTCTTAATGAGGCCTTCTCTGACCACCCTGTTCAAAATTGCCAACCACCTCCTCTTAGCAATGCCCTTCACCTTCCCCTTATCCTGTTCTAATTTTGTCTTTGCAATTATGGCCTTCGAACGCACTGTGTAATTGACTTCTTTATCTGGTCTATTGCTTATCTATTTTTTCAACTAGAATTTCAGCTCCACAAGCGCAGGAATCTCTTATCTCTTGTTCACAGCCATATCCCGGTGCCTATCCCAGTGCCTGGGAATTAAGGTTCTAAAGCCTGGAATGAGTGCATGTCTTGCAAGGTCTCATGAGACCACAGGTGGTGCAGTGGGAGTCATTGGCTTGGGAGTGTCACCCTGCCACCCACCTTCAGGCTGACCCACCTTGGACAAGTCATTCAGTCATTTTAGACCTCCTCTTTGAAAAATGAAGATGTTATGTGTGTACCAAGGGCTTAATAAAGGCTGGCACACGCAAACATGCGAACATTAGAAAAACTTGACCCATGGCATTCTAATGCAATTTACACTTTTCCGTACAGGATTTCATTCCACCCTCACATCAACCTCAGAGGTAGGTAGGACAGATGGCCTTTCACCCTTTTACAGGTGGAGACACCGAAGCCTTTCTTCACAGGTGGAAAAACAGCTGTGAAGAAAGATGGGCCCCTCCCCGTGTGACTGGACAGATGATGTCTGACCCCCGCCCCTCGCCGGGGGTGGACAGGCGGTTCTGAGGTTCAAGAGGGTCCTGGGTGGGAGGGGGATGGGAGAACCGTGCGAGGACTCGGCGCCAGGGGACTACATTTCCCAGGAGGAGTTGCCCGCAGCGCTGCGGCTCCCGGGTTTTTAAAGGGCTCGCGTAAAAGGCGCGGGTGGGAGGGTGGTTAGTTTCGCAGTCCGCCCGCGGGAAAATGGCTCGGCGCTTGGTGCGGGCAGAGAGCGGTCCGCGGGGGTGCCGGGCGGGAGTCAAGAAGCCCCCAGGCCCTGCAGTGTCAACCAAGGGAGGTGAGGCCAAGCCAGTCTGGAGGCAGCCTTTCCTCATCTTGTCCCCTTGATCTCCGACTCTGCTCCCAACTCCCGGCCCCCTCCCTTCTCTCCAACTGGGGCGGTGGGGGGGGGGGGGCGTTGGGATAGTGAATCCCGCCACGGGACTGGACGTGGGCTGTCTGCCTGCGGGAAGCTCCCGCGACTCCGAGGCGACTCCTCCCTCCATTTCTGGCTTCAGTTCCCGGGAGAGAATTTACAGGTTTCTGGGATGCGTAGGGATATGGGATGTGAGAGCTACAAAATGAAGGGAAGACCTGGGGGCGCCGGGAGTTGAGCCTCAGTGCACCCCCATAGCTATCCTTCCGAATCCCGCGGTTTCCACGGTAAAATGGGGATGGGGGGAGCTGAGTGATCACGGTGGCTGCCTCCCCAGGCTGGAGGCGCAAAGATTCAAGAAACGTGGAGAGCAAGCACTTTGCAAACTGTAAGGCGCTGTGTAAATAAAATTGTTTCATCATCGTGCCAAAGGATTCATCTAGTCCTTATTTTAAGACGCCCAGGGCCGTGGCGTGGGTGTGGGGTGTGGGGTGTGTGTACCCATGTCGGACCCAGGGGTGGCTCTGGCTATTAGGATGGCCTATTTCCCCCTCCAGATTTTAGTGAGAACCAGAACTGTCTTTGTAAATAACTAAAACAAATCCACCAAAATGTTGTGTTTTCAAATCAGGAAACTTCGGGGTAAATGATATCATCCAAATAAGAACCTTGACCTTTTGAACTAACCTGGCCCTTGGTCGCTTCCCTTCCCTGCCTGTGCCAGTGCCACTAAGATAAGCCGGTGAGAAGGCATCTGATAGCGAGTCTCAGGCCTCCCTCTCCCGCCCCCCCCCCCCCCGCCCCGCCACCATTTGGATTAATCCATCCCTTGGTGTTTGTGGGGGGAAACCTATTAATTTCCCTGGCCTCAGAGACTCCCCAAGTCCAGTAAGAGCCCTTCCCCCAACCGCAGCTACGATCCCCCATCCCCCACCTAAACCCTCCAACCATCCCCCCTCCCCTCCCCAACAGCCAGTGTCTGCAAACAGCACCGGGACCATAACAGAGACACGTTCATCATTTTGACCAGCTATAAACCCCCACTCCCAGGGTATTGTTTAAATGAAGAGTGCCCTGCCTCTTTACTTAGGGAATAAAAGCGGGTTTGTTGTGGGAGGGGGGCTTAGGGAGGGAGCATCCCAGAATCTCAACCCAGGGTCCCTGCCAAGCGGGCCCTGCATGTGATTAGGATGTGTTTCATAGACAAGGGGTCCCAGGAACTCTGGGGTCCCTTCTGCTGGCCTCTGGACCCCTAAAGTCCCTCGGAGGCCCTCAAGATTCCCTTCAGACGGTGACACCCCTTGTTCACGTCATCTATACCTGCCAAGCAGCACGGAAAAGAGGTATACGTTTTAACAAAGACATCGCATCCTCCCAGCAAAATGGCGGTGGTCCCGGCCACCGCTCCCTGAGCAACTGCACACTTTCCGAGGATTAGTCAGGACCCAAGTAACGCGACCCCCTCCTCCACCTCTCCCCCAGAGCCCCGTTTTTCCAAGTTCCCAAAGCACTCAGGGCCTCTCTTCATCCCAGGGGCCCCCAGGACAAGTCTCTTGTTGGAGCCTTTGGGACAGCTCCTCCATTGCAGACCCCTCCCCCACTGACTTCAAGGGACCTTGGGAGGGTGACTTGACCCCCAGGCTGTGCCTCAGGTGTGGGGACAGCAAGGATCAGCCTCTGAGAACCCCAAAACGCCCAGGCTGAGAGAGGCAAATGAATGAATTCCCGATTAGGATATATGGGCGATGTGGGGGGTCTCTGAGGAAAAGAGAGGACTCTGGAGACCCCTCCTCAATCCCTCGGGGGTCCCAGGCAGTAGTGGGGGTCTGGCCTCAGGAGAGAACCGCCACGCAGAGGTCAGGGGACACGCTGGGGGAGAACCGGCAGAGGAGGGGGAAGGGATAAAGTTTGAAAGTGCCCCTACAACTCTTCCAGGGAAAGTTTGCTTAGGGGCCCCAAGGACAGAGAAGGGGTAGAGGTGCGGGGGGCCCGGTGGCGGGATGACCCCCGAGAGGTGACCGGACCCCGGGGGAGCGCCCCCTCCCCCCTGTCCCGGCTCGGCCCGGCTGGGAGTCGCCCGGCTCTGGGCAGCGTGTGTTAGTTGGGGCCGCTTTCCAGCCGCTCCGCCGGGCTGGGGGGTCCCGCCGCGGGCCGGGAGCGGGCTCTCCGGTAGCCCCAGGGGGGAGCTTTGCTACGGGGGGTTTCCCGCACCCGGGCTCCTCGGCCCCGCAGAGCCAGCCCCCCGCAAAGGGGAAATGTGCAGGCGCACCAGCGGTCCTCAGCGCCGTTTGGGGCGCGTGGCGGGCGCGGGGGGGCGACGGCCGGGCCGGCGGGATGCCCGGCCGGGGAGCCCAGGGAGCCAGGCAGCGGTCCCGGGCGGCGGCGGGGAGCGGGAAGGCCCGGGCCGGGGGGAAAGGTCGGATTTGCTCGGCGGAAGAAACACAGATGGCGGCGGCGCGGCGCCATTCCGGGCCGGGAGCAGGCAGCCAGCAGCCCTGTCCTCACCGCGGTCCGCCCGCCGCCGCTAAATACCCGGATGCGCCGCCCGAGCGCCAGACGCGGAGCTGGGAAAGGGGAGGCAGAGGAGGCGGAGGCAGAGCCCGCGCTTGAGCCCGAGCCCGAGTCGGGCGCCGAAACCGAGCGACAGAGCGGCGGGGCTGGGCCACGCAGAGGCGGCCTGGCGAGTCCTCCCGCGACCCGAGCCAGGTCCCTGAGAGCCGGGCCCCGGACTGGCCCGGGAGTCAGGAGGAGCGCCAGAGCAGATCCCGAGTAAGGCTTTCCTCGGCCCCCGACGAGGGCTGGCCCTTTTGAAGGCGCGTCCTCCAACAGCTGGACCAGACAGGCCACCATGACCGAGAACTCCACATCCACCCCTGCGGCCAAGCCCAAGCGGGCCAAGGCCTCCAAGAAGTCCACAGACCACCCCAAGTATTCAGACATGATCGTGGCTGCCATCCAGGCGGAGAAGAACCGCGCTGGCTCCTCGCGCCAGTCCATCCAGAAGTACATCAAGAGCCACTACAAGGTGGGTGAGAACGCCGACTCGCAGATCAAGTTGTCCATCAAGCGCCTGGTCACCACTGGGGTCCTCAAGCAGACCAAAGGGGTGGGTGCCTCAGGGTCCTTCCGGCTGGCCAAAAGCGATGAGCCCAAGAGGTCAGTGGCCTTCAAGAAGACGAAGAAGGAAGTCAAGAAGGTGGCCACGCCAAAGAAGGCAGCCAAGCCCAAGAAGGCTGCCTCCAAAGCTCCAAGCAAGAAGCCCAAAGCCACCCCAGTCAAGAAGGCCAAGAAGAAGCCGGCTGCCACGCCCAGGAAAACCAAAAAACCCAAGACTGTCAAGGCCAAGCCCGTCAAGGCATCCAAGCCTAAGAAGGCCAAACCAGTGAAGCCCAAAGCCAAGTCCAGTGCCAAGAGGGCCGGCAAGAAGAAGTGACAATGGGGCTTTTCTTGTGGACACTCCTGCCTGTCTCCTATTTTCTGTAAATACTTCTCTCTTTTCTTCTCTCTTGATCTTCATCTGCAGTCCTTTGCCCCTTATTTGGATGCCTCAGAAATTAGGGAATAATCCATTTTTCCTTAACCAATCGCTCAAGGACAGCAACCACAAATCTCATGTCTAATGATGAGAATGTACTTCTGTTTTGTTTCGTTGACTTGTTATTAATCTACTTAATGGGTTTAGGGACCTGGGTGGGTTTGTGTGTTTTGTTTGGTAGGATGGCTTGTTCATTAGGAAGGTAAAGGGTCAGGAGAGAATGGGCAAGGCCGCTCGTTCGGACTAGAAGAGGGGGAGCCTGGAAATGGTAAGGTTTGTAGGAGTAGCTTTAAGGTGAGCCAGCCTTCTCTAGATTGCACACCGCTTGTGAGAGTTCCAGAACTTTGGTGGGGAGAGGGGAGGGGTGGCAGCAGCTGGATGGCAAAGGAGGGAGTGGGGGGAAAAAAAAAACCCTCTCCAGGCTGACTTCCACCTTCCAATACTGAGCGGTGGGGGGTCCAAATGCAGTTTCCTTCTCACTGTTAGAGTGCCCCTGTGGCCTCCCTATTGTCCTAGGGAAGGGAAGGGAGGGTGTCCTAGTGACAGCTGGTCTGAGAAGCTGTTTGAGCGGCTTCTTTCAGTCAGCTGGAAACTAACCATTGGGGGGGGGGTTGTGGCTTCAGAAAGTCTCATGTTAAACGGGAGTGGAAACTTTGGGGGAAGGGTGGGGACTCAGTCAGCCAAGTGCCTCAGTGTGCCCTGTTAAAAGTTGGGTTTTTCCACACAATTGGATTGTATCATAGGAGGACTTCTTTCCTTTTCGCCTGGTTTTTGGTTCCTCCTGTGTAAGAAAGATTGGTGGTTTGGCCTGGTGGCCTGGTGGGGCTCCAGCCTTGCCACCTGACACTTAAAAACCTCCCGACCTCCTTACTTTTGAGTCTTTTATAAAAGTAGCTGTAGATGGGGGACGGGGGAGTGGGCGGGGAGTGGACAGTAAGACATACTGCAGTCGATTTTGAATTGCTAAGTAGTTTCACAGAGCTAGGTCTGTGTGTATGTGTGTATATGTATATATACATATCTAGAGCTAGTACTTAACGTTTCACGCCCGGGAGCTGGGAGAAAAAACCTGTACAGTCGTCTTTTATTTTTAATAATATAGGAAAATACACACTTGTGCGTGATCCACCCCCCTCCTTTTTTTTTTTTTTTAGCAAGTGTTATTTGTGCTGGGCAGAGTTTGCTGTCTTTGTAATTTTAAAACTTTAAAATAAAATTGAAAAATGAAACCTGAACGGTGCATTTTTTTTTCCTTACTTTTAAGGCTGGAGGCAAATGCAGAGCAATCGGCTAGGCGAGCTGGGGTGAAATCCTGGGGGTGTTTGCACCTGCGAATGGGGGGACGGTTCCAACAGTTCGACAGGAACCGGGAAACGGGACTGAAGAGTACAGAGCGTGCCTCAGCCTGCTTCTAGGGTCTTGCCTTTGGGGTCCAGGGTGCACCCTGTTTCCTTCCGGGCGCTGGGTGCGTAGGCAGGGGTTCGGGAGTACAGTGGAGGGTCTGGTGGGCTGGGCCCTGGGACTCGCCACCCTCCGCCAGGTAGCGTCCCCTTCCCCCACGGGGAGCGCTCCAGTCTCAATTTACACGTCAATCTACTTCCATCCTCTGTGGGTCGCGCCAGGCCCCTCCTACCCATCTCTGGGCCCGCCCCCCCCCCCCCACCCATCCCTGGGCCCGCCTCCCCGCCCCTTTAACGGCCCTCTTGCTCCGATTGGCTGCCGAGGCTCGGCCCCCGCCCACCCCCCCAAGCCACGAGACCGCGAGTCTTCCGCGGCTCGCAGGACCCCTGGCTAGCGGGAGCGCTCGGGCGAAGGTGGACACCATGTGGGCCGGTCGCGCGCTCCACGCCTCTCTCTCCGCGGCCCCCAGCAGCCGCCGCGCGCAGTCGGCGCTGACCCAGCTGCGTGGCGTCCTGCAGGAGGAGCTGGAAGCGATCCGCGGCGCTGGCACCTGGAAGAACGAGCGGGTCATTACGTCCCGTCAGGGGCCGCGCATCCACGTGGACGGCGTCTCCGGAGGTAACTCCCCCGCTCCTGGGAGTCTTCGGACCGGGCTGGGTGTTCGCAGACCTTGGTTCCAGGCTGGAATAGAGGGCCGGGTGGCAGGGGGCCGGGGAGGGGGCAATATCTGCTCTCGTAGCCGCAGGCACCTTTCCCAATCTATCAGGCTGACTTGACGGCTTCCCAGGGTTCCCTGGAACCTAGTTAAACCTGTTTTCACGGAGGGAGGTGATACGCTGTTGAGTACCTTCTTGACTCAGGGTAGGGCTGGAGTGAGACCCGGTCCCGTGAGAACGTGAGAGAAAAAGAGAGACACCCAGCTGGCTCCCACCTGGCTGCTTCAAGGAAGGGGGTGGGAAGAAGGCAGCTAGAAGCCCCGCGTTTCTGGAGCTGCCGCCTGGAGCTGGTCTCCACTCCCTGCTGCACGTGGACTCCTGCGGACCTCCCAGCGTGGGAAGAACTAAACCCATTGTACAGACAGAGACGCTGAGGCTCAGAGATGTGGAATGGCTTCCCCAAAAGCCCCTGCTAGCAGCGGGCAGAGCTGGGCTTTGGTCCAGGTTCTCCCTTATATCGGAGCTAGAAGGTCCGCCAGTGGGTCAGAAAAGCCAGCTTGCCGCCCAGAGTCACAACGAGAGGGAGGTGGCCGGCTGCTGCAGGAGTCACACCATGAACTGACCCACTGGGCCTTCCTCATGTCTGTCTAACCAGTGGTCACCGCCTGTCTTGTCCGTGCCAGGCCCCAGATGATGCTGCTTATAAACAGGCTCCCAAACCTGCTTTCTGCTCAGGAAATAGGCCTGGGATCCTTGGTGCTGTTGTATTTATTTGTAAACCGAGGTGCCCCCAAAAAATCTCTGCCTCCCTCCCCATCCTCCCCCGAACCCCCCACCCCTGCCTGGGGGAAGCTTGGAGCAGGTCAAAACATGGGAAATGAGGAGAGACAGGTTGTCCTCATGCTTTTGCCCTTTATAGGCCTCAGTTTCCCCCTCAGGTCAGCTGTGTTCACTTTGGGCTTTATAAGTCAGGAGTTGAGGTCTCAAGGAGACCCCCCCACACCCACACACTTCAGACCCATGATTCTG
This sequence comes from Enhydra lutris kenyoni, assembly GCF_002288905.1. Taxonomy (NCBI): domain Eukaryota; kingdom Metazoa; phylum Chordata; class Mammalia; order Carnivora; family Mustelidae; genus Enhydra; species Enhydra lutris. The sequence continues at coordinate 10,311,820 of NW_019154139.1, read as the reverse complement.
TACCAGGAGCAAAGTCAGCTGTGCGGAGTCTGAGGACCACACTGGGCTCGTGAGCCTGCTCGCTTACCCACAAGGGAACCAGGGCCCACATGGGGCTTTGCTGGTGGTGTTCAGGGGCAGGAGAAGCCTGTGAGGTAGGGCTACGTTCCTCACTGGGTACAATGTGATTCAGAGCCAGAGTCTAAACTTCTTACCCTTCAAGGCACCACTCTGAGGGGCCTTTCCTGACCCTCCCTCTCCGGTACCTGTCAGATTGGGTCCCTCCCCGGGGCCCCTAGCTCCCCATCCTGGCCTCTGCCCCACAGTGGATCATACTGTGTGGTTGTTGCCTTGTCAAGGGCAAATCCAGGTTCGTCTCCTCTCTGAGTTCCCAGGGCCTGGCACAGACACCTTTCCAGGCCCTTTCTTGCCCTGAGCCGCTGTGTCCGTACCGTCCTCCACTTCAGGAATCCTTAACTTCTGTGCCAACAATTACCTGGGCCTGAGCAGCCACCCTGAGGTCATCCAGGCAGGTCTGCAGGCCCTGGAGGAGTTTGGAGCCGGCCTTAGCTCGACCCGCTTCATCTGTGGGACCCAGGTACACAGTGGCTGTTGGAGGGGGCGGTTGGGGGGTGTCTTGTCCCCAGCGTTGGGCACTGACCCCAACTGCCTGCTTCCCACAGTCAGCAAGCCTGGTTTAGCCAGCTCAGCTCACCCAGGGCCCTGGGCCCACCCTTAGCCTAGAGCTATCCACCAGAAAGGCCAGCTCAGGCTTCTGTTGTGTTGCAAAAGAAACTTTCCAGTCGCCCCAAGTGTCCCTCTCCCCCACCTGCATGCAGAACTGCTTAGAACAGTGCCTGACACGTAGTAGTGCTCCGTAAACATTGATTATTTTATTGTGTAAATGTTACAAAATAAATACCTAGATGGGAAACTTACAGTGCTTACTGTGTATCAGGTACTGTATTAAGAACATTACAAATATTAACTCATTAATGCCCCTAACGGTCATAAGCGGTAGGGGATATTCTTGTCTCTTACAGAGATGATGCTGAAGCCAGAGAAATTGGGTGACTTCCTCTAGGGCATGCAGACTGTTATGATAGGAGTTTAACCCAGATGGCTTTGCTTCTAACTGCCATGAGGATTACTACCCATCTTCTCAGAAAGGGGACGGTGAAATGAATGTCAGAAACAGGACTCTTAACCCCCAGCCAGGGCCCTTTCCAACAAAGCCCTCACCCTGACCGAACAGCTTTCAAATATAAGAATTTCAGGCCCAAATAAAGCTACGTAATCCTTTTCCTTGCCATTTTGCAACCTAAAAAGGCACTTACTTTGATGTCAGAAAGACATCTTTCCTTGCCATCATCCCCCATAATTCGTCATTAGACCTCCATTATAGACGAAGGTCCCACCAGGTAGGGGTACCTAGTGAGCCCCTGATCCCTCAGGGGGAACCACCTGCCACGTTCCCGTTAGCTCTGGGGGAACCCACGTGGTGAAGAAAGAAGGGAGAGGCCAAGGCTGCAGGTCCTCTGTGCTCAGTCTGTGACCTTCTAAGCCTCCGTCCCCAGAACTTGTTTCATGTGACCCCGCAGGCATTAACACCTGTTTCACTCTGTTTCTGTAGAGCATCCACAAGGATCTAGAAGCAAAGATAGCCCGCTTCCATCAGCGGGAGGATGCCATCCTGTATCCTAGCTGTTTCGATGCCAACGCTGGCCTTTTTGAGGTTTGGGGGGGGAGGGGGGGCGCAGGTGGGAGTGGTGAGGACTGCTAGGCTATGGAGGAAGGCTTGGGAGTGAGCAGTGAGGGGAACCTGGCAGGATGTCAGTGCTGTGCCTAGAGGCTCCAGGGCCTTTTTCTCCTGGAGGCTAAGCTTGGGCCAAGTAGGTTGCTGCAGGAAGAATCCTGGGACCTGCAAGGGACCAGCTCCCAGGGCACTGGGGAGATAACCTACATCAGTGGGAAGGTCGGAGTCAGCCGGGGCCGGGTACTCGCCTGTTCTCACCTGCTCTCACAGGAGCTGGGCCCTGGCCTGAAGCCCTGAGGACCCAGATAGAGGCAGACAGGGGCTCCGTGCCTCCCTGCCCGGCAGAATGCCCTGGATGGCAGTGAAATTTTGACTCACGTAGACATGGGGAGGGAGAAGCCCTAGGTGGTTGGGCAGAAGCTCCACTCCAGCTGCTTTCTCCCAGGCCCTGCTGACCCCACAGGATGCAGTCCTGTCAGACGAGCTGAACCACGCCTCCATCATTGATGGCATCCGTCTATGTAAGGCCCATAAATACCGCTACCACCACCTGGACATGGCTGACTTGGAGGCCAAGCTGCAGGAGGCCCAGGTGGGGTGAGGCCCAGGTGGGGCGAGGCCCAAGGGTGGCAGAGGCAAGAACCGGGCTTATCCTCAGCCTCGCCCCTGGTGAAAGAACTAAGGCTTGGAGGGACCCACTTTGCACTCCCAAAGAACACGAAAGCTTGAAACAGAATTTGAACCCAGATCCTTCTGCCCCAAGGCTTTCTTCCATTATACGGAGCTGCCTTGACTTTTAGCCATCACCTTCCATGTGGCAGGCCCCGCTGGGCGTAAAGGTGGGATGAGCTTCGGGATAGAAGTGGTCCCACCCCACCCTCCCTCTCGCAGGGGAGACTGAGCTGTTCTCACTGGCCAGGACTGCCCTGGAAGAGCTGGGCATGGCTCAGGGAGGCACAGATGAGGACCGGGATGTTCCGGCCCCAACATAGTAATGCTTACGTGCCGGCCTCCGTGCCAGACCCTGGGCAAGGTGAGCCCTTAGAGCCCTGAGCAGCATAGAGAATGGGAGGATTGGCCCAGCTGGGGACACCAGCCATCACCTGTCCACGGCTTCCCTACAGAAGCATCGGCTGCGCCTGGTGGCCACTGATGGGGCCTTTTCCATGGATGGCGACATCGCCCCCCTGCGGGAGATCTGCCACCTTGCCTCTCGATATGATGCCCTGGTCTTTGTGGATGAGTGTCACGCTACTGGCTTCCTGGGGGCCACTGGACGGTGGGAGCGTGCATCTCCTTGGGTTGGGCTTCTGAGGATGGGTGGGAAAGCAGGAAGCCGGCCCTTCCCCTAACCCATGGCCCCTGGGCACTCGGGCAGCCAGTGGTGGCAGTGCTAGCTTCCCTTGCAGGGGCACGGATGAGCTGCTGGGTGTCACAGACCAGGTCACCATCATCAACTCCACGCTGGGGAAGGCACTGGGTGGAGCTTCAGGTACCTACAGGGTCATGCCCCTGGGGTCCCCTTATCCACAGGCAGGCCCCTGGAGAGGTCTCAGGGAAGGTGGGGAGGAGAGGCTGGGACGGTACAGAAGAGGGCAGTGTGGACTGTCCTCCCAGGAGGGGCTCGGGGTAGGCTCTGGCACCTGGCCTCTGACTCCCACCCTCACCTCTGCCCTTGTCCTCAGGGGGCTACACGACGGGGCCTGAGCCCCTGGTGTCCCTGCTTCGGCAGCGCTCCCGGCCCTACCTCTTCTCCAACAGCCTGCCCCCTGCTGTCGTCGGCTGTGCCTCCAAGGCCCTGGACCTGCTTATGGAGAGCAACGCCATCGTCCAGACTATGGCAGCCAAGACCCAGCGGTGCGGTCCCCGGCAGGGGTGGGACAGGCTGGGGGTGGGGGAGCTGGTAGGGGCCTGCCCCCATGTGCCCACCCTCTGCCCATACCATGCCTCCAGCAGATTGCACTGGGACTCAGCCCTTTTAACCAAGGGCTGCCTGCCCACCCACCTACCTCTTCTCTGTCTCCCTCTTCCTTCCATTTCCTGGTACATTTCTCCGTCAATGACCCTGTGTCTCCCCATCTTATATTATCCTGTCTTTTCACTCTCTGGTTTGGTCTGCTGGTTCCTCTGCCTGGCTCCCCATCTGCATCTGGCTCTGTTGGTCCATCCTGCAGACTTGGGCACAGATCACGGGCCCGTCAGGAGTGGGTGTGAACCCTCCACAGTCCCCTGGCTACCTGTGACACCCAGCTTGTGCCCACAGTTTCCGCAGTAAGATGGAGGCTGCTGGCTTTACCATCCTGGGAGCCAATCATCCCATCTGCCCAGTGATGCTGGGTGATGCTCGGCTGGCCTCTTGCATGGCGGATGACATGCTCAAGAGAGGTGAGGAAGCCGGGACAAGGAGACCGGTTACGGGTCTTCAGAGAAAAGAGGAGGGAGCCCCTGTATTATGAATGCTCCCCCATACCCTCCCCCTACGACCCTCTCGAGACGAGCTGAAGATCCCAGGCCATGACTTATCTGCATGTCTGGGAAACCTTAGGCAACTCCCTTGCCCTCTGTGACCCTCAGGGGAGTAGGAACAATGTGTCATGTCTCCCAAAGCGTGTGTGGCTTTGCTGAGCCCCAGGTTGACCCTTTCTACCTTACCAGGCATCTTCGTCATCGGGTTCAGCTATCCAGTGGTCCCCAAGGGCAAGGCCCGGATCCGGGTACAGATCTCGGCGGTGCACAGCGAGGAGGACATCGACCGCTGTGTGGAGGCCTTCGTGGAGGTGGGGCGGCTGCATGGGGCCCTACCCTGACGTGGCTGGTGACGAGCAGAGCCAAGATCCCCCTCCCTCCACATTGACAAAAGGGCCCTTCGGTCGGCCTGGGCCAGAGGCTCTGAGCCCTGTCAAAGTCCTGAGGCTGGGCTGGGGCAAGGCCCGTTCTTGTGGTTGAGAGTGTCCAGCAACAATGTGGAAACGGGCTGACATATCAGTGTGCTTCATTCTCTCTGGGCAGGCCCGCCCTGTGACCAGTTGAAGAATCAGGTGGGAGCTGAGGCTCCTGAGTAGGTTTCAGAGCTGACCACCTACCCTAGGTTAAGATGAGACGCAGGCCGTGGGGATAATGTGGGTAGCCCCCCCCCGCCCCAATCGGATTCTGTGCTGCTGGAGAGGACAGCTACCAACCCTGCAGGCCCTTTCCCACCCCCCCCCCGCCATTTGCTCCCCACCCCCGGGGAACCCCCGTTTTTTCCCCCCCCCCCCCCCCCCCGCCATCCAAAGGATGGTTTACAGCTGGCCAGATAAGGAGGGGCTGGGCACCCAAACCTGCCCCAAAGGAAAGAACGTGGGTCACTATCGGGAAGGCCCCCCGACAGTTTGGAACCATGTATTCTAGCCCACTTTGGCCCCTGGGCAGGCCCCTTCCCCTCTGTGTGCCTCAGTTTCCCGCACTACCAAGAGTAGATGGTACAGAGTAACTGGGCTCCTTCCATCCCTCTCGGTCCAAGGCCTACGGGCCTGCTGATCAGCCGCCAGGGGGCGCAGCGAGCTCAGGCTCCGGCTGCTATTGCCGCGCCCCGCCAGAATCCAGGCCTCGGCGGGCAAGGCTCTCCGTAGAGTTGATTTGCTGCTGCCAAGGCCCCGTCCACACTTGTCCCCAGAAGGGGCTCGCTGCTCCCCTAGTGGACACCTTCCTGTAGTCGCTGTCCCTGGTCCTTGTCTTTTCATTGCCGTCCCCACTCAGCTTTATGGGCACGGGGGCGGGGTGGGGGGGTGGCCCAGGCAGGATAGGTTCTGACTCACTCGGCTCCAGCCTCATTGGGGTGTGGCCTTGGGAAGCTCGGACCTCGCTGGACGTAGGGCAGGGAGGATGAAAACGCCCTTCGTCCACAACAGGGAACTAGGACCCCCTCTCCGTGTCCTCGAACCCCCAGCCCTGCCCTTAGCCTGGCTGTCGGGATGGATGGTCTGGGCCAGCTGCTGCGATCCTAACTGGGATTCTAGGAATCTTAGCTTGTGGTCGGAAGGAGCTTGAGGCTGGGGTCCAGGACCTCCACGTGCTGGGAGATGGCCGACCAGGGAAGAGGGCTGCTGTGGCGACAGCAGCAGCTGGAATACTCGAGAGAGCCGCAGCCAGGCGGTCGTGTACCTGGCGCAGGCGCACCGTTGCAGCAGCGAGTGCCTATGGCCTGGCGCTAGCCTCGGGCCCAGCCAGCAGCTTGATGTGCGTGATCTGCGTAGGCCGGCGGGTTACACGGGATGGCCCCAAGCAGCCACCGGGCAACGCATTCCAGCAGTAGGTGTGGCGTGTCCGGCAGGGACAGAAAGCGGCGCCCAGGTCCACCCGGCAGTGGCTCAGAGCACGCGCCGGCTCGTCCTGCGGCTCCCGGGCGCCCCCCGGCGGCTGGCGTGGGCAGCTGCGTTGTGTCAGCTCGCGGCTGTGCCGGCTCCCATCCGCGGAGGTACAGAAGGGCTGGTGGGAAGCACCCGCGGGCGCCGCGGACGCTCTGGGCGCACATGCTGCGGGCTGGACGCGTGCTGGTAGTGGCCCGACGGCCGTGGGTCAGCCGCACCTCCACCTCCAGAGACCGCTCCCACGGCTCACGGTCCACGTCTTCTGCATCTGGCTCTGGGTTCAAGGCTGCGGCCTCCTGGAGCAAGAGAAGGAGGGGGCGCCAGGGACGTGCTGGGCTCCGGCCTTGGCCTTGACAATGCGGTTTTTCCTGCCTGCTACTCGCCAGCCCTCTGGCTGCCTCGGTCCTCCTGCCCTCACTCCTTCCCTCTTTCTCCCTCTCCCACTCCCCCTGCTTATGTTCCCTCTCTCACTGTGTCCCTGTCTAGTGAATAAATACAATCTTTTTTTAAAAAACCAAACAAAAAACGAAAAAAACCTCTGAGCACACAGGAAAATCCCAGGGGTCTGGGAGATGCTAGTCCTAGAGTTTCTTCCCCAGTTCCTTGGGCCTTGAATGCAAGTCCTGGCTCTATCAGTGTCCCAGTGTCCCCTCAAACTATTTTCTCTTCCCTTTCACGGACTTCCTATTAACATTCCCGCCTACCTCCCAGCTTCTAGAAAGACCACAAGCAGTCCCTACCACCTCTTCTCTCCTTAAACTCATTGCAGACTCTTTTGCCCCCAGTACACTTGTCCAGTTTACAAACAACCTCACTGTTATGAAATCCAGGGTACCTCTCCCCCTCTTCCCATCCCTGACTAGTCTCTCTAACCCTCTGGAGGCATTTGGCCATGTGGCTCACTTCTCCAAGAGTTCCAGGCCAGAACCCCATGCCTGATTGAATCACACAGCCATGAACCAAGACAGACTAATCTCTTTGGCTTCTGCCAGCACAAGAGGATCATAATGGATCAGTCATTAAATCACTCCCCCTCTGTCCATCCTTTTCACGCCAGGCCAAAATAAACCAATTACAAGTTAAATGAGCAGATCATGTCCCTGCTCTAAAACTTCCACTAGTTTCCCATTACCCTCAGGCTAAAGCCAGACTCTGGATGGACCCAAACACCCTCCATCTCCTCAGACACACTGAGCCTCTGGAACAAGCTTAGGAAAGGTGACGGGCCCCAGGATTCTCAGGAACTGGGGGAGTCTCTTTTCTCCAGAAAAGAGACTCCTATTCTGGTTTCCTAGCCTGGGACACCCCATTCAAGATGAGAAACCCTTTCTGAGCTTGGATTAGAGCCCTCCTTGGGGCAGAGAGAGGGAAGATGGGGAGTGAATCATTAGGCTGGAGGTGGGAGTGCCAGGAATGGGCTGGGCCCCGGGCACGGAGGGGTTAACTCCAAAGCGAATCTCAGAGAGCGAGATCAATGGGTTACTTACTGCAGAAAGAGGCAGAAGCAACGCAGGGAGGCAGAAAAGAACCAGGCAGAAGAGCATGCCACCCGGGGGGAAATCAGGGACCAAGGAGGAGGTGGCCGGTGGCTACTCCTGAGGGAGCGCCCAAGTCTGGCTCAGCGGAGGAGGTGCCTTACAGGAGAAGAGGGAACAGCGGGAGGCAGACCTGCACCTACAGGGAGGTGCCAAGGGGTAGCCGCTGAGCCAAGAGGCAGCCTCAGTCTGGCCGGTTCACCCAGGACCAAGCAGGGCCCTGTGCCCAGAATTGAGGTGGGTGTTACCCATCCTGAGCCTCTGGGGGCTTGCTGCATGCTGGGGGTTGGGGGGAGCGCAGATACCACCTTTCTTCCCTCCACCCTGCTTCCCCTCATTCTCTTAATGTGTCCCATCAACCCAGAGGTCCCAGGCGAGCAGGGGGATCCACAGGTAGTAGCTGATAGGGCCGAGGGATGGAGCAAGGGTGAGAGTGGGCACGGCGGGCATAAATGCGCACGCACGCACACACACGCGCGCACACTTACTCGCATGGGGGTCGGAGGCCCCACCTGTTACAGGCTGTCAGCTGAGCGCTCCAGCCTGGGAGTCAGGGTACCAGGCGGCAACAGCCCCAGGTCTGCCACTCAAAGTGTGATATTAGCTTCCCGTGTCCCCTCTCTGAGCCTCAGTTTCCTCTTGTGCGAAAAGGGGGTCAGTGGCCTCTATGGTTTTCCCAGCTGTGCCACTGTGGGGCTTTCACTAAACTGGACTTTACGATGACTCAGGGATATCACCCGTGTTTTGCTGACTTTGACCTAAGTCCGATTCTCCCCCTGAGCTTCCAGCCCCCGAGGAGAAGAGAGGTCCGTCTATCAGCAGCTTGGCTTGGGCTCGCCCCTCCCCCACCTCCCGGGTCCTCAGCCCATTCTGCTGGGAGGTATCCATCGCCTAATCCTTTCTCAGGGGGGTGTTCCCTGGGAAACTGAGAAACCCACCTCAGACACGTAGGCATTTGTGCCCGGCTTGCACGAATGGATCTCAGGGAGAATCTGTGGCTGTCGCCCTCCTCCCACCACCATGCCCCCAGGAGCTCCCCGCGCCCAGGAGACATGGCCAGGCCGAGGCCGGGGGGCCTGGATGGAGACCCCGCGGTCGTGTGACCAGAGCCGGGAGCTCCTGTCTGAGGACTCCAGCTTCTTTCCCTCAGGTGCCCATCGGATGGGAAGATGGCTGATGCGCAGAACATTTCGCTAGACAGCCCAGGGAGCGTGGGGGCCGTGGTGGTACCCGTGGTGTTCGCCCTCATCTTCCTGCTGGGCGCTGTGGGCAATGGGCTGGTGCTGGCTGTGCTGTTGCAGCCCAGCCCCAGTGCCTGGCAGGAGCCGGGCAGCACTACGGACCTGTTCATCCTCAACCTAGCAGTGGCCGACCTCTGCTTCATCCTGTGCTGCGTGCCCTTCCAGGCCGCCATCTACACGCTGGACGCCTGGCTCTTCGGGGCCCTCGTCTGCAAGGCTGTGCACCTGCTCATCTACCTCACCATGTACGCCAGCAGCTTCACGCTAGCCGCCGTCTCTGTGGACAGGTGCGCTGGGCCTGGGACCTGGCTGGGTCTGGGCTGGGGAGGGAAGACCTAAACAGATTCCTTAGGAAGGAGAGCTTGGGGGACCAAGAAGGGAGAGGATGGCAGGGAGAGAAGGAACAGCTCTCCGGCCCCTACCAGTCTCTGCGCACCTGCAGAGCCTGCTCCGGCGGACCATCCTGCCCCCCACCTCCCAACTCCACCGTGAGCTTCCAGAAGATATCTCTGTGTCTTACATGCCAGCAGAGGCTGGCACGTAGTAGGTGCTCCGTAAATGTGACATGAATGGCAAAAAGAACACATGAATGAATCCATCGGTTACTTTATTACCGCCCACACCCAGCCTAGGCTGTGGTCATACCTGTTTTCGCCGTTCCAAACTTGGGGTCCAATCCAGGCTTGGTGACCTTGGGCAAGTCTCTTCCCTCCGAGCCTCTATCCCGGCCTTGCTAGGAGGTGCCAGGCGCTGCTCCAAGCGCTGGGCGTGTTACTGACCTCCACCCTAGCCCGCCACGGGGCGAGGCAGGTCGCGGGTCCGCAGATAGCGTCCCCGCGGGGTGCGGGGGGTGGGGAGCGCGGGGCCCTGCCGTCCGCCGCGCTGACCCGGCGCCCGCCCGCAGGTACCTGGCCGTGCGGCACCCGCTGCGCTCGCGGGCCCTGCGCACGCCGCGCCACGCCCGCGCCGCCGTGGGCCTCGTGTGGCTGCTGGCGGCGCTCTTCTCGGCGCCCTACTTCAGCTACTACGGCACGGTGCGCTACGGCGCGCTCGAGCTCTGCGTGCCCACCTGGGAGGACGCGCGCCGGCGCGCCCTCGACGTGGCCACCTTCGCCGCCGGCTACCTGCTGCCCGTGGCGGTGGTGAGCCTGGCCTACGCGCGCACGCTGCGCTTCCTGTGGGCGGCCGTGGGCCCCGCGGGCGCCGCGATGGCCGAGGCCCGGCGCAGAGCCACGGGCCGCGCGGGACGCGCCATGCTGGCGGTGGCCGCGCTCTACGCCCTCTGCTGGGGCCCGCACCACGCGCTCATCCTCTGCTTCTGGTTCGGCCGCTTCGCCTTCAGCCCGGCCACCTACGCCTGCCGCCTGGCCTCGCACTGCCTCGCCTACGCCAACTCCTGCCTCAACCCGCTCGTCTACGCGCTCGCCTCGCGCCACTTCCGCGCGCGCCTCCGCCGCCTTTGGCCCTGTGGCCGCCGCCACCGCCACCGCCACCGCCGCGCCCGGGCTCCCCCGGGTGCCCGTCGCCGCGTCCGCCCCGCCGCCTGCCCCGGGGACGCCCGGCCTCGCGGGAAGCTGCCGGCGGGCGGCGGCCGGGCTGGCGATCCGGGGGAAGGGCCCGCCCGCGCCTTAGAGGCTGGACGACGAGCCCCGTCTGCCCCAGGACCGGAATGAACCTTGTACGCCTCCCCTCTGCGCGGGGGACCGTCTGTCTGCCATTCCGCTTCCCCCAGGGTATGGCGCCAGGCAGGAGTCCTCCGAGGCGAGGAGGCGCACTGTCTGAGCTGGGGCTCCAGTCCGGTGGACGCCCCTGGGCCTGGGCCATGAAATTGGGTCCCCCCATCCCGGCTAAGCGCAGGCTCCCCGGCCCGACAGCCCCCAGATTCTGGCCATAGCCAGTCTGGCTCCAACTCAGTCAGCGGCTTCCAGGCCCTGCTTCCGCCACCGCCCTTCCTCAAGCCCCTTTTCCCATCCAAGCCGTTCCCTGGGTAATGTAACGCTAGCCAGCCGCTAATTCAGCAAATAGTTGTGAAGCATTCACTGTATATCTTATGCGGTGCTACATTCTTCCGTCTAATTAGCAAAGCAGCTTTGCAACGTAGATAGGATTAGTTCCATTCCTGCAGCTGGAGAAATCAAGAATCAGAACGCGTTCGGGGGGGGGGGGGGGGGGGGGGG
>NW_019154139.1:10233149-10300683 GCF_002288905.1 Enhydra lutris kenyoni | reverse complement strand
AAAAAAAAAAAAAGAAAGAAAGAAAGAAAGAAAGAAAGAAAGAAAAGAACGCGTTCGGGATTTGGGGCACCCGGGTGGCCGGGTCAATGGAGCATGTGAACCTTGACCTCAGGGTTATAGGTTCTGAGCCTGTTGGGTGTAGAGATTATATAAAAATAAAATCTTTAAAAACAAGCAAACAAAAAAGTTCAGTGATTTGCCCAAGGTCACATAGCTAGTGTCTGGCGGAAGCTGGTTGAAACCCGCCGCCATTTAACTTGGTCTGCTCCCTGGAACCGGCTTCACCTCTGGGGCCTCTGTTCTCAGTTTCTGTGTTTTCCAAGGTTTTTCTTGGTCCTTCCTGATTCTGTATCGGCCCTCTTCCCTAAACCAGCAGCTCCCACACTTGACTGGATGCTCTGGAAACCTCAGAGAGCTCCCAGTCCCCTCTCTTAGCATAGTTCTGTTCCACCACTCAGGCCAGCTGATGGCCTTATGAGACCTGATGGCCTTCCCCAGCCTTCCCCAGCCACCCGGTCCCAGGTCTACTGTCTGACCCAAATCCCTTGCATTATTCCCTCAGCCACTCGCTGCTCCTGGCTCAGGTGAGACACGGACCCACACTTGGGTCCCAGCCAGCAGCCCCGGCTTCCCCGTGGCCCCCTCCCTCCCTGTCCATGCACACAGCGGGGTAGTCCGTGGCTGTGGCAACCTGCTAATTAACCAATAAATCAGTCTCAATGGTTGGAGAGCTACCCACTTCCCTCCCTCCCTCCCTCCACCCCACGCCAATAATATTTATTAGCTCAGGCTGAGGCCTGAGACCTTTCAGCCTCCTTGTCTCCCTGGCACACCTCCCAGCTGCTGGGCACCCTGGGAAGGCCCCTCCCGGACACGAGGCAGCTGCTGATCCGCCTCACTGCCTGCCACCTGCCGCAGAGCCAGGGGTCAGAGTGTCAGTCACCCTTCACAGGGGGAGGCTGAGACGGGCTGGGGAAGTGACTGCTTTGAGAGCCCAGCGCAGGGGCCTGACCCCAGGTCCAGTGTTCTCTCTACTGTGTCTCTGCCAAGGTTCCCGTGGCTGGCTCTGGCCCCAATGGTGGGAGTGTTTCCCGAATGGCAGGCCACCCACGTGGCCTCTACCTCCACATGGCGGTCGCTCACTCCTGCACTGGCTCCCCTGTGCCTCGCAGACAAGAGATACTACCTCCATTTTCACAAGTGGAAACTGAGGATCCAGGACATGAGGTAGGCTGACCAGAGCTGGGATCCGACCTGGGCCCGACGGAGGGCTCTCCTGGCAGGCTGGGCATTATGGGAAAACATCTAAGACCGCCCGACAAAATTCGCCACACCACACTGGTGAGTTCCTGCTAAGTAGAACAGGGAGCGACATCTCCTTGGGCCAGCCACCCTGCTGGGCTGCCGCTCCTTGGTCAACTCTGCGAGCAGGGACAGGCACCCAACTGGGAACATCGTCCATCCCAGACAGGCAAGAGACAGGATCACCTAGCCAGGGAGGGGCAGAGCCAGTACGAACCTGCATGAAACTCCAGGACAGGGGTGAGTGGAGGGGGGCGGTCAGGGGGAACCCTCCACAGTGGCCTGGGTCTCTGCTCCCCTGGCAGAGGAACCGTGGTAGAACCCAGGCCCCTGGCTGGACTCCAGGGCCTCCTACTTCCGAAGGGAGTCTCTCCAGCCCACTGGAGGCTCTGACTAATGGAGGACAGAAGAGCCTGGACCAGAGCAAGACAGGAAAGGTGTTTGATACACAAAGATGGAAATGATCCTTCCCTTCCTTCTTTCCTTTACCCCCCCCAGGCATCTGGGTGCCTGCCTTAAGCTATGCCATGAGGGGAGCACAGAGAGGGTCTGAGTCTGACCTGGTCCCTGTCTTCCAGGAGCTCCTCTGTCTAGCTGGAGAGGAAAACACCAAAAGAAGGAAAGACAGCGCTGTGTGGCAAGGCCGGTATGGGAGAACACACTGTTCTGAAAGGGCACAGAGGAGGAAACTCCTGCCTTCCTGGGCAATCCAAGCAGGAGTCCTGGAGGAGGTGGCAGTTCCTAAAAAAGGCGAAAGGGGTCTGCCAGCTGGAGCAGCAGCCTTGCCAAGGTGGGTACAGGCAGGAGCAATAGGGGGCTTGTGCAGTTGAGGCGAGCAGGGTGGGAGGAGTCTGGGGAGGCCAGGAAGGCGGGTGCAGTGAGATCACATAGCCTCCTGGGCCAGCTGGGGGAGCAGGAACCTCATCCTTCGGCAGGCAGTGATGTCACTGAAGGTTTTTAGGATGCGCCCCGCCAAACGTGTAGCTGGGAAGCCCCCAGCCTGGCTACATGGAGGCTGGGCTGGAGACACCAGGCTGGCAGCGAGCCACCGATCCAGAGGCGGCTCTATGAGCCTTCGGCCAGGAAGGCCGCCGCCAAGGGCCTGGCCTGGGGCTGGGAAACTCTTTTGCCTTGGATTTGGCAGGAAGACTGATGGCCTGCTGCTGGGCTTGGGCTCGGCCTCGGAGACCCCTGGGTCTGCTTCAGGCGCCTAATGAAATGCTTGGAAGAGCAGATGGTCATAGTGTTTTGGCTTGGAGAGAAATGTGAGTCCTGTAGGGCCCCAGGCGGGCACTGGGGGCTGGAGGAGAGGCCGAATGTGCTCTGGCCATTCTCCGAGGCTCACGAGAATCCACTCAACCTGAGCCCCCAGCTGGATCTCAGGCTGGGCCTGGGGACAGCCTGGGGGTCCCAATAGGAGTTGAGTTGTAAGGAGGTCTGAATTCTGCAGTCCTCTCATCCTCCTGTTGGTGCAAACTGCTCAGGGAGGGCCTGCAGTGCTCATGACTGAGCACTTACTCTGAAGGAGGAAAAGGCAGAAGCATGGGGGCTTAGAGGAGCCCAGAAGGCCCTAACCCAGCTTAGGCAGGCAAGGAAGACTTCCTGGAGGAGCTGGTGCCCAACCCAAGTCCTAAAGTAGGAGTCAGTCAGGGTAGATGGGGAAGAGAACAATGGAAGAACATGGGTGGGCACAGGCCACCTGGAGTCAGGCACAGGCCACCTGGCATCAGGCACAGCATGGTCTGCTGAGGATCTGCCACAGGTACAGAGGGGCCCCAGCAGGAAGTGAGGTGGGAGTGGTGGGGACAGTCTCAAAGGATTCTGTCAGTCCTCTTTGAAATTGAGGCTGTAAATTGTCCTGAGGGCAACAGGGAGCCACTGAAAGGTTGTAAACAGAAGAGTAAAAAGACTTCCCCTTTAGGGAACTTTCTGGTTGCCAGGCAGGCTTTCCTGGGGAGGAGGGCAGAATGAGATGGGGGCAGGGCAGGGACACCAGTTAGGAGGTTGGTGGGAGAATCTGGAGAGACGGAGATATCTAAGATGTTGATGGTGAGGATGTGAGGATAGACAGGACAACCACTTACAAGGTACACTCGTTGGAGCTTGGTGACTAAATGTTGGGGAGTGTCCCAGCTTACATTCCAGACTTCTGGCCTGGGCTACTGGGGGTGACAGGGGGGAATAATGGGGGCACATGTTTGGGGGGAACACGTTGAGACTGAGGGGCCTGGGGGGGCACAGTGGGGGGTGTCCACAGGGCAGCTGCTACACTCAGGCCTTGTGCTTTGGCCCTGGAATGTGTCTCCTCTGCTTTAGAACTTGCAGTTGGAGAAACAGAGGCCCCGAGAGATTAAGTAACTTGCCCAATGGGTCTACCTCAGGTCTGTCTGATCTCTGTTCCACAGTCTTTAGGGAGAAGAGGCAGGAAGGAGTTGGTTGAAGCGGAGGGAGGAAGTTGCATGTGCAAAGGTGACCCCCCGCCCTCCGCCCCAGCTCACCACCCTGTGTAACAGCGGTAGCCTGGGCCGACACTCAGTCCTGGGCAGGGTGAGTGAGGGCAGGGCCCAGGCACAGCTGCTCAGCCCCTCTCCCTGCTTCAGGCTGGCAGGAACGGCATCATCCATCAACTTCGAGGTGTGTACCTGGGGATGAAAATACCAATTAACCACCCCGAGACTTCCTGTTAATGAACACCAGTTCCTCGGGCCTGACTCAGGGCTCATTTTCGAGCTGCCAGCCAGATCCAAGAAGGCACGAGGCCAGAGGAACAAGCTGTGCACAGGCGGGAGGCGGGGGGGCATGGCTTCTGGCTTAAGTGGACAACACTCTGATTTACTGAGGCATCTGCTTGATGCCACGTGGCGGCTCAGGCTCTGTGCAGGGGTGATACAGAAGCTGGAGGTGGGGCGGTATGCAGGGCACGAGCTCAGAGTTCCTGGGATGCTGGGGAGGGTGCCGGCCTGAGTGTCTGATGGGTGGACGGGACGTGCAGGGTTGACACAGAGCGGTCCGTGGCAGAGTGCAGAGGTCAGGGCACCTGGGGAGTCAATTTGAACCCCGGCTCCTGCACCTCATGTTCTTGAGCTCTCTGTGCCTTGGGGGCTTGCAGAATTGAGCTCTCAGAGCCAGGTCCCATTAGAGGCAAACCACCCTGCGTGGCTCCCCGGCCGCTGCCACGTGTTTGTGACATTGCCAGCAACGTCTCCAGTCTGGTCTCCACCAAAGCCCTCACAATCCAGCCCAAGAGGCATGACTTACCCACCTCTGCCCCTCGGGGTGAGCCGACTGCCAAGTCCTGTGGTGACTCGTGCCACCCTCCCAGGCTTTCAAAGTGGGAGAAATTCACCAGGCTGGCATGGACTAGTCCCAGGGACAAGCACTCTGGCCCCTCAGCTGGGGCTTTGGGAAGGACTCTTGCTTCCCTGAGCCTGGTTCCTTATGTGGAAAGGGAGCTGATCATATCTCCCTGATGCTCGGAGGCTTCTGTATCGGCTTGAGGGCCAGCCCTGGAGAGGCAGGGCTATAGTTCCCTTTGGGACCCAGAACTGGGGGGAGCCAGGGACTTTGTTGGGATCGCCCGGGCATCAGACCAGCTTCCCGATCCCCTCTAAGCCAGCCTTGGGCTCAGCATTTGAAGCGGTCTGGGAAGCACTGGTAGAGGTAATGACTTTTCCCAGAGGGGCTTTTCCCTGGAGTTCATGGTGCCTGCTCTGAGTAAGAATGCACCTGACCTCTAGCGTGGAGGTGGATGTGGCTTCTGCCACCAGGGCAAATCTTCAGACCTCAGGACATCTGCAGCTTCGTCCCCTCCTCCCTTCTGGCCAGCCTCTCACCCTCCTGGGCCCAGCAATTTCCACGGTCTCCGGGACCCACCACCACCAGCTTCTGCCTGTCCTCCAGCCTCTAGGCCTGGCTCACGCTGTTCCCTCCATCTGCCCAGCTCTCCACCACCCTGGGCAGGCTTGTGATAGCGGAGGCAACCCCCCAAGATCATCAAGGGCCCCTCCAGCCTCACCAACTCAGACTGTCCTCTTTCTCTGACCTCTAGTGACCAGATGCCTGCTTTGTCCACCAAGACCATGGTGTCATGTGCTCGGCAAGTAAAGGACCTCACCCTCCCCTCATGGGGACAGAGATGTTCACTCAGTAAGGTCCAGCACTTCCTACCAACTGTGCCCCAGGGGACACTGGTGACCACTGGCACTTTGGAAACCTTGGCAGAGATCATGTCAGCCCTGGGCTGGGCCCCACACACCAGCTCTCTGACCTCAGGCAAGTTACTTTCCCTCTCTGAGCCTCAATTTTCTGCATCCATAAAATAGCAGCGAAGTATGTTGGCGACCTAACATTTTATCCCAAGCACTGAAGCAAAGGACTTGAGAAAGGGCCTGCTGGCACCTAGTAGGAACTCAGCAAACATGATCCCCCTCAGTTTTGGGAAACTCTGCTTCTGAGAAGGCTCTAATGTCGGGCATGGTGGGAACAGCATGAGTTTGGGGGTGGACCCAGGCTCCAGCCCAGCTGCCCAGCCGGGTCACCCTGGCAAACCTGCATTTTCTCTGCTATCAAAAGTAGCAGTGAGCCTAGTGGTCTGGAAGGATGGTTGTGAGAACCTGTGGCTATTCTCCTGTAATCACTCCCCACTGTTTGCCAGGGACTGTGTCCTCCTGTCCACGGCCACACTCCCACCAAGGGCATAGCTGGTGTCCCGGAAGTGTTTGTGACGGTGAAACGTGAGATCTAAAACAAAGGACCCTGCTCAGAAGGTGAAATCAGTGGAGGTGGATTTCTTCTTCTTCCACCGGCCCCACATGCTCCCCTTCTGTTCCCTCCACCACCCCCTCAACTCAGTAACTCCCAGAGCAGCTAGGAACAGAATTAGCCCCTCTACGGGTGACCTTGAGGAGTTCTCCATCCTGCCCCCTGCCCAGCTCAGCCAGCTTAGGGCCCACTTGTGTGCTTTTTGACTCACTCCAGTGTCTGGAGCAGACTATAACGGGTGGCTGTCCGGACAGATTTGGGGTGGCAGGCACTTCCTGGCTGGAAATGGGGTAAGACAGATTGGCCGGACTGGCTTATACGGCTGGGGTGGGGGGGGGAGAGTGGACAGTAACTCCTTCCCTTGTCCCAGTGGCCCATTCTCACGGCGATGTGGTTCCAGGGGCCAGGAGCGGGTGGCACCATGGGATAGAGTATGTTGCAGGGATGTGTCCTGCTTTCCAGGTGGGGCTGGCTTGGTCCAGGCCATGGACTTGTTAGGAGTTAGCCAGTGAGTCTCTGTGTCAGACTGTTCTAGAAACAGCTGCAGTCATCTCAGGGCAATTTCACAAAGTCCCAGCAGCCCCCACCCTCTCGGCTCTGTCCAGGCAAAGCAGCCTGCTCAAGGGCATAACCCGTCTCAGAAGTACCCAAGCTCAGAAGTACCCAAGTGGTCCCCAGAGTGTCCTTGACCTTACCTATCTGCTACCAAAGCTCTGTAGCAAGAGTTCCTAACTTCTTCTGAAGGTAGACCCTGCTGAGAGCGAAACCTATGGTCACTTTTGTCAGAAACACATGTACACTCTTCACACAAGGTCCTGCACGGCTTCAGGCGGATCATACCTCTCTGAGGGTGCATTCATTGAACCCCTGAGACCTGAGGTTGAGAAACTGCTTCACCTCTCCCCAGGTGATCAGTCCCAGGAATATGGTTACGGGAGGTCCAGAGAAGCAGGCCGCAAGAGAAGGGGTCCACAGCCTTTGAGGTCCATTCCCTCCCACCCCTACCTCTCCTTTGCCCTGACTTTCCTCTGCCCAGCCCCACCCCCAGGGCCACGGGCCAAGGGGCCTGTGTCCAGGTACCAGCACCAGCAGAGCCCCTGCGGAAGGCCAACTCACAGGCGTCCTGGAACCGAGTGAAAAACCGCCCCGCCCCTGTACTTCTCTCCCTCACTCCCCTCTCTCCGCCCCTCCCTCACGGGAGCTCCTCCCCCTCGTGGCTCCTCCCCTCAGTCCGCCGCCTCCACTTCTCCCCTCCCCTCAGTCCACTGTTTTCTCTCAAGGGTACCTCCTCCCTCTCGGGGCTCCTCCCCTCAGCCTGCCCCTCCTCCACTTCGCCCCCCCGCTCAGCCCACCTCTCACTCGCGCAGGGCCGCTCCCCGCCCCTCGCCCACGAACCACTCCTCCCCCGCCATTCGCTTCTCTCCGCTTCCCCGGCCCCAACCGAGTGCTCTTTCCCTCACTCCTCCATGTGGACCCGCAGCCACTTCACTCGGCTTGGGCCCCGTGGAAACCTGACTTCCTCTGGCCCTCTGTCCCCAGTCTTGGTGCTAGCGCCACACTTTCCCTCCCTGGATGCTGCCGAAGTGGTGGGGTTTCTCCTCTGAGTCCTGAAGGCAGCTCCCAGCCTGTGTCCCATACCCACAGAGACACTTTTCAGGGTCTGGGGAGCAGCTGGGAGCCATGGGTTCAGCTCCGATCGGGTAAGGCTGGGCTTTGGGGGGCAGCTCCCCCCCTGAAAAGTAGCCAGGATTCCAGTGTGCTCCGCGGGAACGTGGTGCTGGGCCAGGGTGCACGGGGTCAGTGGCCTGGGGAGTTTGTACTCTGTAGTCAGTGCCCTGGAGAGGGCCCGGTCGGGGGTGCTCTGCCCTCCTGCTCCCTGCCTGCCAGGCCCCCTGCCAGGCCCCGGGGGACCCCTGCAGGTCCACTGGCCAAGCAGGGTGCCTCCGCGGAGCATGTCAGTTTCCCGTCACTGCTGCAACAAACGTCCACAGACTTAGTGGCTTAAAACGACACATATTTATTCTCTTACAGTTCTGGCGGTCAGAATTCTAAGATCAGTCTCACTGGGCTAAAGTCAAAGTGTCAGCCGGGCTGGTTCCCTCAGGAAGCTCTGAAGGGAGCCTCCCTTTCCTTGCCTCTTCTAGCTTCTGTGGGTGCCTGGGGTCCTCAGCTCTCACCTCCTGCTTTCCTCCCATCAGGATGCCTGTGACTACGTGAAGCCCCCGGGGTAATCCAGAGAGTCTCCTGGTCCACAGATCATTTATGTAATTACACCTGCAAAGTCCCTTTTGCCCAATAATGTTCACAGGTTCCTGGGGTAAGAACAGGGACATCTGCGGCAGGGGGTGGCGGGGGGGGTACTATTCAGCCTACAACTAGGCTTCAGAATGGCCTGCCTCGCCCTCCCTCCCGGTATTTTAACGACTGGGCAAAAGAGTCTGGGCCTTTTCTGCGTTGGGTTCCGCAGGGTCCTTCCTAACCCTGTGTTTCTGAGGTCTTGGCTTCAGCAACCCTCCGTTCCGCCCGGAGAAACTCACTGCGACGTCTCCTCGAAAGGCAGGTGACAAGCCTCAGTCTAAGTGCTGGGGAGGGGCGCGGGGCCAGCCAAGATGCCCCCGAGGATGCCCGCCTTCAGCCCACACGCTGCTGGCCACAACAAGCCCCTGGCCGGGAAAGGGACGTAGAGAAGGGTCTGGGGCTGGCTGAGGGGGCCGGGGAGGCCGCGAGACAGGTGGGGCTGGCTGGGCCGGTGCACGTGGGCCGGCCCTGAGCGGCTGCAGTGCTGTGGGAGCAGAGGAAGAAGCTGGGGGCTGTGGTCCCGGCCCACGGAGATGGTAGAGGCCGTGGCTGGGAGTGGCTCTGCGGTCGGCGAGAGCATCTGTGGCCCGGAGCATCTGGGCGCGAGGGCCTCACCACAGAAGTGCAGCTCCAAAGTCCCAGGCGTTGGGCTTTTTCTTGGTACTGAGAGAGCGGTGCGGGCAGGGGCAGGCAGCAGCTGAGCGGGACGGCGGGGAGCCTCTCTAGCTACCTCTTCTCCATGTTCTGCATTTGCAAGCTGAGGGATGTGAAGCTGGCCAGGAGGTCGGTCACTTCATCCACCTGTGGGACAAAACCAGCGCCCCGTCACAGGTGCCACAACAGGCCCAGGTGTCTCGGGCCCCAGATCTCCACCCCAGTGCCACCGACATGGAGGGTAGGTACAGTCTTTCCTCCCAGGGCACGTGGCGGCTTCACCATGGACTACGGAACAGCCGTCCGACTGATGATCCTTGACTCCAGGGTCTCAGACTGCCCCAGAGAGAAGAGCCACGGGGCACAAGGAGGTTCAAAGGTGATGGACAGAGGCTTTGGGGTCCACAGCGGGCTGCAACCCCGCAGCCGCGGCCTCTCTCTGCATGAGTGGCTGGCTGTGTCACAGCAGAGAGGGACTGGCCCCGAGCTCCTGCCGGGTCCTAGGCCCAGCCAGGCCACCGGCGCTCACCTGCTCTTTGGTGCTCGTCATCTGGAGGCGGGTGCAGAGGTCGTCCAGCCGTTCGCGCTGCTCGTGCCGCCCCAGGCGCTCCAGGTACTCCCTCAGCATCTGGATGATCTGGAACAAGGGGCGGGACTGAGCTGCCCGGGTTCTAGCTAGGTGGCCCAGACGCCAAATGGGGTTGGTGGGAAGCAGCCGGGAGCCCTCGGGCTGGAAGCGGGCATGTCTGTGGTCCCGGCAGCCCCTGCCCCGGGCTTGTTTGCTGGCGTGTCTGTGTTTGGGCAGCCCCTGCGTGGGGCCGGTTTGCTGCCATTGGCTCGGCAAGACGGACACTCACCTGCTTTACCTCCAGCCGCACGGCCTCCAGGCACTGGGAGTGGCCTTCCTGAAGGATGTTCAGCTTTGACTTGGCCAGGTGCAGGGGCGTGCGGCCAGCTCGGTCCAAGGCATCCACACGGGCCCCTGCAAGAGCGGGCTGAAGTCAGCACACGGGGTGTTGAGAGCAAGGGAGGAGAGCGAAGGGGAAGGGAGCACATACCTCCTCGTAGCAGGGTAGTGATGACAGGGACGTGGTTGGTGCAGGCCGCTGAGGAAGAAGAACGGGGCCATGAGAGTCCCGAACAACAGGGCTTGGGCCGGTGTGCCCACCGGAGGGAGGAGGACCGTGACTCCCGAGTGTGTCCGCTCCAGGTCATACCTCCAGAGACAGCATCACCAAAGCCGCCATGGGGCGGGCCCAAATCTCTCCCTGTACAGCTAGGGAGACTGAGGCTGGGAGATGGGACCCACCTCACTGCCAGCCACAGTGTGGGGCAGCCACAGGCTGCAGGTCTCACCTTCCCTAGCAGAGCCCCGCTGAGCCTCTGAGGTTGCTAAAGCAGCTGTGCTCAGGGCATGGCCCCCTGGGGACCGAAGGGGAAGGCCAGGGGACAGAGTGTGGGGGCAGGGAAGCCCCCGGGGGCTCAGGTTCTCCCCAGATGACAGGAGATCCTGCTGGGAGTTTGCAGGACCTCAGGCTCTCCAGCAGAGCAGCCCACCTGCGCTGCACAGAAGGGTGGGCTGGCGGCTTTCCAGGCACTTACCCAGGTGTAGCGGCGTGTTCCCCAGCCCGTCTCGCTGGTTGGGATCAGCCCCATGGTCCAGGAGCAGCTGCACTGGAAACAGCAAAACCCACGAAGAGTTGCTGGAGGACTTCTATGGACTGGACACTAACCCCCACCCCGAACCTAGCTAAAGAGGCTTCCTCAAAGTGTGGGACACTGAACGCAACACGGTTCTCTACATTGTTTTGTCCATTTCATTCAGTCGTTCATTCACTCGCTCACTTACTCCCTCGCAGGACTTATGTATAGGACCCTGAGGGCCGGGCACTGAGGATTCCGGGACAGCCTTCCGGCCTATGCAGGACTGCGAAAGGACGGGGCTTTTAAGGGTTAAAGAAAGTTCTTTCAACAGCAGTGGCTGCTGGTAAAGGCTGTCAAGGACACTTTCTGCTCTTTCCACAGCCAAGTGCCACAGCGGGAATTACACCAACAGCTGATGCTGATCATTGCCCTCCCCAAGTCTCTACGCCACCTCCAGGGTGGGCTGCGGCATCGCCCGGGGCCATCAGTTACCGCGACGGGTGTGCAGGTAGACTAACACGTATGACGCAGCCAGGCTGGGCTGCACACTGAGTATAGAAACGCATGGGAGTCGTATCATAAACCTGCATGTGCAAGCTCTAAGGCCAGCCTGTAGAAGCAAACAAGACTATATCTCCGTGGGGGCGCATGGGTGGCTCAGTGGGTTAAAGCCTCTGCCTTCAGCTCAGGTCTTGATCTCAGGGTCCTGGGATCCAGCCCCGCATCGGGCTCTCTGCTCAGTGGGGAGCCTGCTTCCCCCCCACCCGCCTCTCTCTGCCTGTCTCTCTGCCTACTTGTGATCTCTGTCAAATAAATAAATAAAATCTTAAAAAAAAAAAAAAAAGACTGTATCTCCATGACCTCAGGATAGGCAAAGATTGCTTAAGTAGGTCACAGAAATGCTAACCACAAAAGAGAAAAGATGGATGCACTGGATTCATTAAAATTTAGAACTTGGGTTCATCAAAAGACACCACTCAGAGAACAAGGCAAGATAAGAAAAGTTAAGTCATTTATATTCGATAAATGACTTCTATCCAGAGTATATAAAGAATTTCTACAAATAAATAATTAAAACAACAACCACCACCAGGCAGCTTGTTTTGAAACATGGACAACTGGATGGCTCAGTTGTTAAGCGTCTGCCTTCTGCTCAGGTCATGATCCCAGGGCCCTGGGTTCGAGTTCTGCATCGGGCTCTCTGCTCCACGGGAAACCTGTTCTCCCTCTCCCACTCCCCCTGTCTGTGTTCCTTCTCTTGATGTGTCTCTCCCTGTCAAGAAATAAATAAAACTTTAAGAAAATAAAACGCAGGGGTGCCTGGGTGGCTCAGTGGGTTAAAGCCTCTGCTTCAGCTCAGGTCATGATCCCGGAGTCCCAGGATCGAGTCCCGCATCGGGCTCTCCGCTCAGCAGGGAGCCTGCTTCCCCCTCTCTCTCTCTGCCTGCCTGTCTGCCTACTTGTAATCTCTGTCTGTCAAATAAATAAAATCTTTTTTAAAAAAAAAAAGAAAGAAAAGAAAACACAGACAAAAGACATGAACAGGAACTTCACAAAAGAGAATATAAAAATGGCCAATATGTACACAAGAGACTACAAAAATGGCCAATACATACATGCTTAACATTTGTCGCTACCAGAGAAACATCAATTAAACCACAATAAGATGCCACCATGCTAGAATGGCTAAAATTAAAAAACACAATACCGGGCTCCTGGGTGGCTCAGTTGGTTAAGCAACTGCCTTCAGCTCAGGTCATGATCCCGGAGTCCTGGGATCAAGTCCCACATTGGGCTCCCAGCTCCATGGAGAGCCTGCTTCCCCCACTGACCTTCTCCCCTCTCATGCTCTCTCTCACTGTCTCTCTCTCAAATAAATAAATAAAATCTTTAAAAAAAAAAAAAAGACAAAATACCAAGTGTCAGCAAGGCTGGGGAAAAATGTGGAACTCTTCCATTGCTGCTGGGAGTGTATACGGGGACAGTATACACACTTTTCCTTTCTTTCCTTTTCTTTCTTTCTTTCTTTTCTTTTTTTTCCTTCTTTCTTTTTTTTTAAGTAGGCCCTACACCCAACATGGGGCTTGAACTCATGACCTGGGGACCAAGAGTCTCATGCTCTACTGACTGAGCCGGCTTGGTGCTCCTGAAACTATCTTTTATCTTGATCCGGATGGCAGTAACATCAGCGCACACATACAGAAAGGTCACTGTTTGTAAGTTATACCACACGCAAAAAGGACTTTGTAGGGGGACAGAGGTTTGTCCTGCTGGACACTTGGCACTGAGTAAATGCTGCCTGAATGTCTTGAAGGAGTGGCCGCAACCCTGGCGGTGTAGACAGATCTTCCCCCAGCACCCCTGCCGCGATGCTCCTCGGCCAGCCCCATTCCCTGCCCCATGCCCAGGACTCACCGATCTGGTCATTGCCATTGCAGGAGGCAAAATGCAGAGCTGTGCGGCCCTTGTCGTCAGCTGCACAGGGATCAGCGCCATCTTCCAGAAGCTGCTGCACTGACACCACCAAGACAGAGGGGCAGGGGGACAGAGAGGCAGTGTTAGCTAAGCAGCAGCTCCCAGGGCGGAAAGAAGGGTGCTCTGGGGTGCTTCCGGGCTGGGCATCGATAAGCCAGGGGAGAGCTCATCCTGCCTGGATGCCGGCCTCCAGCCGGCCAAGATAAGGGATGCCAAGATAAGGGACTTGTTCTCCCGAAAGCACGACTGAGGACCACAAATTGTGGCGGCTCAAACTCTGTGTCTAGAGACAGAACATCATAGAAGAATCTTGGCCCTCGGAGTCAGGAATTCTAGAGTCACAGCAATCCCTAGCACGGACTCTGGCCACACATCCATTCGGATACGCATCCATTCCAGCTGGACACAGCTGCCCGAGCTGTTGGGGAATGCTGCCTTCACTCCCAGGAGGTGGCCCTCCGGAGGGGCCAGAGCACAGACGTGGAGCCGCATGGACTAAGTCCCAGGCGAAGCTGAGTAACGAAGAAAGGAGTACATTGCTGACAGCACGGGGCTGTAGAAAGAGCTGAGCTGGGAGTCGGAAGGCCTGAATTTGGGTCCCAATTCACTGCAAATGGGAATAATCGCCAATCTCCAGAGCTGGTCTGATGAGAGTAATGGATGGGAAATGCCTTCTTTTCACAACATGGAGCCATTATGAACCACGAGCCATTACGTGCCACACACATACGCCCAGCTGAAATGTAGAAATTGCTGCATTTTAGAGCAACCCCCAGTTTAGCCTCTGCCGGCAAACCTCTCAAGGACTCCAGACAAAGCCCAGAATCTCTTCCTCCTCTTCCTCTTCAGGCTCAGATAGCCACTCCGGCTCCCATGTCTCCTCAGGGCCCTGTTTGCCCTGCTCCTCTAATGTGAACACGCTGGGCCATTCTAGAACATTGAGGAGTATGCTGAACACCAGCCTGGCACCGGGCACCGTCTGCTAAGCCCCTCGCCCACCCAGCCAGGCATCGCATCCCATTCTGGGAGGTGCCCCAGGTGCCCCCACCCAGCTACCAGGAAGCAAAACTGGGAAAGAAACCCAGGTTTCCCTGGCTTCTCTGGCTCTAGAACTTCTGCCTCTCCCACTAAATACATCAGTGTTTCCGGGGGGTTTTGTTTTAGAAAAATGGTATCACTTCACATTCTTTTTCTCCAATTATATTGTACATTTTTTTTTGTTTATCTTACTTAATACCCAGGATCAAGATCAGACTTGTTCAGCTCCATGAACACTGTTGACACACTGACTAAAGAAATGAATGAAGGTGACAGGAACAGGTTTATGAGAGTGGAAGAGAAACAATGTACCGGTCAGCCTGGTACATTCACCAAAA
This sequence comes from Enhydra lutris kenyoni, assembly GCF_002288905.1. Taxonomy (NCBI): domain Eukaryota; kingdom Metazoa; phylum Chordata; class Mammalia; order Carnivora; family Mustelidae; genus Enhydra; species Enhydra lutris. The sequence continues at coordinate 10,286,173 of NW_019154139.1, read as the reverse complement.
GATAGCCAGCCAGAGAGAATAGACAAAGCTAAAAGAGTCCGTTCTCTTTTATGATTTGTACAGTTACAGTCTTCTTGGAAAGCACTAGAGGCAGCATCTGTCAGAAGTCATCGAAATATGCATACATTTTGATGTGATAACCCCATACCTGGGAAATTCTCTTAAAAATGAAAAACTGGGGCTCAGTTGGTCAAGTGTCTGACTCTTGATTTCAGCCCAGGTCGTGATCTCAGGGTTATGAGATCAAGCCCTGTGGCAGCCTTTGTGCTGGGCATGGAACCTGCTTAAGATTCTCTCTCTCAAAAAAAAAAAAGAAGATTCCCTCTCTCCCCTTTCCTTCTGCCCTCCCCAACTCAAAAGAGAAACCACTATGCAAATATATGACTAACTAAATAATTCTTTCTTTGTTCCTCTGAAGGCACAGTGGGCTCCCATTACAAATTGTGGCTATTTCTGGACAATGGAATTATAAGGTAATTCCTGCTTTTTACCTTATAAGCTTAAAAAAAATCATACAGCCATGTATTCTTTCTGTCAATAGGGGAATAAAACACATTTCCCTTTTGAAAAAAATGAATGGTTACAAAGACTATGAAGTCACGTGGAATATAAGATTGAGTATCTGGCACGGTTTGCAAGCCCCTAAAGAACATTTCTCTGCATAGGAAAAAGGACTAGAAAGACAGTCAGCAATATATTTACAGAGATTCATTCCTCTACTGATTATGGATGTTTGTATTGCATATTTCCCTCATCTCCCAAACATTTAAAATGTATATAATTTTATTGTATATGAAAATAGGTTATGACTTAACAACAGCAGGGCATCAATTTTGTGTCCAATATGACTGCTCAGCTACACCAAAAACCCAACAAACGTGCAGAGAAGGAAAAGGAAATGCAAACCATAAGAAAAAAAGAGTACAGGCGAACCCCACAGCCAGGGTCACCGTCAGTCTTGCAAGAACCTGGTCAATCTGAGAGCCATTTAGATGCGGACACGGGTGTGTTAGAGACTCTGACCGGAACATGAAGGCATTTCTGTCAAAACACTGAAACCACTGCATGAGTATCTGATTCAGGATGAACTAGGCTTTCTGTGGAAGGGAAATAGAATTCAAATATTCTCCGGCCACACATCAGAGATATTCAAAGGAGAATACTTATCATTTTTCCTTGAAAAACTATCTAGGTTGCTACTCAAATATTCCAAAATATTAAAGTTCACGGAAAAGAGACCAAAGTGAAGAGAGCTGGAAAGCCCTCCAGTTCCCAGGCCTGCTCACCGTGCTATGCCAGGGGTAAAGGAACCATTTTTTTTTTTTTTAAGATTTTATTTATTTATTTGACACACAGAGAGAGAGCACAAGTAGGCAGTGAGGCAGGCAGAGAAAGAGAGGAGGAAGCAGGCTCCCTGCTGAGCAGAGAGCCCGATGCAGGGCTCGATTCCAGGACCCCGAGATCATGACCTGAGCCGAAGGCAGAGGCTTAACCCACTGAGCCACCCAGGCACCCCTAAAGGAACCATTTTAAGGCCCACATTCTAACACCCAGCTTCCTGAGGTCAATGACTTCCTCTCCACACTGGCTGTAAATGGGCTTTCTGATCCCACGGCTCTCAAGCAATGCTCACATCTTCTCTGTTGACCGCAGTGCACCACCACCACCACCAAAACAGAACGATGTCCACTTGAGGTAGGTAGGCTCATGGCCGCCAAGATGTCAGGCCCTAATCCTCAAAGTTTATTGGACAGGTTACCTTATGCAGCAAAGACTTTGCAGATATGAATAAGGTTAGGAGCCTTGAGACAGAAAGATTATCCTGGATTATTCAGGCCCAAACTAATCACATGAGTCCTTAAAATCAGAGTACCTTTCCCTGCCGTGTGAACCAGAGAGACAGCAGTGAGAAGACTCGGTCCACTGTTGCAGACTTTGAAGACGGAGGGAGAAGACTATGAGCCAAGGAATGTGGGCGGCTCCTAGAAGCAGGAAAAGACAGGGAAACAGTCTCCCCTAGGGCTTTAAGAAAGAAATGCAGCTCTGCTGACACCTTGCTTTCAGCATGGTGAGACCTGCGTTGGATTTCTGACTTCCAGAATTATGTGCTAAGAAATCTGTGTTGTTGGGGCACCTGGGTGGGTCAGTTGGTTGAGCGTCTGCCTTTGGTTCAGGTCGTGATCCCATGGTCCTGGGATCAAGCCTCACATCAGGCTCCTTGCTCTGTGGGGAGCCTGCTTCTCCCTCTCCCTCTGCCTGCCATTCCCCTTGCTTGTGCTCGCTCGCTCTCTCTCTCTCTCTCTCTGTCAAATAAATAGATAAAATCTTAAAAAAAAAATCTGGGGGCACCTGGGTGGCTCATTGGGTTAAGCCTCTACCTTCAGCTTGGGTTGTGATCTCAGGGTCCTGGGATCAAGGCCCGAATTGGGCTCTCTCCTCAGCAGGGAGCCTGCTTCCCCCTCTCTCTCTGTCTGCCTGTCTGCCTACTTGTGATCTCTCTCTCACTGTCAAATAAATAAATGAAATCTTTAAAAAACAATCTGTGTTATTAAAAAATAATAATAATTTAAAAAAAAGAAATTTGTGTTGTTTTATTTTTTTTTTTAAAGATTTTATTTATTTATTTGACAGACAGAGATCACAAGTAGGCAGAGAGGCAGGCAGAGAGAGAGGAAGAAGCAGGCTCCCTGCGGAGCAGAGAGCCCGATGCGGGGCTCGATCCCAGGACCCTGAGATCATGACCTGAGCCGAAGGCAGCGGATTAACCCACTGAGCCACCCAGGCACCCATTTGTGTTGTTTTAAACCACTATATTTGTGGTAATTTGTCGCAGCAGCCCTAGAAAACTAACACGTGGATAAAATTACAAGCTTTCCCCTAGAACTTGTCCTTGTACCTCTGATGCTGCTACTGTCCTGTCAGCAATGAACGCAGGGGAGCAACAACAAAAAACCAGAGTGGCGTCCTGTTAGGAGCCCCTCCCATACCTTTCCGAGGTTCCGTCAACTAAACAAGTTTGAGAACCACTGACCCAACTACCCAACTTTTGACCAACAAAGCCTCGGCTGAGCAGTTGAGGGCGGTGGCTCTGTTCCGATGGCGGCCTGGCCAGCAGCTAAAGCTGACTGTCCATTCCCAGTAACCGGAAGTTCTAAAAAGCTCCTACTCTGCCAGGGATACGAAAGCAGACATGGTCCCAACAGCAGGAAGCCCACAGAGTGATCAACACTATGACATCAGGAAGTTCCGGGTGACAGAGAGGCATGGAAAGAGTAAGCATCCAAGCCAGACTTATCTTTTGCGAGACGATCATAGTTACAGAATATATACAGTGAGCCTAGCCCACGGGGGGAGCGGGTTATACTGAACTCAAGCACTCTTTTCCCAGGGATGGGTCGCCCGGATTTTACTTTCCCTAACCAGCCCACAGAGCTAGACCTGCTTTGCACACTCACCTGTTTCCACATCATTGGCGTTGGCCGAGTCCCTCAGCCTCTTCAGAGCTGTGAAGAGGAAAAGAGTTCCAGTTAAAAGCAAAATAAAACAGTCATGATGAAGCTGAAAGTGGGTGACTGCCCAGTTAAGCCATAGTGCACCCACGACAGCATCTAAAGGGAAAGAAAGGCACCAGGATGCGAGACGCTGGGAACAAGGGAAGACTGGAAATGTGGCAGAGCTAGTGCAAAAAAGCCACATTCTGTAGCAAATCCTTCAAGGCCTTTGGAGCCAGATCTTGGCTCTGCCACTTACAGTAGCTGGGCGACCTTGAGCAAAGAGAACTAACGTCCTGGGCCCCAGGTTTATCATCTGAAGAAAAAATACAGTGGACACACAAGAGCAGGAGTTTGAGTCTGGAAGGGGTGGGTTCTGATTCCATCACAGCCACTTACTAGCTATGTGACCTGGAGCAAGGCAATCGCTCCCAGCCTCAGTTTCCTCTTCTATATAATGGAAACAGTATGGGGCTCCCACTGAGTTATTGTGAGGATTAGAAATGATCATAAATGGGGGCGCCTGGGTGGCTCAGTGGGTTAAGCCTCCGCCTTCCGCTCAGGTCATGATCTCCGGGTCCTGGGATCTAGCCCCGCATCGGGCTCTCTGCTCAGCAGGGAGCCTGCTTCTCCTTCTCTCTCTCTACCTGCGTCTCTCTGCCTACTTGTGATCTCTCTCTCTGCCTGCCTCTCTGCCTACTTGTGATCTCTCTCTCTCTGCCTGCCTCTCTGCCTACTTGTGATCTCTCTCTGTCAAATAAACAAATAAATAAAATCTTTAAAAAAAAAGAAAAGAAAAGAAATGATCACAAATGTCCCAACAGTGTTTGGGACAACAAAAGCAGAATAATCGCTACGGATTCGTCGCCTTACTTAACTCTGGCAACGTCCCTGTACGGTACTCATTTACAGACGAGAAAACGAAGGCTGAAAGGTTCTACGGTTCGCCTAAGGCTTCAACGAGGTAGGGGAGTCCAGTCCCAGCCTGTGCATTTAAACAAGTTGGTGGAACTTGGCTAGAGACTCTGGCCTCCCCTCTCTGATAATAAAAGTATTCGCCAGTACCCCATTTTTTTTTTTTAATCTACTGATAAACGCCTGGAGTCATGAAAAGTTTCTATCCAGGAATGACCAAGTGCTTCAAGACCGTCTCTTTCACATTCGCGGTCCTTAGCCGCTCTCCAGCCTGATGGCTCCTACAAGGAGACTCAGGGGTCGCCATGGGCCGGGAGCTCAGCCGTGCGAGGACCGGGTCCCCAGGGGTTGGGGGAGGGCAGGGCCCCGCCTCCCGCCGCGCTCCTCACCGTGCACCTCCTTGCCGGTGGGCCCGAGCCGGCGGTGGGGCCTGGCGGCGCGCCTCAGCCGGCCGGCGGGGATCTTACAACGCAGTTCATCGCGGGGCTCCGCGTCCTGCTGCCACAGGACATGGAGGTAGCGCAGCGGGGACTGGGCCCCGCCGGACGCCCGGCCCGGGAGGTCCGCGCCGCCGCCCAGCGCGGACCCGAAGTCCGCGAAGGAAAAGAGGCCCTCGGGACCTGTCAGAGGCTCCGGCGCCACGGCGCACTCGCCCTCCGAACTCGAGCGGCCCGAGCGCGGCTCCTCGTCCGCGCCCCCGGCGGCGGCTGCCATGGCAACGGCTCTGCGCGGGTCTGGCCGCCGGAGCCTCGTTCCCGACCGACCAACGACCCGCTTCCTCCGCCCTAAGCCTCGCTGTCAGCGGGCGGGCGGGCGGGTCCGGCCTGCAACCACGGCAACCGAGCGGGGGGCGGGCTCCCATCGCCAACAGCCAACCGGGCACAGTTGGGGCGAGAGAATTGGTTTCCGGCAGCATGATTGACGGACACAAAAGCCAGTCACAAACTTGGACAGGCCACGCTCTCGCCGTACGTCCCCACCGGAGCCAATAAAACAGTCAAGTTTAGGCCACTCTCTCGCTCTTCCCCCACAACCCATTTCCCCCGCCGGCTCCTGGGAAAGATAACGGGCAGATGCTTTAACCAATCACTTTCAGACGATCTGCAGCCAATCACTAAGGAAAATGAAGAAGCCGCACTCTAGGGATAAGAACAGATACATTTTAAATCAGTGAACGTAAAAAAAGAAGGACTTCCTGGTGGGAAGTGCATAGTGTGAGTAAGAAAGTGAGAATGTGTTAAAACTTGGGGCTCTGCCGCAATTTGAGGAGTAATAGCTTCCACATGCGAAAGATCCCTTTAGTTAGGGTCCTCTCGGTAACCCTGGCGTTGATCACTGACTTACGAAGAAGTGTAATTCAGCGTCATTGCCCCACAGCGACAACGAGCCAGGTGTCTATGTGTTACGTTCCGGGCGCAGCATCAGGCTCGCTCGCTGAGATGCTCTCAGCCCAACGGGAGAGGACGGAGCCGGAAACACGGAAGGGCTCCCTGAGCGGCCGATGAGCTTCGCAAGCGCTCTCACAGCCCACTACCCGGTAAACACTTCTATAAGGTGGACGGGGAGGACCATCCCTACTTTACAGACGAGGAGCTGAAGAGAGGGGACTAGTTTATGGATCCCCGCTCCCTTTGGACCAGGGCTTTTGTCCAGGAAAAGTTCTTCCTTCTCACTCAACCCAGTAAAAATGTAATCTTTCTCTGACAGTTGAAAAACACTTTCAAAATTTGTAGTGCTCTCAGAACACCACTGTGAGGTTTCTCATTGTATGGTATGGAGACAAACGCTGTGTATTTTTTTGTCTCCTCAGCCCCATAACCGGTACGTATGCATATGCCAACTCCACTGGGAGCTAAAAGGAAACCGAGGAAAGAAATGAACAATGAATATGTGTCATATTCCGTATACCAAGTGTTTGATATATATTATACCATTTACTTCTCCCTTACAAGAATCTTAACTAGTAGATTTAAAAAAATTTTTTTTAATTTTTTTAAAATAAATAAAACCTTAAAAAAAAAGAAAAGAAAAGAAAACATCACCTGAGGGGCGCCTGGGTGACTCAGTGGGTTAAGCCTCTGCCTTCAGCTCAGGTCATGATCTCAGGGTCTTGGGATCAAGTCCTGCATCCGGCTCTCTGCTTAGCAGGGAGGCTGCTTCCTCCTCTCTCTCTCTCTCTCTGCTTGCCTCTCTGCCTACTTGTGAGCTCTGTCTGTCAAATAAATAAATAAAATCTTTTTAATTTTTTTTAATTTAAAAAAGATTTTATTTATTTATTTGACAGAGATCACAAGTAGGCAGAGAGGCAGACAGAGAGAGAGGGGGAAGCAGGCTCCCTGCTGAGCAGATCATGACCTGAGCCACCCAGGTGCCCCTGGTAGGTATTATTATACCCACTTTGCCGATCAGGAAACGGAGGTCCTGAGGTGTTATATGTACCCTTGTACAGGGTAAGAAAGTTGAAGAACTAGGATTTGAGCCCCCAAAGTCCTCTCTTCCCGTCACACTGTTATCTTTTAATGAAGAGCGTACTGGAAACCTGGTTCCAGAGAATTTAAGTGACATCTAGGTATTTATACTTTACTCCTGCTGAATGTACCTGAAAATAACTTCACTACTCATTCCTCATCTTTTTCCATGTAACAGCCTCCGAAGTAGTCTTCATTCCTCCAGCCTCTCTTTGTAGAATTTAAGGTGCACCTGCTGGCTAAGGCACAATTCTCTTCGTGTTTGTGGGATTTGCCTACCTACTGAGTACGGGTTTAAAGTGCAAACCCTTTATCCTAGCAGTCAGCCATTGTCTTCCTCCTCCTAGCAGGTCTGGTCCTCAGTCAAATCTAATCTACTAAATATGTGTGCATTGTCACAGTCTTTTCATCTGAACAGGATCTCTAAATGTTTAGAGGAGATAGTTCTCATTTTAAAATCAGCTTTGTTGAAGTATGAATTACATAGCCCAACCTTGTGTGTTTCAAGAACCACTTGTTATTTTGGATTAGGAGAATAGGAAGTGGGTTGAGTATGAATCCAGTTAGCCTCAGCCCCAGAGCTTTAGGACTGGAACTTGAGTCATATTCCCCCATAATGCCTGGCTCAGCATCTGGCTCCACGACCTTGTTAACTGTTCGTCTGACTGACTGCTAGATTCCTTGAATGAATGAATGAGCAAAGATAGTATAGTACAGTGGCTAAAACCATCAACTTTGGAGTCATAAATATGTGGGGATATGGCTTTGAGCAAGTGACTTTACTTTTCTGAGCCTCAGTGGTGGTAATAGTAGTACCTATGTCATGTGATTATCACAAGACTAAATGATACGATGTAAGTAAAGCATAGAGCTTGGCACAGAGTTAGTGCTCAGAAAATGGTACCTAGTGCTATTATTATAATAAATAAGGGTAGAATGCAGGATGGGGCCCAAGCAAATCCTGTGCAGTGGTGGGCCCATCGCACTGACTTTAACTTGACCTAAGCGTACTGCAAGCTTTCATACTAGTCATTCTTATTTGGTTAATCAGCAAGTAAAACATGAGGCATTTGGTGGGAGACAAAGAAAATGCTTATAATGTTTGCCTTTTGGAAAAAGCTTCTACATGGGAATCCAGGAACTTGAGCTTAAAGTCCCATCTGGCCCAAACTCACCTCATGGTATGGGGTTAAGTGTTTCCTTTCTTTAGGCCTCAGTCTTCCTGTAAGAAGGTATTGTTCTAGATCAGATATGGGCACTGGGTCAGGCTAGATGCAGAAGGACTTTCCTTTCATTCTTTCCCTCATTCTGTCAGCCCTCACAGTATTTTAGAACAATTTGAACTGATTGCCAACATTTAAAAGTTGAGAGCTTTCACAGACATTTTTTAAATTTCCAGATTCTCTTAAAAATGGGGAGATGCGGCAATACAGGACCAGCCCTCCCCACGTGGCCGCAGATGGCTGGAGCCGCCAAGCACCTTTCCCCTTTAGATGGGACATGGTTGTGGTCGGCCACAGTCCCCACCACTCCCCATTGAGGCTTAAAAGCAGTTGCCATTTAGCCATTTGTCGCCTAATAAGGTGACTGTTGTCTTTCCTAGGCAGAGTTAACAGGAAATGAATATATTTCTTGTCTTCATTAAACATGGAATAATGAAAACTAGTGTGGAGGGAAATGATCTCGTATCTGAAAATATGCCATAGGGTGAATGCGTGCCTTTTTAATATCAGCCTAGAGGGTTGCTTGTAAACCCACATAAGAGCCATCTGACTCTCTGAGGAAATTTAACTTTGACTAACAATTGATTAGCATCCGGTGATATTTTCTAACTCTGTAAAGTTAGAAGTTAGCTTATAGGAAGCTGAGAAGATGTAATAATTTTTGCATATCTGTTGAAGGAAATAATCCCAAAGGTTACAATTGTGTTATCCTATAGGGGACCAAAGACGATCAGCAATCATAACTCAGTATTCTTTACTCCTCTCAAATTCTTTCCGAACCAGCTCTGTCATACTGGTGGTTCCTTAATTAGCAATTAAATAAGCTTGCTCTTTATTGGTATGGGAGTTATTTCTTTAATTTCTTAAAGGTATTACTCTTTTGTCATCATGTAATTTCCAAAATTGTTTTGGTTAGTTATTTTTTAATTAATGTTAATTAAAATTTAAAAATCAAATTTATTGGGGCGCCTGGGTGGCTCAGTGGGTTAAGCCTCTGCCTTCGGCCCAGGTCATGATCCCAGGGTCCTGGGATCGATCCCCGAATCAGGCTCTCTGCTGGGCAGGGAGTCTGCTTCCCCTCCTCTCTCTCTCTCTGCCTGCCTCTCTGCCTACTTGTGATCTCTATCTGTCGAATAAATAAATAAAATCTTTTAAAAAAATCAAATTGGGGCGCCTGGGTGGCTCAGTGGGTTAAAGCCACTGCTTTCAGCTCAGGTCATGATCCCAGGGTCCTGGGATCGAGCCCCGCATCGGGCTCTCTGCTCATCGGGAGGCCTGCTTCTCTTCCTCTCTCTCTCTCTCTCTCTGCCTGCCTCTCTGCCTACTTGTGATCTCTGTCTGTCAAATAAATAAATAAAATCTTAAAAAAATAAAATTTATTGAGGTATGAATTACCTACAATAAAAGCCCTACATTTTGGGGTACCTGGGTGGCTCAGGTGGTTAAGCATCTGCCCTCAGCTCAGGTTGTGATCCTGGCGTCCTGGGATCCAGCCCAGCATTGGGCTCTCTGCTCAGCAGGGAGCCTGCTTCTCCCTCTCCCTCTGCCAGCCATTCTGCCTACTTATGCTCTCTCTCTGTCAAATAAATAATAAATATCTGTTTAAAAATTATCTATAAAATTCCCAAACTTGTTTCTTTTTAAAGATTTTCTTTGTTTATTTGACAGACAAAGATCACAAGTAGGCAGAGAGGCAGGCAGAGAGAGAGAGAGAGAGGAGGAAGCAGGCTCCCCACTAAGCAGAGAGCCCAATGCGGGACTCGATCCCAGGACCCTGGGATCATGACATGAACCGAAGGCAGAGGCTTTAACCCACTGAGCCACCCAGGCACCCCAGATTCCCACATTTGAAGTGTGCACGGCTGATGATTTTTGACAAATGTATATACTTAGGTAACAACCACTGCAGTCAAGATAGAGAACATGACAATGATATTTTCAACAATGTGAAAATTGCTCTTTTAGGCTAGAGATGGACCTGCATTTTCAAAAAAGTAGGTGGGGGTGCCTGGGTGGCTCAGTGGGTTAAAGCCTCTGCCTTTGGCTCAGGTCATGATTCCAGGGTCCTGGGATCGAGCCCCGAATCAGGCTCTCTGCTGGGCAGGGAGTCTGCTTCCCCCCTCTCTGTGCCTGCCTCTCTGCCTCCTTGTGATTTCTGTCTGTCAAATAAATAAATAAAATCTTAAAAAAACAAAAAACGAAAAAGTAAGTGATTATTGGGGCGCCTGGGTGGCTTGATTGGTTAAGGGTCTGACTCTTGATTTCAGCTTAGGTCATGACCCGGGGGTCTGGAGATCAAGTTCCATGTCAGGCTCCATGCTCAGTGGAGGGTCTGCTTGGGGATTCTCTTTCCCTCTCCCTCTGCCCCTCCCCGCCACTCACGGTCTCTCTTTCTCTCTCTCTCAAATAAATAAATTTAAACAGAAAAGTGATTATTTATGGTGTTAAAAAAGAGACAAGAGGGGCACCTGGGTGGCTCAGTTGGTTAAGTGTCTGCCTTCGACTCAGGTTGTGATCCTAGGGTCCTGGGATCAAGTCCCACATTGGGCTCTCTGCTTAGCGGGGAGCCTGCATCTCCCTCTCCCTCTGCCTTCCACACTGCCTACTTGTGCTCTCTCTCTCTGACTCTCTATCTAATAAATAAATAAAATCTTAAAAGAGAGAGAGAGAGAGATACAACAGAACCCAAAGGGACTCACTTGTGCTAAGCCCCACATCACAGACCAAAACTTAGTACCTAGGGGCGCCTCGGTGGCTCAGTGGGTTAAAGCTTCTGCCTTCGGCTCAAGTCATGATCCCAGGGTCCTGGGATAGAGCCCTGCATTGGGCTCTCTGCTCTGCAGGGAGCCTGCTTCCTCCTCTCTCTCTGCCTGCCTCTCTGCCTACTTGTGATCTCTTTGTCTGTCAAATAAATAAAATCTTAAAAAAAAAAAACCAAACTTAATATCTAAACTAATTGCAGTTTCGACAACCCCCCCCCCGAATCTAGACTTTAACCAGTCACTATAGGGTTACCTGGTCAGCACTAGTGAAATAATCTGCCAGATAGAGCCCTTCCGTTCCCCTTAAGAAAGAGACTTTGCCTGCAAGTGTACATTCTCAAGCAAATAACTTTTATCTGCCCCTTTAAAAATTTTTTTAATTTATATTATTTCTCTTAAAGTTATAAATCTTACCATCTTTTTAAAAAATATTTTATTTATTTGAAAGAGGAGAGAGAACACAGCTGGGGGGAGGACCAGAGGGAGAGGGAGAAGCAGACTCCCCGCTAAGCAGGGAGCCTGATGGGGGGCTTGATCCTGGGGTTCCAGGAGCATGACCTGAGCCGAAGGCTGATACATAACCCACTGAGCCACCCAGGCACCTCTATTTTTTTTTATTTTTTAAAGAGATTCATTTAAACAAGATGGGATTGGGGAGGGAGACAAACCATAAGAAACTCTTAATCTCAGGAAACAAACTGAGGGCTGCTGGGGGTGGTGGGAGGGAGGGGGTGACTGGGTGATGGACATTGGGGAGGGTATGTGCTATGGTGAGTGCTGTGAATTGTGTAAGACTGATGATTCACAGACCTGTACCCTTGAAACAAATAATACATTATATGTTAATTAAAAAATAAATTTAAAAAAGAAAAAGAAATAAAAAGATTCATTTATTTGAGAGAAAGAGAGAGCGCATGCGTGCACACACACGCAGGTCGAAGGGGAGCAGAGGGAGAGAGAATCCTCAAGCGGACTCCTGGATTAATGTGGAGCTGACGTGGGGCCCAAACCCAGGACCCCAAGATAATGACCTGAACAGAAATCCAAAGTTAGACTGTTAACCGAGCCATCCAAGCCCCACCCCTGTCCTCTGCCTTTTAAAACCTTTCCTTGTCTACAGCTCAGCGGAGCTCTTTTCTATTGCTAGATGTATGTGTGCCCCATACATGAATTGTTGAATAAAGCCATCCTGATCCTTAAATCTACTCAGTATTTCAACTTGATTTGTGAATAGTGGGAAAGAACAATAATCTTTTTTTTTTAAGATTTTAAAAATTTATTTGACAGAGATCACAAGTAGGCAGAGAGGCAGGCAGAGAGAGAGGAGGAAGCAGGCTCCCCCCTGAGCAGAGAGCCTGATGTAGGGCTCAATCCCAGAACCCTGGGATGACCTGAGTTGAAGGCAGAGGCTTTAACCCACTGAGCCACCCAGACACCCCAAGAACAATAATCTTCATGTCTATGGCGAAAAAGGGATACAACTTAGCATGTCAGGAAATAGCCTGCTACTTTGCTGGTTTTTGTTTTTTTTTTTTCTGTCTAGTGGACTCCTTGTACCAGATGACCCCTATGGATCCTGTAGTTCTGCCTTGCAGTAACTGAGCTACTGCTCTCCCAGGGCACACATACTAGTGCAGTAAACGGGGCTGTCAGGGGTTTGTGAGACGATGCTCAAGAGAGCAAAAGAAGCAGGACAGTAAGTGAACTACAGACAAATACGGGTTTTTCTGGGAAGAGGAGCTTGAAATGAACCCCATTGAAGAGACAAGGCAGACTGGAAAATGGAAGTAATGGCTTTTCTGAGTCAGAGAGTTTCCTGCCTCAAATCCCAGGCAAAAGAAGATCAAGAGAATCAGGGCAGCTTTTCAGCTGCTCAATCCTCTCAGTGACTCCCCCAAGTAAAATTATTCCAGGAACTTTGGTCTGTCCACAGTTTCTTTGCCTTTGAAGTACAGCTGTTCCATTAACAAGGGAGCCTTGCAAAATCAAACACTCTGTGATCAGACATTTCCTAGTCTGTAATGGGATTCTGGCTGCTTTCAGGTCAGGTTGCATTTCTTTCTTCCTTCCTTTATTTTTTTCAAAGTTGTGTTTCTAAGCGGGCTTAAGGGGCTGCCAAGCAATGGCCTAAGTTTCATTTCAAGTGCAATTCAACAAATATGGGTTGAGAATTGCAAGCAGGGTGAGGTAGTATTACAACATTAACGAGATGATAGTGGTTTGGACAAGAATGATAGAAACAAGATGGTGAGAATTGAGAGGGAATGTTCTGAAGGCCGAGCCAGCAAAATGCAGATGCACTGACATGTGTGGTAGGAGAGTCAAGTCCACGGTGGTTCTGAAGGCTTTGGCTTGAGCAACTGAACGAACTGAAGTTGCCCTTACCTGAGAAGGGGAATACTGTGGGAGGAACAAGGGTGAGAGGAAGAAAACCAGAAGCTCCATTGGGACGTGTGAAGTTTGAGGTGCCTGCAGACATACAGGAACTTACATTGGCCACTGAGCCCACTTCCGGGGTGGGATCTGGGGTGGAGATATAAATGTGGGGAGTCAACAGCATATGAGTGATATTTAAACCTGCTGGACTGGACAACCCACCCAGAAAGTAAAGGGAGACAGAGAAGAGACAAGCCCAGGGAGAAGAAGTACTCCACTAGTTAGTGATTGGAGAGAAGAGGAGGAATCAACAAAAGAATGTGAGAAAGAGTAGCCAGCGAGGAAGGTGCTCATAGAGCCTTTACTATCTCTAAGTTGGAGTATGCACCTTAGGAGAGGTAGAAAGTAACAAACACATGTACATGAATATGTACAAGAATATATAAACTACATACACACACATACATACACATAATTAGATGGTTATAAACAAGGGATCCGAGTATTTGGTGACTGAAGCTTACCTGAGGAATAATAAAGAATAAGAAATTACAAAAACTAAACTAGGTAGGAAAGAGAATGTTTACTTAGAACAAGAAATCACAACACAAATTGTGGGAGAAATCAGCCCATTACAAATTGCAATTTGCAATTTCAAAAAGCTGACAGATAACACAAACATCACAAAGTCCAGAAAAGAAACGTATTTGTTAGTTTTCTTAAGCACTTCCACTTTTCATTTTTTAGGTTGAATATGCTTGGATCACATCTTTATATGACAATTTTGTATCCTCATTTTCCACAATGTGAATGGAAAAATAATGTCCTCTAACATGTTAGATCAACATTTTTATTATATTTCACTTTAAATTCCCAATGTAGTTAACATAGAATGTTAGATCAGTTTCAGGTGTCAAAAAAAGCAAAGCAAAAAAGCGACCCAAGGGGCGGGGCGGGGCAGGGCATGGCAATTCTAAACAGGATGCTCAGAGAACTGAAGGTGACAGAGCCAGCCTTGAAGATATCTGGGAGGGCTGCATTCTATGATCTATACCAGTAAATGTGAATGCGAAAGACCAGAGGGGGCCTGTGCCTCACAGGGAAAAGATGGAAGGAAGAGCTGTTTTTTGACAAGAAGCAGAGGAGACTGGGTCCTAAGATGGGTGAGACAAGTTCCTGGTCACAGCAAATCAGTAGCAGAGCAGGGACTGGAATCCAAATTTCTATTAGGTGTTGTCCATGAGCAGATGACCGTACGAAGGTCCCTGTGCCACGTGCTGGTTTCTGCTGGTTTTAACCCCAGCCCTAACTCGAGGGTTCTCCGGGAGACGAACCTACCCCACCTCCACAGCTCCTGGGCCCCACACCACAGCTGGCCGCACACTGCCTGCTCCAGCCTTGTTGTCCAAAGTTGGCAGGAGCCTTTTCTCAATGACCTCTCGCCTCAGAGGACCAGGTCTCAACTTTTACACCAATAAGTTTACTTTTTTGAGGTCGAACATCCCAAGACACTTCTTGCCGCAGGCAAACTGCTTACACCTAAAACCAACAGTAGGCCCCCATACCCGAATTTCCCTTCTCGCGAGAAATCGCCAGAAGAGGCTGCCAGCCATCTTTTGTGTGGCATTATTTCTGGTGTCTCTTTGCCCATTTGTTATGCCGAAGTGGTTCAACCGTATTTCTGAATTTACGCAAGCGATAAAGAGTCACCCTTCCTTGTAGAGCCTCTGCTTGAAGAAGGAATTAAAATTCAGAGGTTGGTCGTCTTCGCCCTTCTTAACGTGGCCGTCTCCTATCGCTAGAGGCTTCCTAAGGACTTCCGGCTTCCCAGCAGGCCCAGGGGCCCTGAACTTCCGGCCTCATGACGCAGGCGCGGGCCGCACTTTTCGTTCTCTCTGGCGGTGTTAGTGAGCCGCGCAGCCATGTCGTATCCGGCTGATGATTACGAGTCCGAGGTAAGCGGGCCCTGCGCGTGTATTGGGCTCGGTGACGGAGGCAGCGTTCTCTGGATGCTGGGTCCCGCTGTGAGACGGTGTCCGGGTCCCTCTGGGAGCCTCCACCGGCCGCAACTAGCTACGGTCTGCCTTCCGGCGTGCGCGGCCCTCACGCTGTTCCCATTGCTTGCGTCTCCTCTCCAGCCCAATCTCTGCCCGCCCACTTCGCGTGTCCGGTCTCCTCGTCCTCTCGTTTTCCGAGATCGGAGACGGAGACTGATCATGGGGTTTCTGTAACTTAGCTCCTGTGGTCTTGGTTCACTCTTGTCGGTCCCGGTTGGTTCCCACAGCCTCTTGTGCTTTGCTTTACCTTATCGCACCCGTAACGTTGTATTGTCGTCTGCTTATTCGCCCTTCTCTCACGAGCATGTTAGTTTCTCAAAAGCAGAGACTCTGTTTTACCCACTTTTGTATCCTTAGTTACTTTTACTTGGCACATAGGTCGAACGAGCATTTTGGGTTCACGAATTGGTGACTGTTCCTATGTCTGTTTCGTTAACAGGCTGCTTATGATCCCTACGCTTACCCTGGTGACTATGATATGCACACAGGTGAGACTACGGGCTGGCTAGCTGGTACTTCTAGGGTTTTGCAACTTTTTGAATGTCTCGGAACAGCTCTTGACGGGCATCTGTGAAGCGCTGCTTCTCCGTGGTCCAGGTTTGGAGTCAGTTATTAGTTCTCAGAAAGAGGGTGGTACAGCGCCTAATAAATGAAGCCTCTTTCCTGGTCCACCTCAAAGTCTCAGAAGGGAAGGCTTACTGTCCTGGCCGTGGTTTCCTTGTTAAACTGCTTGCTGAAGAAGAAAATCTTGTTGTGAAAGATAGTGATTCAAACCAAGCCCAGATGAAATCTTTTTGGAAGGTTTTGAGGTTTCCTGAAATGTTATAGTGAGTTAGTTTGACTTAGCATTTTGTAAGTGCCGTGCATTGTTACAGGTACTCTGTGCGAAGTATTTCCTTTAATCCTTAAGAGAGCTCTAGGAAATGCCTAAATTAATGTCTCCGTTTTCTCAGATGAGAAAACTGAACAGAGGGGTTTAGTAACTAGCACTGTTGTATAGGTAGTAAATGGCAGTCATTCATTCAAGAAATACTAAGTGCTGGGACCACCCGGGTGGCTCAGTTGGTTAAGCGATCGACTCTTGGTCTCAGCTTAGGTCTTGATCTCGGTCTTGAGCTCAAGCCCCCTGATGGGCTGTACGCTGGGCGTGGAGCCTACTTTAAAGAAATATTTAAATGTATATATTTAAAATACATGTACAGAAGGTGCCTCCTACTTACCTACCCTTCCGACGGTCTTCCCTTCTCTTTCAACACACTTAAAACTGTTTTGGGTGCTGAAGGTGTAGGAGTACAAGACAGACAAGGTTCTTGCCCTTATAGGATTTAAGTTCTAGTGGAAGAAACCGATGATAAGCAAATATATCATTGTAAATAGTGGTAAATGTTCTGAAGAAAGAGGGCGATGGGATGGAGAGTGAGTTGGGGATAATTTTATCTTTGAGTGTTTATTTTATTTATTTATTTATTTTTTTAAAGATTTTATTTATTCATTTGAAAGAGAGGCAGTGAGAGAGAGCATGAGCAAGGAGAAAGAAGGTCAGAGGGAGAAGCAGACTCCCCGTGGAGCTGGGAGCCCCATGCGGGACTCGATCCCGGGACGACCCGAGCCGAAAGCAGTCGTCCAACCAACTGAGCCACCCAGGCGTCCCTGAGTGTTTATTTTTAAAGTTTATTAATTTGGGGCGGCTGGGTGGCTTAGTCATCTGCCTTTGGTTTAGGTCATGATCCCAGCGTCCTGGGATCAAGCCCCGCGGGAGGCCTGCTTCCCCCCTCCCACTCCCCCTGCTTGTGTTCCTCTCTCTCTGTCTGTCTCTCTCTCTCTCTCTCTGTCAAATAAATAAACAATCTAAAAAAAGAGATTTATTAATTTATTTGACGGAGAGAGAGAGAGCACAGGTAGAGAGAATAGCAGGCAGAGGGAGAGGGAGAAGCAGGCTCCCCGTGGAGCAGGGATCCCGATGCAGGGTTCGATCCAAAGACCCTGGAATAATGACCCGAGCCAAAGGCATGCTTAACCAACCATTGAGCCACACAGGTGCCCCATCTTTGAGTGTTTAAAAGGGACTCGTACTTGATTTTATAGACTTGAATTTTCTTTGGGGGATGGTCTTGCCCTTCTGTTTTGTAACATGTGAGTTTGAAAACACTTGGTAAAGTATTTATTATATCTGACCTCTAGGTGATCCAAAGCAGGATCTGGCTTATGAACGTCAGTATGAACAGCAGACCTATCAGGTGATCCCTGAAGTGATCAAAAACTTCATCCAGTATTTCCACAAAACCGTCTCAGATTTGATTGACCAGAAGGTGTATGAGCTGCAGGCCAGTCGTGTGTCCAGTGATGTCATTGATCAGAAGGTGTATGAGATCCAGGACATCTATGAGAACAGGTAGAGAGTGCTGACTGAAATGACCGTCTTTCTGGGTGGGACTGGTTTACTGATACAGCCCCTAATAAAGGGGTCTATTAGTCATTTCTCTGTAAAGAGAGTGCCCAAGGGGTTTCTGTGATTGCTCATGGGGAGACATGTTATTCTGTTGGAATATTCTGTATTCCCAGAACTCAGGGCCTAAAATAATATCATTATCAGTAGTCGTAGCAGTAACTAGTATGTCTGTCCAGTATAGATCAAACAGTGTTCAGAACGCTTTTCCCGTATTTACTCATTACACTTCACAGTGACCTCGTGAAGTGGGTAGTATTGTTTTCTTTATTTTACAGATGAGGGAAACAAAGCCTAGAAAGGATATAGCTAGTTGAGTGCGTATATTGAGTTTTGAACTTGCATAGTCTAACATCAGAGCCTAATTTTTTTTTAAAGATTTTATTTATTTATCTGAGAAAGAGAAGGAACAGGGGGAGGGGCAGAGGGAGAGGGAGAGGCAGACTCCCCGCTGAGCAGGGACACCCCACCCCTCCACTTGGGGACATAGGGCTGGATCTGGGGTCTCCAGGATCATGACCTGAGCCAAAGGCAGACTCTTAACTGACTGAGCCACCCAGGCACCCCCAGAGCCTAACTTTTGAGTTACTGTACAAGTTAATGCGTAACAGGGTGAGCCAAGCTTTAAGGGGCTACTTCTGTTTTGAGGGGATTGCCCTTGTTTTATTGGCATTAGAAATGAGACCAGTTTGTTAGGGTTGAGAAAGTCAGGAAAGACTTTACCAGGGATATAGAATTTTTTTTTTTTTTTTAAGATTTTATTTATTTATTTGACAGACAGAGATTACAAGTAGGCAGAGAAGCAGTCAGAGAGAGGAGGAAGCAGGCTCCCTGCTGAGCAGAGAGCCCGATGTGGGGCTCGATCCCAGGACCCTGGGATCATGACCTGAGCGGAAAGCAGAGGCTTTAACCCACTGAGCCACCCAGGCGCCGCCAGGGATATAGAATTTAAAGAATTCCTGGGAGAGGTGCCTGGCTGGCTCATTTGGAAGAGCACATAACTCTTGATCTCAGGGTCATGAGTTCGAGCTCCACTATTTAAAGTAGAAATTACTTTAAAATAAGTAAGTAAAGTAATAATTAGTTAATTCCTAGGAGGATGGGTGGACAAAATGAATAGCCAAAGGCTTTTTGGATTAATGAATAGAATTAATCCCCGAACTGTTTTTTTCCTGCATCTGCAGGTCTTTCTAGTAGAAATGTGTAGATCAGTGCTGTCCCATAGAAATAATAATATTAGCCACATGCATAATTTAACTTTTTTCATCAGTTATGTTTAAGAAATGTAAAAGGAGGGGCAGCTGGGTGGCTCAGTGGGTTAAGCCGCTGCCTTTGGCTCGGGTCATGATTTCAGGGTCCTGGGGTCGAGCCCCACATCGGGCTCTCTGCCGGTTCCCCCCTCTCTCTGCCTGACTCTCTGCCTGCTTGTGATCTCTCTCTCTGTTAAATAAACAAATAAAATCTTAAAAAAAAAAAAAAAGTAAAAGGAGGGGTGCCTGGCTGTCTCAGTTAGTGGAGTGTGCGACTCTTGATCTCAGGGTTGTGAGTTTGAGCCTCACGTTGGGTGGGTGAGGTTGGATGTAGAGATTACTTAAATATAAAAATTTTTTAAAAACCGAAACAGGTGAAATTAATTTTCATGACATTTCAACATCTAAAATATTATTACCACACATAATCAGTATTAAACTGTTAATGAGTTATTTTACTTTTCTTTGGTATTAAGTCTTCTAAAACCTATCTTTTGTATTTATACCACATTTCAATTCCTGTATGTTGGAAATACCTGATCTCCGTTTAGATTTCATAGCATTTACGATAGAAAAAGTAGATATCTAAGTAATTCTAAATGTAGCTGAAAGTTTGCAGTAACCAAGTATTGGGTTTTTTGGTTAAAATTAAGTAAAATTTAAAATTCAATTCTTGGGGCGCCTGGGTGGCTCAGTGGGTTAAAGCCTCTGCCTTCGTCTCAGGTCATGATTTCAGGGTCCTGGGATCGAGCCCCGTGTCGGGCTCTCTGCTCAGCAGGGAGCCTGCTTCCCTTCCTCTCTCTCTGCCTGCCTCTCTGTCTACTTGTGATCTCTGTCTGTCAAATAAATAAAATCTTTAAAAAAATTAAAAAAATAAAATTCAATTCTTTAGTCACAATAATCACATGTGGCAAAAGGTTACTGTATTTGACAGTACAGGCGGATACAGACTATAGTTGAAGCCAAACATGTGGTAGATCTTGCTGTAGGAGAATGTATGGTAAGAAGAATGGCTGGTGCCTTGGAAAATCCAGTGTTATTGAGATGCTTTATGTTTTATACTATGTCCTGAAGTGAGGACTTGAGCATGTTTCTATGCTGAACTGAAAAATCCGGAGAAGGGGCGCCTGGGTGACTCAGTGGGTTAAAGCACTGTCTTTGGCTCAGGTCATGATCTCAGGGTCCTGGGATCAAGCCCCGCATCAGGCTGTCAGCTCAGCAGGGAGCCTGCCTCCCCCTCTCTGTCTGCCTGCCTCTCTGCCTACTTGTGATCTCTCTCTCTCTCTGTGTCAAATAAATAAATAAAATCTTAAAAAAAAAAAAAAAAAAGGAAAAAAAAAATCTGGAGAAGAGGAAAGGTGGGGCTTGAGGAGCGTGGAGGGCAGTTCGAAGTCGCTCCTGGTGGGGATCAGGGCTGTGAGTGTTTGGGTTGGATGCCGTAGTTCTGTAGCGGCGTCAGACCACCCCAAACAGACTGATTGGCTTCCAGATTTGGATGGGGGAGGAGGCACCGTGCTCTGGGAAAGTAGGGGGAAATTGCTAGGGGGAAAGCGTGGGTGTCTAGAAAGTAGTTATCAGATGAGGGAGTAGCAGGCTGTCTTGTGTGAGTAGAGTTCATGATACAGAGTCAGGAAATGATCCTGAAGAGCATTGGCGGTTGCCTGACTGGTAGAGAGGAGTGTTCACTGTATTAAGAAAAGTTGAGGTGCAGAGTTCTGTTGAGGAGAGTTGTAGCCTTGGGAGGCTCTGGCCCTGACTTTGTTTCTGTGACCTCTCCCTCTTTGTGAGCCTGGGTCTTTACGTAAAACGTGTGGTCTGCCTCTTCTCTGTTCCTTCCTGTTTCGGAGATTAGAATTTTTCTGCTTGGTTTTCAGCTGGACCAAGTTGACTGAAAGGTTCTTCAAGAATACACCGTGGCCTGAGGCTGAAGCCATTGCTCCACAGGTTGGCAACGGTAGGTATGAGTTCCATGTTCTGTACGCTGGATGGGATTCTGCGAGTGACGGGTCCTGAGGAAGCTCAGAAGAGTCTGTGTGTGTTTTACTCACCATTTTGTTTCCCCAGGGTTTGGTGCGTAGTAGACCCTTAGTAAAGAGCTTGCTGAGTGACAGCGGAATAAATGAAGAGGGGACAGAGACCTTTCACACGTGATGAAGCTGAAACAGATCTTTGTCCTGACTTGTTTCCATCCCCCTGTGATTTTGGGGGTCAGTACAGTCACTTGGGAATGAGCTGTCTGGCTTCCTCCCGCCTCTCACCTTATGATGGTGTTTGTTGTATGTGGTGTAAAGTAGGAAGCTCCTGCTTCGTGCTTTTGCGTGTACATATCTAGTTGTCCCAGTACCAGTTTGTGAAAAGACTATTCTTTTTCCATTGGGTTGTCTTGGCACCTTTGTTGAAATTGGTGGTTGTGTAAATGTCAGGATTTATGTCAGGACTCTCTGTTTAACTCCGCTGGTATCCGTCTATCCTGATGCTTGTGCCGCACTGTCTGAATTATTGTGGCTTTGTGGTAAGTTTTGAAACTGGGAAGCATTAAGTCCTCCAACTGTGTTGTTGTTGTTCTTCTTGTTTTCTTTTTTTTTTAAAGATTTTGTTTTTTATTTGACTGAGAAAGAGATCACAAGTAGGCAGAGAGGCAGGCGGGGGGTTGGGGGGGAAGCAGGCTCCCGCCGAGCAGAGAGCCCAATGCGGGGCTTGATCCCAGGACCCTGAGATCATGACCTGAGCCAAACGCAGAGGCTTAACCTACTTAGCCACCCAGGTTCCCCTGTGTTCTTCTTTTTCAAACTTGTTGTTGGTTCTTCTGAGTCCCTTGGATTTCCATATGAATTTCAGGATCAGTTTGTCAGTTTCTGGAAAGAAATTGGGATTTTGATAGGGATTATGTTGCATCTAAAGATAAACTAGGGGACTATCGCCATTATATTAAGCACTCTAATTTATGGACATGTGATGTCTTTACATTTATTTAGGTCTTTATTTTAATATCATTTTACTGTTTTCAGTGTACAAATCTTGTACTTCTTTGATATAGCTAGTGTTTTTTGGACACTTTATTTTTAGTATTATTGGTACACAAGTTAGAACTCACTTTGTAGGAGGTGTTATTTTCTATGTTGCTCAGACCTTATGCTCTGTTTAATATGTTGCCTATAAAGAATCATATTGTGTGTGTCAACAACAGTTGGAGTCTTGAAATACGGTTGGCCCTTGAGCACATGGGTTTGAACTGGGTGAATCCACATACACATGGATTTTTTTCGATACAGTATAATAGTGTACATGTATCTTCTCCACCTTGTGATGTTCTTAACAGTTCTCCTCTTTAGCTTACATATTGTATACCATGGTAACACAGTGTATAACATGTGTACCACGCAAAATAAGTGTTGACTGTTATTGGTAAGGTTCCAGTCAACAGTAGGCTGTTAAAGTTAACAGTTAAATATGTGGGGATTCAAAAGTTAAATGTGAGGGGCACCTGGGTGGCTCAGTGGGTTAAGCCTCTGCCTTTGGCTCAGGTCATGATCTCAGGGTCCTGGGATCGAGCCCCGCATCGGGCTCTCCGCTCACCAGGAAGTCTGCTTCCCCCTCTGTCTCTGCCTGCTGCTCTACCTGCTTGTGATCTCTCTCTTTGTCAAATAAATAAATAAAATCTTTAAAAAAAAAGTTAAAGGTGGGTTTTTGACTGCATGAGGCAGGGGGGATCTGTGTCCCTAACGCCCCTCTGTTTAACTGTCAGCTGTGTATAATTTTAAACAGGTAAGTAATGACAGGGCTTAACAGTATAAAAGGAGATTTGGTGTAAAAATCCTCTTCCTTCTTTCCTCCTCAAGCCTTAAGTTTCTCTAGAGCCATCTAGCGGTAACACTTCCTTTTTATCCCTCCCGTGATAGTCTGTGTGTACCTAAGCAAGTAGGAATGGCATGTTTGTTTCTTTTTACATAAATGTAAAATGTAAAATGTAAAAAAATGTTTCTTTTTACAAAAATGCCATTTTCTTCCCTTTTTAAAGTTTATTATATTTTTGGAGAGTATTCTGCATCTCCAGGATTCCCAAGACCACTCCCAGGTTTGATGATTTGCTAGGAGGACTCCCAGGACGCAGGGTGAAGGGAAGCGGTAGAGTGGAATCCAGAGAAAACCACGTGCATGGATGTTATCACCAGTCCTTTCTTGTGGAGTCATTTGGGATGTGCTTAATTCCTTGAGCAAAGAATTGTGACGTGTGAAAAGTCTCTCAGAGAAACCTGTAACACATCCAATGTCCAAGGATTTTATGGGGTGCTGGTCATGTGGGCACACCCCCTGCCTAGCACGAACCAAAATTCCAGACTCCCAGAAGGAAGGCAGGAGTTCAGGATAAACCATAGTGTTTCATAGTTTGGGGAACCCTCCTGAAATCCAGGTTCCCAGATGCCAGCCAAGACCCAACTTTACTAGCCAAAGGATAGAAGTCTCAGACCTACTTCCTTAATTCTTTTCTGTACAGCATCAGTACCCAAAGACCTTTTCTTCCCTCCTTTCTTTTTAGTGGTTGTATCATATCAATAGGATAAATTCTTTACAGTAGAATTTCTAAGTCAATTACCCATGTGTTCACAATTTTGATAATGTGACATTGTCTTTTTTAGAGCTGTTACTATTTATTTACGTGTTGGTTTGTTAAGCGACTGGATGGAAAAAATCTCTAAATGTTAGCAAAGGGAAGCGGGCCTGAATGGATTAAGATGAGGTTGAAAGATAGACGAGAAATGATTTTCTTTTTGCATGTATTCTTGGGGTGTATTGGAATTTAGATGTTATTTTGTATCTTAAATCATGTTTATCCCTCTCTTCCGTTCAGTGGGCTAAAACTGCCTGAAGACCCTAGTTGTTTTGTGGATTACTAAAGAAACTCTGTGCCATTTCTTTCAGATGCCGTCTTCCTGATCCTGTACAAAGAATTATACTACAGGCACATCTATGCCAAAGTCAGTGTGAGTATCTAACTGTTGCTAGCTCTATGCCATTTTTGTCTTTGGAACACAATCATTAGTTTCTGTTGGTTCCGTGTCCAGGAGCGGTTGGCATGTTTTCTGAGCGTTCGGAAACGACAGAGGGAATGCTCGGACCCAATGAGCTGCAAGTCTGTCCCAGACAAACTTGCTTGGCATAGCTTGTGTGTCCTTTTCATTTCTCCATCCCCACAGTTCCTGACTTGGCACTCATCACATCGACTGGGTTTCAGGATGCCATCCTAATGGTGTGTTCCCAGACTCCTACTGCTTCAGCTCGTGATGCCCTTACTTTTTACCTTCAGTGTAGGACTGCGAGCCTTTTCTCTGAAACACGCAGGGAGTGTCCCTGTGTGCCCGGCATAATGCTTGACACCTGGCGGGCATCTCTGCTCTAGTCCTCACAGTAGCCCTGCAAGGCGGGCAAACTGGGGTGCAGAGGGGTTGCTTCTTCTCAAATTTATGCAATGAGTAGGTGGCAAAACTCCTTGAACCCAGGCCTGGCTTACTGTGATGCCAGTGTTCTTTCCACTGTACTCTCCCAGCTTTGGGCACTTGTTTGATTCTTCTGTTTCTGAATTTTAGAATGCCCCAAGTTGCTTAAAATAACTATCTGTACTATTTATATACACCATGACTGAAAATCTCTATCTTTAGCGCCTGTCTCTCCAAATCCGTACTTGTATATCCAGCTCCCTATTCCATTATCTCCACTTGGCTGTCTGATAGTCATCTCAGATTTGGGTGTTTTGTTTTGTTTAAGATTTTATTCTGGGGCACCTCGGTAGCTCAGTTGATTAAGCATCTGCCTTTGGCTTAGGTCCTGGTCCTGGGGTTGGGCCCCATGTCAGACTCCCTGCTTGTCAGCAAGTCTGCTGCTCTCTCTCCCCCTCCCTGCCTTGTGCTCTCTGACTTGCATGTACTCTCTCAAACAAATAAATAAAATCTTTTAAAAAAAGATTTTATTTGAGAGAGGGAGAGTATGAGCAGGGGGAGGGACAGAGGGACGAGCAGACTCCATAGTGACCAGGGAGTCCAATATGCGTCTTGATCCCAGAGATCGTGACCTGAGAAGAAGGCAGATGCTTAACTGACTGAGTCACCCAGGCACCTCAAGTTTAGCATACTCCAAACGGAAGTCTTATTTTCCCTCTAAGCCTGTTCTTCTCATGTCGACCAACTCAGTAAATAATACGACCATTCAAACGAAAACTTTGGTGGTGTTCTTGACTTGACTTGACTTCCAACCTTGTAACAAATCCTGTTCGTCTCCGTCTTCAGCATGCTTTTTGAAACCACCCCCTTCTTACCTCCATCACTGCTGCTGCCCTGGTTCAAGGCGTTGTGTCATCTCTTGCCTGAGCTGAGCAGCTGCTTACCTGCTGTCAGGTTCCACTCTTCCACTTGAGTTTATTCTCAGCCTAGTAACCTGCATGGTCCCTTTGAAACATAGTCTTGTCACGTCGCACCCTCCCTCCCAATCCTACCATGACTTCTCACCGTCACACTTGGAAGAAAATGCCAGGTCTCAGTCATAGTCCTGTTTGATCTGGCCCCTGACTCCCTTGCCAGTCTCCTTTTCTACGACTTTCATTCCTTTCTTGGGCTCCTGGCCATACCCTGGCACTTTGGAGCACACATCACTCGCTGACATTGTGGTATTTGTTTACTTGGGCTTTGTCTGCTACCTGCACTAGAGGGTAAGACTTCACCAGGGCATGGACTTCGTCTTGTCGCTACTATAATCTGGTGCCTGATCCTCAATGGTGACAAGTTAATTGTTGGAGCTCGTATGTGCATGTGTAAATGAAGGAACCTGGCACCATGATCTCTCCATAGAATATTTCTTCTCCCAGTCAGCTCTCATCTCTAAAGACCACCTGACCTGGCTAGGGCTCCTGCCTTGCCACAGGAGCCATCATTAGTGGTCGCTGGAGGAGTTCCTGTTGTCAATGCGGGGGGCCATGTTTTTCCGGCATCCCAGTGAGCTCTCTGTCCTCTCTGTTGGAAAGTAAAGGTTTCCTCCTACCATTGCTATTCTAGCTCACGTACTCTGTGGCCTAGGTTGAGACTCTAGCTAGCCTGTATAACATCTCTTCTTTGGGAAGACCATGGCATCACAACCCATAGTACAGTTGGTTGTACCACTTCTAATCTTCCCTTAGGTCTGTGATGAAGATTCAGCAGAAGTTTATTGACTCTATGACCTTTTTGTTAGGTACCAAAGTACTTTCATATGTATGACCCATTTGGAACCTTGTCGGGCTGGGGGAGTTCTTTGAGAGAGCATTTGTTATATTGGGCACTTCAACTACATAGTCTCATACTATGGAGAGATCAAATACCTTGTCGGAAGCTCGCAGTTAGTAAGCACTGGAGCTAAAAGTCCAGGGCTGTGTTCTTTCTAGCTATTCACAAATAGTAGCATATTCTTTCCCAGCTCAGAAATCTTCAGTGGTTCTCAGTTGCCAGCAACATCAAGTCTAGATTGGGGGGGGTCAACAGCCTTCTGTGCAAAGGGCCAGATAGTTCTTTGGCTTTGAGGCCATAATGGTCTCTGTTGAATCTGTTTGGCTCTGCCTTTGTAGCAGCCACAGACAATGAGTGTCTATGACTATATTCCTGTTGAGCTTTTTATTTACAAAAACCAGGTGACGGTGGACTTGCTGATCTCCATGGCCTGGATTCCTGTTCGGCACTGAAAGACCCCTACATTCCTAGCCTGTTGTAGTCCAGTCTGGCATAGCCTAGTGTAGCGCTACCTGCTCTCCCCATCCTTCCAGCACCATGATTTTACTCCTTTGCTTTTGTTAGTACTTCCGTCTTTCTGCTTCACCAGATCTGCCTGCATGTTCTCGAACAGTCAGTTGAGGTTGTTGCCATAATGCCTAATCGTTGTGGTCAAGATATTCATTGTCCTTTCAAATGCTCTAGCACCTACTGTTGTGCCTCTGGCCTGAGTGCTGTTTGCATACTAAGAAGGCCAGAAGAGGCATTGCTTCTCATGTGTGTTCAGCTGTCGTGGCAGACCATGAGTAAAACACATTTAAATTAACTGTCAGTCCTGATGTCTCTGTTCTCTTTCCAGGGAGGGCCTTCGTTGGAGCAGAGGTTTGAGTCCTACTACAACTACTGCAATCTCTTCAACTACATTCTTAGTGAGTTTGAGGTTTGGCCTGGGGGTGAGGCTACAGTGAGGCCTGATGTTAGCCTCCAGCTCTTTTTAGTAGGATTTTTAAAAGGGTGGGAAGGAGGGATGTCCCGTGATTCTTAGTTCTTTTAAGAGAAAAATTACAGAATGTACTCCGTATGCTTAAGTGAGAATAGTCATTGCTTTGCGTCTGACTTTTCTGTGATCTCCTGCACAGATGCCGATGGTCCTGCTCCCCTTGAACTACCCAACCAGTGGCTCTGGGATATCATTGATGAGTTCATCTATCAGGTATCTGGCCAGCCTTGGTCTAATTTGAAATAACTAGTCTGACAAAGGATTAGCTGTTACCATTGTTTGCATTGTTTAAAACATGCTTGGGATAAAAATGTCCCATCACTGTGGTAAGGACCCCACGATGGTGGTCTTTGATGTTTCAGTTTTCTGAAGAGTCAGGCCTAAGAGCTCTGGATATGAACTTGGAAGTCAGCAGAGTTGAGCTGACTTTCACTAAGCTGTTACCTGATCTTGAGAGTTGGTCTGGTTGGAAAAAATAAAGGCATCATAAGCTTTGGAGTCGGTTATTCTGTTTTTAAGTCTACTCCGTTTCTGAAGAATAAACCTGAGGGACACCTGGGTTCTCAGTTGGTTGAGCGGCCAACTCTTAATTTTGGTTGGCTCAGGTCATTATCTCAGGGTCCTGGGATCGAGCCCCATGTCTGTTCCATGCTCAGAGCGGAGCCTTCTCCCTTTGCTCTCTTGTGTGCCTCTGCACTCTCTCTCTCTTTCCAAATAAATAAAATCTTTTAAAAAACCCACAAAAAAACAGAATAATTCAATTTGGAAAAATACTTATTTTCCATGACTTTTATGGGGATGGTGTATCTCACTGGGTATTTCAGGAGAAATGAGTTTCTTAATAAAGCCATTATTTGAGCTGCATAGACAAAACAGACTTAAGAAGTGCTGGCAGATTGTGATTGGTATGCTGAGAAAGCCCTCCTAGATCTGGCCTCTTGAGACGGAGGCTTACGAGGGTTCGGTGCCTTTGTGCAGAGAAGGCTACAAACCACACTGGGTTTGTAGCCTTTTCTGGCTCCTTGGTCTGTGTAAGCCCTTTCTTTGGCAAATTTTAGAAGGTTGACGGTCCTTTCAACTCACAGCAAGTCAAAGGAGGATCATCCGTGCTAAGGTTCTTCATCCTTTTTAAGATTATCATAATCCCTTGGGCTTGGGTTTAGCTGGTGTTCTCTTAAGGGGCTTAAAGTGCTCTCACTGTAACAAAGACCGGCTGGCAAGAGCCAGGTGTGACTCCTCCCGGCCAGGTAGATGTCACACGGGGTAAGTGGGTCCCCTACCCCCTCGGCTTTCGTTTATTTTTATCAGTACGGGTAATACATGATATGTCATTAGTGTTTAAACACTTTGTCTTTTTCAAATTGCAGGTGAAGTTTGTTTTTTCTCTCTCTTTTTTTTAAGATCATTTATTTGAGAGAGTGAGCACACATGTGCACACACAAGCCAGGGAAGAGAGGCAGAGGGAGAGGGAGAAGCAGACTCCCCGCTGAGCAGGGAGCCTGACATGGGGCTTGATCCCAGGACCCTGGGGTCATGACCTGATCTGAAGGCAAATGCCCAACCGACTGAGCCGCCCGGGTGCCCCCAAACTACAGCTAAAGTTTAAAGTGTCTTTCTTCCTTGCCTTTGTGGCGGCATCAGTTACTGTCTGCAAAGACAGGCGTTACATTCACACTTCTCAGGAGTTTATATAAACATGTACGTATCAAATACACCGTCTAAAAATGGCATAATAACTATGTTGTGTAATTTGTGATATGGAACACTTAACATGTCTGTGTAGAGATGGCTTTATTCTTCTCTGCCATGTACACGATACAGATATACCACCCTCTTGGTGATGATATACCACTCTTGGGTGTTGAGTTTGCACTGTTACACATAGTGAGTCCCTTAATAGTCTTGTGTGTGTTACACATTGGTCTGTCTCTAGAGATCCCCAGAGGTAGAATTGTTGTTTGAAGAATTTTTGCTTTTTAAGTTTTTTTGTTTGTTTTTGAGAGTAAGGGAGTACCTGCGGGAGGAGGGAGGCAGGAGCAGTGGGAGAGAGAGAATCTGAAGCAGACTCCTTGCCCAGCGTAGAATTGATGTTGGGCTTGATCTCACAACCCTGAGATCGTGACCTGAGCTGAAATCAGGAGTCATGTTCGGTTGTTTTTAAAGATTTTATTTATTTATTTGATAGAGATAGTGAGAGGGAACACAAGCAGGGGCAGTGGGAGAGGGAGAAGCAGGCTTCCTGCTGAGCGGGGAGCCCGATGTGGGGCTCGATCCCAGGACCCGGCAATCATGACCTGAGCTGAAGGCAGACGCCTAATGACTGAGCCTCCAGGAGTCATGTTTAACTGACTGAGCCACCCAGGTTCCCCGCTTTTAAGTTTTTTAAGATCAGCTTTATAGAGTCAAAACTTGCATACAATGAGATACTGATTTTTAAGTGTGCTGTTGAAGAGATTGAACAGACGGTATCCACCACCACAGTCGATACTGAACATTTCAATCACTTTGGACCTTAATAAATAGTAATACATTGTCTCCTCTAAGGGCTTATCAGATTACACTGCTGTCAACAGCATTTGAGAGTTTTTCTCTGCTGTGGATGTGATTAGTCTAATTTTTGTCTGTTTGATGGGAAAGAAATGGTAATCTCATTTTAATTTGCGTTTCTCTGATATGTGAAGAGCTTAGGTATTTTCCCTGTTAATTGGCCAGTTTTGATTTTCTTCGAAGTGATCCTCATTATCCTTAGTCCATTTTTCTGATGGATTATCTTGTTCTTACTGAGTTATGGGAATTCCTTCTATATTCCTGATGCTCTTTTGTTTATTATAAATCTGCAAAATCTATAAATGTACAAAATCTATAAAATTACAAACCGGATGGCTTGTACAGAAGATCTGTATAAGCCATCCGGTTCTGACAGCCAGATAGACTGCATTGTGAAGCCCAGAGACGTTAAGTGACTCTAGGCTGTGTTTGGCTCCAAATTGAATTTTTTTTTCACAAACTACCTTTCATCTTCGAGAATTTTACTTAGCTGTGGAAGAAGTGACATACTCCATAATGAACACCATTCAGTTTAATGAGAGACGGCTTTGCAAAAACAAGTAGCGTACAGAACAGTTTAGCATGAGACGGTGCCGTGCGCCCCACCTGACCCCCGCGCCGCTCTCCCTCCATTTCAGCATCATACGCAACTCCTGCCTCTCTCCCTTCTTCCCAACAGTTTCAGTCATTCAGTCAGTACCGCTGCAAGACTGCCAAGAAGTCAGAGGAGGAGATCGACTTCCTTCGCTCCAATCCCAAAATCTGGAATGTTCACAGTGTCCTCAATGTCCTTCACTCCCTGGTAGACAAGTCCAACATTAACCGGCAGCTGGAGGTGTATACAAGCGGAGGTGAGTGCTGCTTGCCATCTGTTCTGGGGGGAGAGAGGCCCGGGGAGCGCGGGGGAGCCACTGTGTCTTAGGTAATGGGCTGCTCTTCTTTGGTGCTGGGTGTGGACAGCAGCCAAGTGCGGGTGCTGAGGGCTGTCGGGCTCGGCCGTCTGTTGGCCGACACGCGTAACCAGCTGGCACTCACGAGGTCTGATTAACAGACGCTTCTACCGCGTCTCCAGGGCCTTCGTGTAGATAAGCGCTTCTCATGCTTTTTCGTGTCAGGATGGCTTTACAGTCTTTAAAGACTGAGAATCACAGAGTTTGTCCATATAATAGGTGTCAATGCAAAATGAACAAGCCTTTAAAAAATGTTTAAAGGAAAGGGCACCTGCAGCAGTGCCCTTTTTGCAAATATGCCAGGCGTATACGAAGAGAGCTGGATTCTCATTCTGCTCCTGAGTTCAGTTTGTTGGAATTACAATATGTGGTTTGGGTTGAAGTATATGAGGGAGACCTGGCCTCACCTAGACGTGGAGTTGGGAAAGGGAGGAGTGTCTTCACAGCCTTCTCAGGTAGTTCTGAGACAATGGGGGTTTCATACTGGTAAATTGCAGTGAAAAATCTGAAACCTTAGCATTGAACTTTTTTTTTTTTTTTTAAGATTTTATTTATTTATTTGACAGAGATCACAAGTAGGTGGGAAGGGGGGAGCAGGCTCCCTGCTGAGCAGAAAGCCCAATGTGGGGCTTGATCCCAGGACCCTGGGATCATGACCTGAGCTGAAGGCAGTGGCTTAACCCACTGAGCCACCCAGCTGCCCCTTGAATGGATCTTTTTACCCCTGCACAGTTTTGTAAAATATTGGTTCATTGAGTTATAAAGATTTCCTAAATGTTGATGTATTTTATTACACAACCTAAAACACCCACTTTGATCATCAGCTTCATTAGGTAAGTCTTTTTATTTGGAAGCTCATAGTGGCAGATAAAGGTTTTTAAAATTAGAATTTGCTTAAAAGCTCCTGTTTTCATTGGCAGTGAGCACTGTCCGTTGTCTTTATTGACATGCAACAGGCTCACCCCATTCGTTTTTGAGAAAATGTCTGCTAAACACCCAAATCTAAGTAACCATAATTTGTGTGTCAGTCATTTAAGTAAAAATGGTGTTTTGTGAAAAAGTGGCTGGTTCTTTCGCCACGTGTGGTGGGAAGGAATACAGTAATTACTGATATACTTTGCTGCCACTGCCTGGTTTATGCTGAGTTGTCAGTTTCACCCACTGTGTTTGCACCATCAGTGGTGCAAACATTTCAGTGAGATGTGCATGGCATTTCAGTGAGAAAGACAAATAGCGTGTTAGTGTTACTAGGAAAGTAACTTTGACCTCATGCCCTTCCTGAAAGCAGTGGCCTTAATGAGTAGCTGCTCCTGATAAAAGGGGTCATCTCAGTAATCTCGGTGTCTTGGAACCAACCAAACAAAAACCTGCCCGTCCCCCGCTCCCCACAACTCCTCTTGGTAAAAGATTAGTGTGAGGCCAAGGACACCTGGCCTGTTAGTTGGTATGGGGGTTGTGAGTTCGAGACTCATGTTAGGTGTAGGTTACCTTTTTTATTTTTTTATTTTTATTTTATTTTATTTTTAGGATTTTATTTATTTATTTGACAGAGAGACAGAACACAAGGAGGCAGAGAGGCAGGCAGAGAGAGAGGGAAGCAGGCTCCCTGCTGAGCAGAGAGCCCGATGTGGGACTCAGTCCCAGGACCCTGGGATCATGACCTGAGCTGAAGGCAGAGGCTTTAACCCACTGAGCCACCCAGATGCCCCAGGTTACCTTTTAAAAAAAAGAAAAGAAAAAAAAAAAAGGTCAGGCATGCTGCTTCTGGGTAGTCCTCTGAAGGCAGTTACTCCCCATTGCGGGAAGCTTCAGAGGCCCGTAGTAGGTGGAGAGTCAGCTGAGTGACATTCAGGGATTAGGCTCACCTTCCTTCACGTGTCCCTGCTGGAATGGTCACAGTGTCTGTTTCTCTCAGGTGACCCCGAGAGTGTGGCTGGCGAGTACGGACGGCACTCCCTTTACAAGATGCTTGGGTATTTCAGCCTGGTGGGCCTTCTGCGTCTGCATTCCCTGTTGGGGGACTACTATCAGGCCATCAAGGTGCTGGAGAATATCGAACTGAATAAGAAGGTGATTACCTGTTTCCCCCTGCCCCCCTGCCCAGAGCCAGAGTCTGCGTTAAGAGAAACTGATCTCAAAGGACAAATGTTAGGGATCAGAAAGAGGAGTCTTCCCCAGGCCAGTTGAAAATTGAGACGTGGGGGAAGCACTGTAGTGAATGTCTGCGCATAGGCAAGGTGCTTTCTCTTTGTTGCTTAGTAACACTCGAAATGTTCGGCAGTCTTTGATTCTATTTTCAAGACCATGATAATGGCAGATTTTTACTATTCAGATCTCACTACTTAAGGAGTGAGACTTAGTTCTGAGGTGGTATAGACAATGACGATTAGCTGTGGTGGTTTTTCTTGGCCACAGAAAAATCGGTACTTTTCTGTTGTTATGTGTGTGTGTCTTTTTATTTCAGTCTTGTTATCTGTTCCTTTATCGGTTTTTTCTGGAAAAGGAAAGAGCAGAAAGCGAGGAAGAGTACACAGCTGAGGGGTGGAGGGATTTGGAGTGGAAAGAAATGTTAGGGTCACCTGGTCTAGTCCCTTCCTGTTACATCTAACAGTGTGGAGCTCTCAGGTCACACGACTTCATCAGTGACTGGTGTGGTCTGCACTCAGAGCCTCTTAACTCCAGAGGACAGCACTTTCCTGCTGGGTAGTTCGGGCCCTCTGTAGGGGACTTCTGCTCGGCTGACACTGGGCTCTGCCGGCTTGCAGATTCTCTCCGGGATGACTTGGTATTGGGACTCACGGATGCTTCCATCCACAGAGCATGTACTCGCGGGTGCCCGAGTGCCAGGTGACCACATACTACTACGTCGGTTTTGCATATCTGATGATGCGTCGTTACCAGGATGCCATCCGGGTCTTTGCCAACATCCTCCTCTATATCCAGAGGACGAAGAGCATGTTCCAGAGGACCACGTACAAGTACGAGATGGTAAGGAAGCCTCTGACCAGCTTGACCCCTTGGCACATGTGCCGACAGTTTTTGGTAAAAGCTCTCCCAAATTTTGCTTTTTGTATGTGTTTTCAGTAGGGCGATTTCTTAATGGCTGGACTACTCTTAAGTTTCTTTTGTTGTGCCTGTTACTTCAGATCATTAATTCCTTGACGATAAAGACAGTATCTTTTGTTTTACTTTCTCCCCCCAGCAGTGTCTACATTTATTCAGCAAGTTTTCTGAGTGTTTACTGGGCTCTGGGTAGTTAAAACTGAGGGAGGTGGAGGTACCACCCTCAAGCAGTTTGCCATGGAGGAGGGGGAGGGTCCAAGATGTGCATAGAATTGGGAGGTTTCTAGGCAGAGCAAAGTTTCTAGGAAGAGACTTGGAAGCATGGTGATGTAGCAGCACAAGGAACAGTTTTGCTGGAGGGCCGTAGAGTAATCAGATTGGGGGGCTAGGTTCTGGGGTAACCTTCACTGTCTAGCTCAAGTATTTAATCTTTATAGGCCTTACAGTGCCATCAGAATTTCTGGGTGACTCAGTCATGATGGTGTGGGAGGGTCGATCTGCCGGTGAGGATGGGGTGAACCAGGAGGAATGAGGAGGAGGCCCTAGTAAAGAATCCAGAAACCAGCTGAGGAGGCCCCTGAAGTGGGCTGGAAGTTCAGTAGAGTTGGAGGGCAGATGCGGAGGGACTTCGGGAAAGTTAACTGACGGGTGCAAGACCAGGGAGAAACCAGAGGCCTATGCAGCATGTACTTGGGAAGGTGGTGGGGACCTCAGAAAGTCCACCTCGTTTGACCCCGCGCCAATTGGTCTCACCCCTGCAGATTAACAAGCAGAACGAGCAGATGCACGCACTGCTGGCCATCGCCCTCACCATGTACCCCATGCGCATCGACGAGAGCATTCACCTCCAGCTGCGGGAGAAGTACGGGGACAAGATGCTGCGCATGCAGAAGGGCGACCCGCAGGTCTACGAGGAACTTTTCAGCTACTCGTGCCCCAAATTCCTGTCGCCCGTGGTCCCTAACTATGACAACGTGCACCCCAACTACCACAAGGAGCCCTTCCTGCAGCAGCTGAAGGTGTTTTCGGACGAGGTGCAGCAGCAGGCGCAGCTGTCCACCATCCGCAGCTTCCTCAAGCTCTACACCACCATGCCCGTGGCCAAGCTGGCCGGCTTCCTGGACCTCACGGAGCAGGAGTTCCGGATCCAGCTGCTGGTCTTCAAGCACAAGATGAAGAACCTGGTGTGGACCAGTGGCATCTCCGCCCTCGATGGCGAATTTCAGTCAGCCTCCGAGGTTGACTTCTACATCGATAAGGTACAGCTGCCTTCCAGCCTGGGAGGCTTCTGCCTCTCTCTCCATCTGTTCAGCCGTCAGGGTTTCCTCGGCGCCCGCCACTCGGAGCATTCGAGACTTGTGGTGCATAAAACCAGCAGAGGTTTCTGCCCTCGCACTGATCTTCTCATGTGAGAAAGTAGACAGTAAGCGCTACAGTGAAGCAGACCACGTAGTAGGCATCAGTGCAAAGTGAACAAGCCTTTATTATTTTTTTTAAAGATTTTATTTATTCACTTGACAGAGATCACAACTAGGCAGAGCAGCAGGCAGAGAGAGAGGGGGAAGCAGGCTCCCGGCCGAGCAGAGAGCCCTATGTGGGGCCTGATCCCAGGACCCTGGGATCATGACCCGAGCTGAAGGCAGAGGCCTCAACCCACTGAGCCACCCAGGCGCCCCTGAAAAAGCCTTTAAAAACACTTAAAGGAAAGGGCACCTGTGTGGCTCAGTCAGTTAAGTGTCTGCCTTTGGTTTGGGTCACGATCCCAGAGTCCTGGGATCAAGTCCCACATCGGGCTCTGTGCTCAGCGGGGAGCCTGTTTCTGTGTCTCCTTCTGCTCTTCTTCACTGCCCGTGCTCGCTTGCTCTCTCTCCAATCTTTTAAATTTATTTTTTTATTGTTTTAAGAAAAAGAGTTTTATTCTAGTCCGAGTTAAGAGAGCTGCCTGGGGTACACAGTCCTCACAAAGAGGAGACTCCAGGGAAGGGAGGGTTGGTGCAAAAGTTATATATGGTTTTGCTTTTGTTTTCGTTCTTGTTTTACGTAGAGTTACAAGTTGCGATGAAGGACTTTCCAGAAAGGCTGTAAGACTGGAATCTTACGGGAATCAGTGAGGTTTTTTTTCTTACGTTTCTGTTTGGAATGTTTTTTTTGGTGGGTTTTGTTTGTATTTTAACGAAGCAGATGTACAGTGTGTACTTGGGGCAGGAATAGAGCCCGTGTTTTGAGGTTTTGCCAAGTCAAAATGACTTCGCCAAGTCATTTTGACCTTGGGTAAATGTTTTACCAGGAGCGGGGCCTACAAACATGAAAAGTGGAACGTTTCCTTTATCATGGGTTAGAAATTGCCAAGTGCTGTGCAGTTAAGGGTAGGAAGGCAGAGGTTGGCAGTATTGCACAGGTGCTCAGGGTAGCCTTTGTTGAGGAAGTGAAATTGCAGCTAAGACTTGAAGCAGGTGAAGAAACCAGCCAGACACATGTTTGAGGGAGCAGCGTTCCAAGGAGTGGGCGCTGTAAGGACAAAGGCCCTGGGGCAGGAGTTAACCCAGTATGTTTGAGGGACAACCTCGTTGTGGCTGCAGTGACCTGAAACAGGAGGCTGTGGCAGAAGAGAGGATCAGGGAAGAAAGTGGGAGGGTGTGGTGTAGAGTGTTGGGATGTAGTTTAGCCAGTGAGAGCCATTGTCCTGACTTGTCTCACTCGAGATGAGTGCTGCCTACTTTTGGACCTCAGGTAGCGGACTGACACAGCATGTGCTCTTTTTCTTGTGTCTGGCTTCTTTTTCTTGTGTTACATTTAAGAGCGGCACCATCCAGCATTTTTGTGCACAGCAGGAGTCCTCCCCTTC
This sequence comes from Enhydra lutris kenyoni, assembly GCF_002288905.1. Taxonomy (NCBI): domain Eukaryota; kingdom Metazoa; phylum Chordata; class Mammalia; order Carnivora; family Mustelidae; genus Enhydra; species Enhydra lutris. Next base: position 10,249,551 of record NW_019154139.1, on the reverse strand, counting down.
GGCACCGGCCAGCTGCTGCTGCAGGAGTTGGCTGTGATTTTCGCATTCTAATGCGGATGCTCTTTTCAGTGGTTTTGTGTATTACAGAAAGTGTCCATGGTTTTGGAGAGTGGCTCTTAGTGGTTCATTGAAGTTGCTTTTTTTTTTTTTTTTTAAAGTGATTCATTTATATCTGCTTGTGAATGCAGAGTTATTTCTGGAAGGAGGCCCGAGCAACATCCTAGGCTCCTCTCAGGAGGAGGGCTAGTGTTCGTTTGCATTGCTGGATTTTAAGTTCAAGTTAACATTTTGGTGTCCTAATGAGGTTTTTAAAAGAACTAAGTTCTGTTTTGTAGGTGAGTTTTTTTCAGATGTAAAATATGCTAGACTCCTAGAATTGCTTTTTCCATGAAGTCACACCCTCTCATCATCCTTAATGTGCGCACACTCAGAGACGATGTTCTACGTAACATATGTGGAAAGCTGATAGGGACTTACAACAGTCTGTTAAAATGAATAGACTGATGTCTTTCATCTCTTCTGGAATGTTCTTGGCTAATATCTTTTACTTTATGTGCTCTGTTTTCCTTCTGGAGTTCTTACTTGATGTATATTAGACCTCATTCTGTTTTCTGTGTCTCTTAAACGCTTTCTCCATCTTTTTTAGTCTCTGTTCTGGGTCATTTTCTTTTGATTGATTATTCTATCCTCATTAATCTCTTCAGCTCTGTTTTTACTTTCTCTGATTTTTCTTAAATTCATGGTGAAGTGTTTCCATAAACATTCTTCGTTCCATTTTTTTTGTTTGTTTACTACATACAGTTTATTGTCCTTGAAAAACTTTGTTGACATTTTTTTGAAGTGTAGGATGAATATTTATTCTTCTAGAAGGGATTTGCTTTTGCCTCTTCAAGATGCCTGGGGAGATTACTGGTCTGGGACCACCATAGACTCAAAGCCTCGGGTCCCCTGGACCAACCAGGAAACAAGCCCATGCTACGGATTGTCAGAAGAATCACCTTGTGTTTATAACGTCCCGGGAATGTGTCTCTTTCCTCCTGTATGTCCCTCCCCCAACTTGGTGAGCATTGCTTGGTGTCTGGAGTGGGATGGCTGCCCAGTCCCCGTTTTGCCTTCAGCTTGAGGGTGTAGCTCAAGGGATCCAGCAGTGCAGTAAGACTGACCCTGGCCTTGGCTTGTCACTCTGTGCAAGTCTTCTGGGATTGAGGAGTGAACGCACTCCCCACAGAGCAGGCTTCTGTGTTTCAGTTGGAATGGTTTATTTTCTCTTAAGTAGCTCTTTAATCTCTTGTCAGCTCTTCGATGCGATGAGATTTTTACAAACTATTTATTTTGTATTTCTAGTTGCTTTGAGAAAGTATTGGTCTACACATAACTATATTTTTTGGCCGTGTTTTAAAGGTATAACCGTGTAACATAAACTTCACCATTTTAAAGGATGAAATTCTGTGGTTATTGTTATATTCACAGTGTCACACAGTCGGTTTCCCCTAATTCCATGACATTTCCACAGCTCCCTACCTGTGAGCAGTTATTCCCAACTCCCCTTGTCCCCTCATCCTTGGCAACCAGTAATCTGCTCTCCATCTCTGTGGATTTGTCTATTTTTGATATTTGCTATGATAAACATGTGGCCTTTTCGTGTTTGACTTCTTTCACTGAGCACGTTTTCAGGTCTCGTCCAGGCCGTGGCACGTATCTCTCCATTTTCACGGTGGCGAGGGACCGCGCTGGTAGGGGTGCGCTGCTTTGTTGACCCAGTCATTAGCTGATGGACAGTCAAGTTTCCACCTTTTGACTATCGCGGGTAACGCCGCTATCATGAATTTTTGTGTACAAGTTTTTGTGTGGATGTCTTCTCTTGGGTGTATACCTACTTGGGGAATTGCTGGGTCAGTTGGTAGTTAGTTTTGAAAGCTCATCTTGCTAACCCGAACCTTCTCATTTAGAGTGTATGGCTTTTGGAGGACTTGATGTTTGGCAGAAATTGGCTGTCTCTGACATGAACGGGCTCACTGAAAGTAGAAACATGTCACTAGGGAAGTTTTCCAGTGTTGTTTTAAAAATCAGAACTGTCCCTCGTAGTATCACTTCTACTACCTAAAGTCCTTTTCGAATTTGTTCTCAGTGCCTTCCTGACATAATGTTTGGCAGTATCGGTAACCTGCTCCGTCCCCTGTCATCACTTTGTAACCCCGCTGAACTGGTCCCAGTTATCTGGATGGTTTTTTTTTTTTTTTAAGATTTTATTTATTTATTTGTCAGAGAGAGAGATAGGGAGAGAGAGCAAGCACAGGCAGACAGAATGGCAGGCAGAGGCAGAGGGAGAAGCAGGCTCCCTGATGAGCAAGGAGCCCGATGTGGGACTCGATCCCAGGACACTGGGATCATGACCCGAGCCGAAGGCAGCTGCTCAACCAACTGAGCCACCCAGGCGTCCCTATCTGGATGGTTTTTAACAAAACACTTCTGGGAAGCCTGGTGGGCGCAGTTGGTAGAACATGCGATTCTTTTTTTTCTTTTTTTTTTTTAAGATTTTTATTTATTTATTTATTTATTTGACGGAGAGAGGGGGAGAAGCAGGCTCCGTGCTGAGCAGAGAGCCCGATGCAGGGCTCGATCCTAGGACCCTGGAATCATGACCTGAGCTGAAGGCAGAGGCTTTTACCCACTGAGCCACCTAGGCACCCCCCCCCTTTTTTTTTAAGATTTTATTTATTCATTTAAGAGAGAGAGCGAGAGCCAGGGACAGAGGGAGAGAGGGAGGGAGACGCAAGCTCCCCCTTGAGCAGGGAGCCCGATGTAGGGCTTGATCCCAGGACCCTGGGATCATCACCTAAGCCAAAGGCAAACGCTTAACTGAGCCACCCAGGCGCCCCATGAAAATGTTTTTGATTGCATGTTTTTGGGGCATTTTTTAAAATTATTCCTCTTACTGGTTCACTTTTGTCTTTGGCAAAATGTTGCTTTCTGGGTAGTGGTGGTGGTTCTTTTGGTAAACATTGCATTTTTATGTAACTCCTGACCCAGGGATCCAGAGTCGCATGTTCTGCTGACTGAGCCGCCAGGCATCCCTGCTTGCTTTCTGGCTTTTCTTTTTTCTTTCTTTTTTTTTTTTTTTAAAGATTTTATTTATTTATTTGACAGAAATCACAAGTAGGCAGAGAGGCAGATAGAGAGGGGAAAGCAGGCTCCCTACTGAGCAGAGAGCCCGATGCGGGCCTCGATCCCTGGACCCTGAGATCATGACCTGAGCCGAAGGCAGAGGCTTAAACCCACTGAGCCACCCAGGCGCCCTGGCTTTTCTTTTTTCATCCTTGACTTGAAAAAGTCCTGTCAAAGAGATCCAGAAAATTCTTGGGCCTTGACCTAGATTATGCAGGAATTTACAAGTAAAATGGTGTTCAACCACATTTGAGTTAAAAAACAAAGTTTAGAATCTGGATTCACTTGTAGCCTCACACTCCTAAACAGTGTGTGAGAATAAAATGCTGTCTGAAATGTTTCTATTGCTGAAAGATGTGTGTTCGTTACAAAAGACTTGAAAATAAAAATGGTGCCTGGGTGGCTCAATGGGTTAAACCCTGTCTTCAGCTCTGATCATGATCTCAAGGTTGGGATCAAGCCCGCATCGGGCTCCATGCTTGGCGGCGGAGGGGGGGGGTCATCTGTCCCTCTCCCCCACCTCAAATAAATGAATTAACAAGGAAGCAGAAATCGAGCATCTAGAAAGAGCGAGCTGCCGTCAGCCGGTAAGGCTCTCCCGTGGGGTGCCCCCCGCCCAGCGTTTGCGTTTGCAAGGCAGTGTGGGGCTTTATGTATTGCAAGTCTAAGTGCCCCTGCCTCCCTGCTCGTCTCTGACTCTGCTTTGCTTCTCCCATAGGACATGATCCACATCGCAGACACCAAGGTCGCCAGGCGCTATGGGGATTTCTTTATCCGGCAGATCCACAAATTTGAGGAGGTGAGAAGTTGGGGAGCAGTGTGTGGGTTGGAGACAGAGGTTTGGAACTGGTGGGGAGTTTTTACTTTTTTTTATTTTTCATTTCAAGAAAGCCCAGAGTTGGCCCTTTAAAAAGTTTCTGAGCAAGACTGGCTGGCTGCTTGGGGTTTGGGGAGTGGGGTTGGGCCTGTAGCAGTTGCTGTGTCAGCCTTCTCCAGAGCATCTCTTTCCAAGATCTCTCTCTGCGGGTGGCCAGCTCGCCTCTCCCTCCCTGGTATTTCCTAATATGGGTGGCTTCACTGCCTGCTCTTACCCATCCCTCCCCGTTGGCAGTTACTCTCCGATGTAGACAGGTCTGGCCGGTTCTTGCACGCAGAGGACAGGACTTGGTGCATTTCACATCTTGCCCTGGGAGAGGTCCTGGGGGTCACGCCGAATACGAGTTTGCAGGGTGTGTGCGTGCTTTCTGTGTGTGGCCGTAGTAGCTGGAACCGCTTCGTTCTGGTGTTCTGAGTTCTCCAGCAGAGGTCACTGCTCTGCTCTGGGCCAGCCACGGGGCTCCTCCTGCAGGAAGAGCGCAGCCCTGACAAGTTTGGCTTCTGTGAGCCGCGTGTCTTATAAAACGGACAGAGCAGTGTGGGTGTGGGTGTGGCGTGTGAAGGGCAGGTAGAACAGTCCGTGTGAATTGTGCAGGGCTGTGGGAGTGTCAGGAGGGGGGGGGCACCTGACTGGGGCTTTCTGCGCACAAGGTGGACACCGGTGCCTGCGTCAGAGAGACCCTTCCCGGACTTCAGAGCGGTGGCCCGGGAGTCCGACCTGGGGATCGTGCACACTGGAGGACAGGGGTCGGTGAGATCTCTGTATCTAACTTGGCTTTTCTTCTTCTCCTAGCTCAATCGAACCCTGAAGAAGATGGGACAGAGACCCTGAGTACCTTCACATTCTCGTTAGGAGTTGATTCTGAGGTCTCTGCAGGCGGGGCGTATTTTTGTCACCATGAAGCCTTTACCTAGATCAGCCATCCAGCTGAGTTGAAGTTTATTTGAATTAAGGACTGAAATGTTTTAAAAAGGTCTCAGTAAAAGATCTTTGGAGCCATATTTGTCATCTCATCATTGTTGGGGGTGGGGGGGATCTGTAGTCGGGGCGACAGTACGTGACTTCCTGTGACACTTTGCTCCCAATGCAGCTGTTTTTGATGTTTCATTTGAATTTGCAGTTTGCAGGACGTTCTCACATTCAATATCTTATTCGTGTCTCACAAGAGTTCTGTGAGCATTAAGTGACCTGCCATGATTTCCACGCATGTTAGCAGAGGTGCTGGGTCTCAGGCAGAAACTTGAACCCCTCCTGCGGCCATGAGCTACGCTGGGAGGAGGCCAGGTCGCGCTGACACCTCCCGGCATGCGGTTGGCCGTCGGATCCCCACTTGCTGAGGAGGATACGCGCTCAGGCTGTAAAGTGACTGCTTGAGGCCGTATAGTTCAGGGTTTTTTTGTTTGTTTTTTTTTAAGATTTTATTTATTTGTCAGAATGAGAGGGTTCTAAAAAAGCCAAGACTCGGTTCCCAACGACTACTTACTTCTGGTGCCTTCTGCTGCCCATGTCTTCAGTGCCTCACGCTGACAACTTCGCGCGACCAGTCACGACTGAGTTGTGTACTTTCCACTCTTTGCTACTCCTTCCTTAAACGCCGTGAGGGGCTCTGCCATCTTGGGGACTTCCCTGGGAATAGCCACCTCAAAACCTAGCAAACCCACACGACATACTGTCGCAGCCAATTTCTAACCTCCTAACAAAGCACAGACGATGCGGATCCGTGATGCTCGAAGACGTCACTGAGGCCGGTTGCCTCAGGCATCTCACTGGTCCCACTCACGCACGTTCGCACATTCCTGGTGCCGCAGAAGCTTTGTGTGCAGAGGTACATCCTCAGCGAGGTCTGCATGTAGTCTGCGTGTTTCCGCGTTTATTCTGGAGCCAGGTGGACTTGGTATCCTGATTTTCTGGATGAAGAAATCGAGGCTTGGGCTAATCACATAGTTTGTCCAAGATCAAGGTAATAGTGAAAACAGTTTCCCCGACCTACTTGGACTTTAGAAGGTCCTACCCTGAGATTGGCAGGAAGAGACGAGGCAGCAGTGCAGACAAATCTGCACGGGCTGTGAGCCCTAAAGCAAAGGTGTATTTCCTGGAACTTGGCAGGACAGGACTGGCAAGGCTTCTCCATGTGTCCTGGTGACAGGGTTGCTAGGAATTCTCGAGTGAGACTTTGTGCTCACCTGGTGTGCGGGGGTTTCTGTTAGAGTCTCCGGATGCCTCCCCCGGTTGTGAGGTGGGGTGGGTGTGGAAGTGCCCTTGAGGGGTCTTAGTGCCTCAGCTGGGGACTGGGATGGTAGGCATCTGCTGGAGCTGGGCCACGTGGCTTCCTCCTTACCCTGGCTGTTAGGGCTGTGCCTCCCACCTGAGGTGGGTGCGGGGATGGCTCTCGGTAGAAGACCTCCCCCCTTGTAAGTCAGGGGTAGGAGTTAGCAATTTGAATAGGATAGTTAGGACCTGTGGTGGGTGTCATTTGGGCAGATTCCTGAGGGGGGGGTGGGATGGCAGCCGTTGAACTACCGGGGGACGTGTTCCAGGAGGAGGAAACCCAAGTGTGCGGGCCATGAGGCAAGAGCGTGTTCCTCGAGTTAAGAGAAGGTAGTGAAAAGGCCAGTTGGAGTGGAGTGAGCCAGGGAGGGAGGGAGGAAGGGGCCAGAGACGGGTGAAGCCCCCAGTCATCTGTAGGCTACAAGGACTGTGACTGAGTCTGAGTCAGGTGGGAGACCAGGCAGGTCACAGAACTTGGCCAAGAGCCAGAGTGGAGCCAGGATTGGAACCCAGGTCAGCCCAGTGTTTGAGCCCGTGCTGTCTCTGGGACAACCATCCTACGAAGGTGGAGAAAACAAAAGCAGCCTCTGTTCGTATGTATTAAGCCCAAACATTCACGGAGCTCTTGGTAGCTTTCCAAGCACTTACGCATCTCTTACCTTGCTGGAACCTGAGGAGTGGCAGAGTCAGGATCCTGCCACACGTTTTGATTGCCAGGCCAGTGCCAACCAGACCGTGTCCCTGCGGTGCCAGTCTGTGGTTCCCCGGCCTCCCAGAGGCTGGCCTGTCCAGCACGGCTGTTAGGCTGTTCCCCCACCGTGAGCCCTGAAGTTCGGCTCTGATGACTCAGGAATTTAGATCCACGTGGGCAGCCCCCTGGGCTTAACTTGTTTTAAATCCAACTCCCAACGTCTGTCTCCTAGTTCATGTCAGTCTCTTGTCTCCATCATTCAAACTCTGCCGGGTCAAGGTGTGTTGTGTCTGACACAGCCTCTCAGCATCTCCTTACTGTGCCAGGAGACAGGCCATTTCAGAAGCTCAAGGTCACACAGACCCAGTGTGTGAGCGCCTGGCTTGGGGCCACTTCCCAGTAGCTTGGTCCGGGCCCAGCAGCAGTGCTGGGCAGCCAGCAGCCCCCGGGAGGGGGCAGGCAGAGCTGAACTCTGCCTGGTACGGCTCGAGGAATGCCGGGCATTCAGCAGCTGCGGCCAGCCTGTCGGAGTTCTCGTGCAGCTTGCCTAGAATGGAAGAAGAGAGGTTACGATCTTCCCACACAGAGAGGGAGTGCAGGTTCTGTGAGGGAATGGGCAGCTCTGGCTGGTGGCCGTTACCAAGTTCTGCACCCACAAGACAAGGCGGCGCAGCAGAGTGTGTGGGCTTGGGCTTGGATCTGGGTTTGAATCCAAACTCCACATACGGGCTGTGTGATCGTGGGCCAAGTTACTTAGCACCTCACTGTCTCAAACACCTGCCTGAGGACTGTTCTGTTGATTAACTCATACAAAGTTCTTAGCACAGCACCTGGCCATAGTGTATTTAGGGATTAACTGGCCGTGATCTTGGAACTCAGGGTGCTAGATGACAGATGCAAAAGGTCCTGTGTCAAACAGCATGGCTAGTTCGGGGTGGAGCTGGGACTCCCAGCCTCCAGATTGACCCCAGGACTTTCTCCACTGCCTGTTCCTCCGTGCCCTCAAGGGCAGGCCTGTGTACAGACACCCAAGAGACCGGTTCACAGAAAGGCTGAGGCATTTGTCTAGAGGAGCGGGGCCTCATGCAGGGGCAGCAGCGGGCACAGGGGTGGGGGGCGGGGGGAGTGGGAGACTTCAAGAGCGAATTGAGGAGGTCACGGACGACAGGACTTGGTAGTTGGCCGGAGGTGGAGGGGGAAGAGGTGCCCAGTCCTCTGGCTTTTGCAGCTGGGGTGATCGTGGACTCAGTTGCGGGGGTAAGTGTAGCAGGTTTGGTACAGGAGGCATGTGCAGGTAGGTAGGGAACTGGGTTTGGACATCAGTTCAATGGTCCTGTGGGGCATCCGGGTGGAGATGGCCAAGGTATAGGAGTTTGGGCAGAGGCAGTGAACAGCTGGGGCTGACCCCTGGTCTTCAGACCCCAAGGCTCGAGCTGGTTCCTCGGTACAGACCATCCTCTGGCAGCCTCGGCTGCTTCACGGTGTCTCTGTCCGGCTTCCTCTACACTGGGCTGCAAACCGAAGATGGGGCTTCTCTTCCCAGCCCAGACTTGACCTTGGGTGGCTACTGATCCCCTCCTCATCTGCCAGGGGAGGTAGTAAGAGCAGCTGTCCGAGGGCTGCGGCATTTTGGGTAACATCCTAGGATCCACGCGGGCCAGGAGGCCCGGGAACACTTGAGGCAAGAGAGGCCGCCCTCAGGCACCGTGACCTTGGCAGTAGAGAGAACGAGCTGCATGAACGATGAGTGGCTGAGGGAGGCGAGTGAAAAATGATTGAACGAAACAATGTAAGCATATGAATAAGTGATGGAATGGGCCTTAAGTCCTTTCTAGAACAGAGAGGCAGAGAATGAATTAGTGATGAGTGTGTGCACTGTCTGGCTGGTGAGAGCCGTGGCTGGGCCTGGGCTGGCTCCTCACGGCAGCCTCTCAGCCCCTCCGCCAGCCAGCCCACCCCGGAGCCTGGACATGGGCTGGAGGGAGCCACGCTCAGGGTCAGGGTGGCTCTGGGTCAGGAGCGCAGCAGGGGAAGGGGTGCACTCTGGAGGTCCAAAGCCTAACCAGCAATTTCCTGATGTTTTCCGGAGGGCAGGGGCTATGGGAAGCTGCAAGTCATCCTGGTTCCTGTGGCTCCACATTCCTGTCAAGCCGGCAGCTGGACGTCCCAGACTGTCCTCATGTCTGGCCCCATCCCGTTCCCATCCAGCCACTTGATCGAGATCAAGGTACCTCCTTTCTGCCCTCACCGCCACCCCCTTAGGTTCCCCTGGGGCCAGTGGGCAGGGGCTCTGGTCATGGTTCGGAAGCGGCAGGGAGCCTAAGTCCCAGTCCTGACACCGCCCCCCCCCCTTACAAGTGGAGACATTTCTGGCACGTCACTTAATTTTTCTGAACCTCGGCTTCCTCTTCAGCCGAGTGGAGAGAGTCACTGTCCCCCACCTGCCTCCCTGGGCATCTCTCAGTCTTAGCATATAGAGCCGGAGCATGTGCCGGAAGTGTTGGGTGTTAGTCCTGTCGCCGGGCATGCTGTGCTGTGTCACCTGGCGGAGAGGTGCACCCTCTCCAACCCCTGTTGCAGTCAGAGGAAGAAGCAACTGGTGCTCAGAGCTTCCGCGGCAAAGTCTCACTTTCTGTTTCAGACAGGAAGAGCTGCCCTGCTCGCCGTTCCGTGTAGACAGTCAGGTGAGCGGGAGACTGGCAGTCCTTCTCTAGGGTCCGGCAGCCTTGTCAAGTGGTCTGATCCCCGGCCAACCCAACTCTCTCCAGCCAACAGCCCCTCCCTTGTCGCTCGGTCCTCAGAGGAGAGGTGACCGTCCAGTGTCGGAAAGGCTCTGAGACCATTTTCTGCTCCACTTGCCATTTGTAGAGCTGGCCTGGGAGATAAAGAGGGGTCACGGGGTGGGGTTCAGCGTTCCCGTCCCCACCATAATCCCCTGTCATCCCAGGAGAGTCAGGGGATAAGCAGGGCAGGCTTTGCAGACTCAACTCTGAGTCAAGCCTTCCAGTCTCCCTCCTGCTCCTTCCTGTCCGCTTTCTGCCCCGAGCCCCTCCCGCGGGCCGTTAGGATCTTGAATTCTGCATCAGCAACCGAGCATGAACCCTGCTAGAAGAACCCCAGTACCAGTCATGTTGATCGCAGCTGGAAGTGAGATGGGAAGTCACAAGTGCGGCCAGGCCAGAGGCCCTGGGGCTCCCTGTCCAGGGTGGGCCTCCAGCCTGGTGGACAGGGCTTCTGGAGGCTGCAGAGCTAAGGCCCTGGGGAGGGTTCCTGCTCACCCAGCTCATGGGGAGAGGAGGAGCAAATCTGTAGTACAAACGAGGTGTGCGGGGGTAAATGGGACACACGGCCTGCTTCAGGATACCGGTGACACATCTTTGTGGTGAGAGGTCTTTGTAAAGTCAGAGCTAGGCAGAATGGCTTCAGACAGGCTTTAACCTCGCAAAGCCTTTTCTTTATCAGTAAATGGGGATCCAGTGACCGTCCCTAGCCCCCAGAGTTGCTGTGAGGAGTCAAAGAGGTAATGCACTTTAACAACAAAAACATGTGTGTTAAGGATCTCACAGTCCATTGGGGAGGGACATAGATACACAAATAAATGCCACACCACATGAGCAACTGTTCAGATGCCACCTCCTCCATGCGGCCCTCTGGGATGTACCCTGAGTCCCCAAGCGGGAGATGAGAAGTTCCTTCTGGAAGTCCTGTTGCCCTTTGCTCATTTCTCCATAGCATCCCTTGTCTTTCTGTGAATGTTTATTGCAATTGTTTACATACCTGTCTTCCACACTCTGCCAGTCCCTCCAGGGGAGGCATGTGGAAATTCCTTCCTGAAATCGGCAAGGATATCCCCTCTAGATTTGATCTAATGGCAAGGGTGGGATTCTGTGGGAAGGCCTAGAATTGTGTTTCCTATCTGGACCTATCATGGAGGGCTTCAGGGAGGAGGTGATGGCTGAGCTGGGCCTTGAAGCCTGTGCAGGATTTAGAACAGCAGCGGTAGGCATTTCAGGGGCAGCTGAAAAGGGTGAGGGACCGGGTAGCCACCTGTAGCACAGAGAGTGAGGATCAGGGAGATGGGGTTCAATCCGTTTCCCCTCTAAGTGCTTCTACCACCCTGAGCCAACACCTTGTCTCCCTGGGCTCTAGTCTCCCTTGTCAGTATTACAAGGGGGCTGTGCTAGCTAACCCCAACAGTCCTCGCCAGCTGGGACTCCCCTCCTGGGATAGCCCCAGATGCCAAAGTAGGAGTATTTCCTGGCTCAGAGAGCACCCTCCCAGTGACAGGCAGCTTGTGGTTGTTTGGGTTTAGGGTAAGGATACAAGCCCTTGTGCCCAGTCCCGGATGGGTTTCGCCATACGCGTGTACGTGGGGAGAGGCACAGCCTTTGAAGAAAGATCTGGGAGAGCTGCCTATCCTCAGACATATCTGGGATTCCAGGGGACCGTGCTCACCCTGGCAAGCCGGGGTCAGGGCTCAGGATGCTGTCCCGGCTTGCTCAGGGCGGGCTTCTGGCCCAGTGGGGATGAAGAGCAGGGAAGCAGCTGCCACTTCTGCTACCCGAGCCTCCCACATGCCTCCTGCTGCTCCCAAGCCCTAGCTTTGAGGTCCCACAATGCTCTCATTGTCCACCAGCCCTGCCAGGCTGCCCCCAGGGAGCAGCTCGGAGCCAAGGGCCTGGGCAGGGCCCTGATTCCTGGGGGCACAGCCTGGACAGAAAAGCACAGCCTACAGACCTACATGGAACTTGGAGAATCATAGGATCTGGCAGAAAAGCTTAGAAGAAGGAAATCGTAGAGTGAGAACTGCACGGGGGCTGAGGCTCCGCGCTCAGGGAGGGATGGCCCGGTTCCATCGCCCCACTCCCTTGTGTTATTTTAGTTGTTCAACTCTAAAGGTTGACTTTCTCCATCTGACCTACCCAGATCTCTCATCTCTCCTGTGATCTGCCCCGTGGCCCAGTGGACAAATTTCGTCTTGCTCACGTGGGGACTGTTTTGCTTTAAAATCCGAGCCCGATTTTCCTCTGGCAGGGTTGATCCCATGGCAAACAATGTTGTGTTGGTATGAGAAAGTTAAACTGAGTTTTTTCAAGTGACTGGTTAATACTGTGACCAGAATAGAAGTTTAAAAATTAACCCATATCGTATGACCCACTTATAAGAGGTACTCAGTGCAGCAAACACCCAGAAAGTAAAATGGAGGTCGAGTGCCAAGCGGTACAGACTTTGGGGCATGATGAAAATGTTCTAAATAGGGTCGCCTGGGTGGCTCAATCAGTTAAGCACCTGCTTTTGGCTCAGGTCATGATCTCAGGATCCTGGGATCGAGCCCCATGTCAGGCTCCCCTCTCAGTGGAGAGCCTGCTTCTCCCTCTCTCTCTGCCTGCCGCTCTGCCTACTTGTGCTCTCTCTGTCAAATAAATTAAAAAAACTTTCAAAAAAAATGTTCTAAATAGTGGTGATAATTGCACAACTCTGTGAATGTATTAAAATCCGCTGAACTGTACAGTTGAAGAGAGTGGATTTTATGGTATGTGAATTCTATCTCAGAGCTGTTATTTTAAAGTTATACCGGCAGTTGTCATAAATTCAAACCATAATGACTTATAAAAAGTGAGTCTGCCATACCCCCAGTCTCACTCCGAGTTAATACCCCCAGCATTTGGGCTGGTACCCTCTCTTCCTGATGTTGACAAATTCCATAGGTATGCTCATGTCAATGTTTCGATACGTAAATATATACGATATGAAGTATCTATCACATGCATATGAATTTTGGTTTGCAAAAATGAGATCCTTTTATACCTATTACTCTGCAGCTTGGTTTTTTCATTTCTTTCGAGGATGTATTTCCAGGACATTCTTTTTACCAGTTGTGTGGTTTCTGTCATGTAGCTGGTGCTGGAACGTAATTACCCAGTCCCTTACTAATGAATGTTTAAGATGTTTCCAGTGCTTTGCTGCTAGCAAACAAAGACCATATTTGTATGTGCATCTCAGGGCCCCTGGGATAGTATTTTGGAAGATGGAATCCTCCACCTTTTACAGATGTTGATGTTGAACTTGGGCAGATGACATCTTTGTCCAGGATCTTCTAGCAAGTCTGAGGTGGAGAGGGGTTGGGGGGGTGAAATGGGGCCAGCCAGGTCTCCCGTCCCACCCCCCGGAACGCACATACATACATGGAGCTCTCTGGCTCTGAGACAGAAGCAGTCCACAGGCCTCTATCCACCGGCCTCTGAGCAGGTGCAGAATCAGATAAACTCAGCAGCCAGAGGTGCCTCGTGGTCCCCTCTAGGGCAGTCCTTCTCCTTTTTTTTTTTTTTTTAATTAAAGATTTTTATTTATTTATTTGACAGAGAGAGATCACAAGTAGACAGAGAGGCAGGCAGAGAGAGAGAGAGGGAAGCAGGATCCCTGCTGAGCAGAGAGCCCGATGTGGGACTTGATCCCAGGACCCTGAGATCATGACCTGAGCCGAAGGCAGCGGCTTAACCCACTGAGCCACCCAGACGCCCTCCTTTTTTTTTTTTTTTTTTTTTAAATCTCTCTGTCCAACATGGGGCTCAAACTCAATCACCAAAGATCAGGAGTCTTTCCCCCTGATCCCCAACCCCTTTTCCTTTTGTCTTTCTGAAACTGACCTTGAGATCTGCCTGGGAAGGCAAACGTAAACCTTAGGTCCTGGTCAGTCCCTCACTCTTTCATTCCCACCAGTGTTCATCCTCTGTTAGTTTCTCCTACCCCAGTCGGTTGTGGTTTTCCATCCAGTCTTTACCTCCGCCTCCTGCAAGACAGCTTGGCAGAAGAATGGCCAGTGGAGAAAGCAAGGCTCTCTTTCCCAAAGGAGCCCGGGAGCTCCCTTGGACACCTTCCTTCCCCTTGTCCTTTATCCTTTTCACTCACCAGACTAGTCTGGCCCTACCACTGGGCCCCCTGCAGCTGTTACCCTGGATTCAATCAGAAAAGATTCCACCTCTGCCTGCAAGGACATCTCTCACCAGCTTACATTCAATGTGCTTTCTGGCGGGATGGGTGGGTTTTTTTTTTTTTTAAGACTTTTTAAAATTTATTTGACAGACAGAGATCACAAGTAGGCAGAGATGCAGGCAGAGAGAGAGGAGGAAGCAGGCTCCCTGCTGAGCAGAAAGCCTGATGTGGGGCTCCATCCCAGGACTCTGAGATCTTGACCTGAGCCGAAGGCAGAGGCTTAACCCACTGAGCCACCCAGGCACCCCTAGCTTTTATTTTTCAATTTTTGATGAGAATGTGATCCCTTAATTGGTAGTTAAAAAAAAAAAATAAAGAAAAACACTGAATTAAGGGCCCAGACCCCTCAGTCCTAATCCTGAAATTATGGTAGGATTTGGGGCCAGCGACTTGACTTGCCTAGCCCTCTGTGGCTTCTGACCTCACCCCACCTGTAAACACAGTCCCAACTCCCTGTTCCTTCCCTTCCCCCCCTTCCCCTCCCCTCCCTTCCCTTTTATAAAGCCCACAAATGGGCTAATGGGGACGCAGAGGGCTGTGCCGTTTAAGTTATTATTATGGCAACGGGATCAAGGTCTGATCAGGAGCTATCTTCAGGGACCTGAAGGGAGCCCCTTAGGCTGTTGAGGACAGAGGTATAATCCCTCTTGGGTTTTAAGGAAAGAGTCCTGATGGTCTTTGAAGGCCAAGGTGGGTCCTGAGGCTGAGTCTCTGATTTAGTAAAAGAAACCTTCCTTTCCTGGAGTGGCTTTCGCTCCAGAGACAGGCGGGTGAGGGGCCAGGAGGGCTCACTGGGCCATTTGGCCCATGGAAGCCACTTCCTAGGTGGCCGGGGAGAGTCCACATTCTGGGCCAAGAATGTGCCTTCACGCCTTGAACAGATCTAAGGTGGGAGGCTGGCCCGGTTGGGGTCATAATGGCATTCTGGGCTGGGGCTTGGTATGTCCTTTAGGAGGTGGGAAGCCCCAAGTGGGCTTCTCTCCTCCATAATTTCCTCAAAAGGCCCACGTGAGAAGCCGGTACAAAATGTTTTCAATCCATTTTGCCTCATGTTTAAATACCAGGTTACCAGGTAACCAGAGTTAGAATTTGTGGGTGATGACTTCAAGGTCAGGCACATTATATCTTAATCCTCTCAGCCACTTCGTAAAGCTAGAATTATCCCTATTTTTTTAATTGGAGAATAATTAACATGCGGTATTATATTGGTTTCAGGCGCACAACGGGTCAACAATTCTATACATTACTCGGGAAGTATCCCTATTTTTAAGGCATGGAAACTGAAGTTCAGGGAGCCACAAGATCCCACAGCTGAGGGAGTGGGGAAAGCCAGGATTCCAGTCTGGGTGCTAGAACTCCCAAGACCCTGCTCTTTCCGACCTCCAAGGGCTGAGGGGTGACAGAGGTGACTAAGATCCTGCTACTTCCCTCGGGGGAGGGGGAAGGGAGAGGTGGAGCTACAGACCCATCCAACTAACTATTCCATCGGTCAGAGTGACGTCACCACTGGGGCAGCGGAGTGGAAGGCTGATTCATCTGAGGTCTGGAGGGACCTCTGGGAGGAGTGGCTGACCCAGGTCTTGGAGAGGGGAGCAGAATGAGGCTTGGGGGTTCCAGGGCCTGAGTCTCAGAGCCCCAGCAGAAAAGGGCTGCTTCCTATGGGTTCTGCCCCCAGGAGCCCCACCCACCACCATTCTGATGGGGAGATCGCTGAGCCTACGGGGGAGCAGAGAACTCTGAAAGACCAATTATCAGGCTCAACACTTCACTGGTTGCGCACCTGGACCGATGGGGGTGGGGTGAGAGCATGAAGTCTCCCTGGCAGGCGATTGGGGGAGGGGCTGGTGGCAGAACTGTGGAGGTCAGGGGCGTTTTGGAGTGGTGAGACTGGCTCGGGGAAGCTGGTGGCCCTCTGGGGGTGCTTTGGAGTCAGCGGGGGAACTGCCCGATTGGCCTGAGGCGCGGGAAATGCCTGTCCAAAGTTTCAGGCAGGAGAGGTGAGTGGGTTTAGAGAAGTCAGGGTGGGGGATCTGGAGGTCCTTAGGCCAGAGTGGGAAGAAGGCGGCCTGGGAGAAAGGAGAATTCCAGGTGGGCGGCGTGGTGGAGGTCGTCGGGTGGAGAAGTCATTGTGGGACCGGCGAGTTGGCAGTGGGTGAGGGGTCCAGAGGCTGTCCCGGAGTTCTTTGAGGCGTTCCCAAGGGAAAGCGGTGACCGCGATCGCCCAGCAGGGGGGCTGCGGGGTGTCGGGCCCTCGAGAGGGCGGAGGCGCGTCGGGGGGCGGAGCCGCCGCTGGGTGGGGCGCCAGGCCCCCGCTCCCGGCGGTGGCGGCGGCGGCGGCGGCGGTGGCAGCGGGCGGGGACCGAAGCCAGCGGGACGCCCGCGCCCGCGCCCGCGGCCGGCCCACAGCG
>NW_019154139.1:10004236-10232749 GCF_002288905.1 Enhydra lutris kenyoni | reverse complement strand
AGCGAGGGGGGCGGGCGGCGGTGAGTAGGCGGCGGCCGGGCCGGGCCGGGCCACGCGGGCGGCGGCTGCTCGGGCAGGTCCGGGCAGGGCCGGGCCGGGAGCTGCGAGCCCAGCCGGGACCCCGCGCCGGAGCCCGAGCGCGGACACCGAGGCCGCGGCCCCGCCTCCTCCCCGCCCTGCGCCCGCCGCCCGCGGGTCGGCGCCCACAGCTCTGAGCGGCGCCGGAGTTGGAGCTGGAGCCGCCGCCGGAAACCGGACGGAGCCGGGTCCGGGAGTGAAGCCCGATCCCGGCGGCTCCCGGAGCCGGTCCCGAGCCCCGCGCGGCTCATGGCGGGGCCGCGGGGCGCGCTGCTGGCCTGGTGCCGCCGCCAGTGCGAGGGCTACCGCGGCGTGGACATCCGCGACCTGAGCAGCTCCTTCCGGGACGGCCTGGCCTTCTGCGCCATCCTGCACCGGCACCGTCCAGACCTGCTGTGAGTGCCGGGGGTGGGAGAGAGGAGGGGGGAGGGCTGGCGAGCCGGGGCGCCGGGGGGCGCGGGCCAGAGCTGGGGACCCCCGCCCCCCTCAGTGACGCGGAGCCCGGGCCGTGGGAGGCGCCGCCCCCCGGAGACCGAGACGCCCATCCTGAGGACGGGCCCTCAACGACTCGCTTGGGTCACCGAGCACCCGTCCCCCGGGGAACCCCTCCCCCACGAGGCCCCGCCCCCGCCCACTGGGACACTGAACCTACTCCCCATACTGGTCCTAGCACCGAGGGCCCTGGCCCCGCCCACAGGGCGCCGATTTCCGCCAAAGGGACACCTAGCCCTCCTTGGGGACCGTGGGCCTTTCCCGCACCACGGTGCTCTCAAACAGGCGCACTGAGCAGCCCCCTCCCCGCGAGGCATTGAGGCCCGTCCCTCTGTGTGCGTGGTGGGGGGGGGTCCTCTTGCTCACTTCTCTGATTCCCCCATGTGGACTTGTCTCCAGGGCGCTAGCATGGTGCCTGACACAGAGGAGATCCTAGGTTAATAGTGGTTGGATGAATGGATAGACACCCCCTGCCTACCTCCCACCCCAGTTAGGACACGAATCTGCCCCCCAAATGTGTGCCCCACAGCCCTGCGGTCCTCAGTGGGCCAGGGAGACTGAGTGAAGAGTCCCAAGGTCTGACTGACAGCCAGCCCCCCCCCCCCCCACCCCGCCCGCCCTGCGGCTCCGGGATGTGAAATGGGCCCTTCTCAGCCCCAGCTACCCAGCGAGGTTCTTTTTGAAAATTTTATTCAGACCCCAGAGCGGTGGACTTGGGGCTTCTCTCTCAGCTCCCTCGCCGTGGGCTCTGGAGCCTCTCACTGGTTCACTCATTCATCCAACACAGACTGAAAATTAAGCAGGGGCCCACCATTCCTTGGGTGCCTGTCTCATCTGTAACTTGAGACTCAGAGACCTGGTCCTTGCCTCTCTTGCCAGCAGTGTCCCTGAGAGGGCTCCCAAGCCTGGCTGGGTCTGCGGTCTTTGGGTGTCTATACTGTGTGCTAGCATGTCTGGGTGCTGGGGTGGGCCCTGTGTGGGGCGGTGGAGGAGAGGGTTTTGGAGGATATGGCTGCAGAAGAGAAGGGGATGAGGTGGAGACGTCCCTCAGCTTCCACCTGCTGTGGGGCAGGTCACCGGCATGGGATGGGGACAGGATAGCCCCGGAGTGGGAGATGGAAGGATAGAGAAGGGTGCCCAGGTTGGACCCCTGCTTTGGAGCAGAGGGCTCAAGGGGTCTTCTGTTTTGCCTGGGGAAGCAGGCAGTGAGGCAGGAGACAAGGGACAGGGCCAGTGTTTGAAGGGACCTCCGTGTCCAGCTAAGGGGATCAGTGAGCCTGAGCTCACCAGGCTGTTTGGCTTCGTTCAGCTCCTTCGTGTTCTAGATGTGCGACCTGGGGTCAGTCGCTGGGCCCCTCCAGACATCAGTTTCCTCATCTGGACAGTGGGATTGATAATAGGATCTAGGTCACAGAACTGTTGTGAGGGTTATATGAGGCAACGAGCATTCAATTAACCTGAGTTATTGTAAGTTGTGTGATTAGGCAGTCAGGTGTGATGAGTGTATGTTACCCCTTTCTTTATTCAGCAGTATTTACAGAGTGGCTGCTGTGTGCTGGGCCTGGCACGGTAATGGAGAGAGCAGGAGCCGGGTGCCGCTGGAGGAAAGGGTGGTCCCACAGCTGGAGGGGGCCAGCTGAGCTGAGCCCTGGGAGGGAGCACTGCTGGGGCCCATGGCTCAGGGCAGGGAGGACTGGGAGATGCAGATGGCCTGGAGCTACTAGCCCATTGTCAGAAGACAGACTGAGGCCCAGCTGCCACAGGAGGCGTAGGGAGGCTCTCTATGAGGGCAGGGAAGGTGGCAAGAATCATCTGAAGAGGTTCAAGCTCTTGGAGCTGGGGCCTTGCCTCTGCTGGAGGGGCGGGGTTTGCCAAGCTGGGGGGCCCTGGTTCATTGTTCACTGGCCCTCCCACCCCCAATCCAGGCCTGTTTAAGCTCCCTTGAGGGCAGGGACCATATGGGTTTCATTTTTGTGTACTTCATCTCCCCCAGGGCCAAATAGAACTTCCCTGGCTTTTGAAAACTCTCAGAAAATATCTGTGTTACCAAAGCCCAGATGTCCATTAGGGACAGGGATGGGGGAGGGGAAGAAGCTGCAGGAAAAACCAGTGTCTCTGGGGTTTTTGCAGTTTTCACACTGTTTCTGGAATTTATTCATTCAATCAACATTTGTTGAGCACTTACTAAGTACCAGGAATTACATAGGGTGCTGGGGGCACAGGGCGAACAAAACGTGACACCCAGCCTTCCAGAACACTGCGGGGGAGACTGAAATTACCTGCCGAGAGAAGTTGCCTTTGTCTCTTTTGGTCTCCAAACTAGCCTTTGCTGGGTCTGGGCTTGTGTCTCCTCATCTGTTCACAGTGTCACAGACCAGGAGGCTGAGGTTTAGAGACTAAATAACTTGCTTGTGGTCACACTGTTAGGCAGTGGCAAAGCGAGAGGGCTTAGGGACCCAGCTTCGGGTGGGGTAGGGGTGGGGGTGACGGTGGGGGATGTGTGTGGAGTGGGGAGGGAAGCAGCTTGGCCAGAGGTGGCAAAAGGGCTCATACTTAGCTCCTCTGTCCTAGTCCACCCAGACTTGGGGCACCTCCCTGTAGGGTTCTTAGGCTACCATTTCCTGCCTTTGCCCACCGTTCCTACCCTGACCCTTCCTGGAGGAGTGTAGGGGCAGGAGGAAGGGGGCGAGGCCTGCCCTTCCCCAAGCCCAGACTCAACCAGCCCTCCCCACCAACCTGGCGGTGGGTGCTAGAGCTTCTCCCAACTGACAGATGGGAAAATCAAGGCAGAGAAGACTGCTGGCCTGCCCAAGGTCGCACAGCCAGGCCTGGAAGAGCAGAGGGTGAGACCCTGACCTTGGACGCGGTGCTGCCTGCTCAGGCCTCTGGGCCCGTCAACAACGTGGGAGGGTCAAGGCTGCAGTTTGCAGCCATAGAAGGGCAAGGCCTTGGCTGGGTGCACCCAGGAGGCTGCTAAGCCAGAAAGCTACCTTCAGGCGCTTGAGCAGCCTGTAGTGCTGGGGTGGGGGGAAGGGGGTAGGGGGCTGGGGGTGAGGGTATGGGGGGTTCGTGGTAAATAGAGCCAGCAGGGGGGCCAGCTATCTCTGGCTGAGGTCCCCGGGGCAGGCCCTACTGCCTCTCACCTGTCCCAGCTTGGACACTGGGAAACCCTTTACTGCTCCCCCAAGGAAAGCGGGCCCCAGGAGCAGCCCAGCCGGTCGGCCAGAGGGTTAGTGTCCGTAGCTCTAGAATATGTACAATTGCCAGTCGGTTTCAAACTTGTCCCTTCTGTTCTTAGCCCCATTAAACAACATTCGTCTCTGCGCTGGGTTGGGGATTGGGCAAGTCGGTAACCCAGCTTCTCTGGGTTTCTGATATGCACTGGAAGAGCCAGAAATGCAGATTCTCAGGGCTAAGTGTCTTCCCCTGTCTGGGTCTCAGTGTCCTCATCTGTGAAATGGGGTCAGTACCTCCCAGGAGAGTTGCCATGAGAACAGACTCCCGACAGGAGCTCAGCACAGTGCCCAGCGTGAGGTCAGCAATCCGAGGCCGTCCGTGTCATTACAAACCTTAGTCCTGGTCTCAGTCTTGTCTCTGCCGCTGACTCAGGACCTGGCTTTCTGGCTGCTGGAGAGAAGCGGTCTTAAACTTGAAAGCTTGGACTTGAGTCCCGCCCCTTCAGAGTGATTTCCAGCCTCTGCAAGGATGCCTGAGGGGGCCCTGAGCTCATGTTCCCCCCTGCACCTGGCAGACCCGGCTTGTTGCCTCAGTTTCCTCGTGGACCGTCCACAGACCCCTCCCCCAAGCCTGCTGAGGCCCACGCAGGCTGGGATGAGGTCAGCTCCGTTCCTCCCAGACTCCACACCCCTGCCCCAGTCACCTCCTCAGTGCTCCTCCCTCCCTCTACCTCTTGCAGAGATTTTGACTCACTTTCCAAGGACAATGTCTTCGAGAATAACCGTTTGGTGAGTCCCCAGACAGAGGGAAGCCTTGGAGGCTGTGAGTGTGTGTTGGGCGGGGCGAGGGGGCAGGGGTGTTGCAGAGTAGGAGCGGAGGCGAGAAGCTGCTTTGCGCTGAGCCCTTGGCTGCCCCTCTCCCCACCCCCCTCTTCCTTCTGGCCCCTTTGTGCCTGGAACACCAGCCCAGCCCTTCCCCGAGTCACCCTGTGGCAGAGCTGAGGGGATCCCCTAGTCCTGGACCCTTCATCCCACTGCTGGAAGCTGGGCCTCTGCTGAGGGCCACTCACCCTAACCCTGCCTCCTCCTCCTCTTCCTGTTCTGTTTTTGCATCCATTCCCGCACCTTCCCCACCCCTGCACCTGCTCCCCATGCCCACCCCGGCCTCTACCCCCCCACCTTTCCCCACCCCCCCTCCTACCCTTGCCCACCCCCCACCCCTACACCTGCCCTCACCCCAGGCCTTTGAAGTGGCCGAGAAGGAATTGGGTATCCCCGCTCTCCTGGACCCCAGTGACATGGTCTCCATGAGTGTTCCTGACTGCCTCAGCATCATGACCTACGTGTCCCAGTATTACCACCACTTCGCCAGCCCTGGCCAAGGTGAGAGGGGGCGGAGCTGTTCTGGGAGGCTGGCGCTGGGGGTGGGGCTGGGGAGGTGCCTGGCTGTGTTCTGAGCTCCCCAGCCCGGGAGGCAGCATGGCCTTTATTCGCTGGATCATTCATTTAGTCCTCATAATACATATTGAGTAAGACAGCACTATGCTGGGCCCCCGGGGGTGCAGCTGGGAGCCTTCGCTGCCCTTGTGCCACCCACAGTCTTACTGGCACAAAGCCCAAAACCCATCACTGAATGAAACACAGGTAGGGAGACAAAGCAGGCAAGTTCCCCTCTCTGGCGCCCACCCCCTCACTTCCTGTGTACGGACACTTCCCTGGCGCTTTTCCCCCAAAGCCAGCAAGCAGCCCTGTGGGGCTGTGGTGCAGCGGTCTTCCCCAGAAATGACCTTCAAGGTCTGAGAACTGAGAGGCTGGGGAGCGGGCGGGGGCGTTGAGGGAGCCACAGGGCGCTTCTCTGCTCCCAGTCACGTCACTGGGTGGCTCCTGAGCCTCCCGCCTGGGGCATCCTTCTGCAGGAATCTTTCCTGGGGATCTCCTTCTGCAGAGAAGAAATGGGTCCAGAGGGGAAGCAAGAAGGTCAAGGTCACACCACAGGAAAGCTGAATGGTGGGGCCAGAATCCAGATGTCCTGACACCTGTGCTGGGTCCCTGGGGGCCTTGCCCCTCCCCTGTCCCATTTCGGTCCTCCTCCTGCCTTAGCTCTACCTGTGGACAGTCTCTGGCTGTCTCTTTAAGAAAAAGTGTTCCACAAAGTCATTTTTTTCTTATTAAGGGCAAAACATGCTTACTGTAGAACATTTAGAACATAGCAAAGAGCATAAAAATTAAGATAATCTGTTACCTGCCCCCCCAGTGATACAGATCAGTATTATAGTTGAACAAATAACATTATATGTGTGTTTTTTTTTTTAAGATTTTATTTTTATTATTTATTTATTTATTTATTTGACAGAGAGAGATCACAAGCAGGCAGAGAGGCAGGCAGAGAGAGAGGAGGAAGCAGGTTCTCTGCTGAGCAGAGAGCCCGATGCGGGGCTCGATCCCAGGACCCTGAGATCATGACCTGAGCCGAAGGCAGCGGCTTAACCCGCTGAGCCACCCAGGCGCCCCTTTTAAGATTTTATTAATTTATTTGTCAGAGAGAGAGAGAGAGAGAGAGCACCAGCAGAGGAAGGAGCAGAGGGAGAGGGATAAGCAGACTCCCCACTGAGCAGGGAGCTCCATGCGGGACTCGATCCCAGGAGCCTGGGATCATGACCTGAGCTGAAAGCAGACACTTAACGGACTGAGCCACCCAGGCATCCCACATTATGTGTTCTTTTTTTTTTTTTTTTTAAGATTTTATTTATTTTGACACAGAGAGAGAGCACAAGTAGGCAGAGCAGCAGGCAGAGGGAGAAGGAGAAGCAGGCTCTTCACTGAGCAGGGAGCCCAATGCGGGGCTCAATCCCAGGACCTTGGAACCATGACCCGAGCCAAAGGCAGCCAATTAACTGACTGAGCCACCCAGGCGCCCCACACATTATGTGTTTTAACAGAAAACAAAAATGAAAGTATTTCCCAGCCGCTGAGTCTTTGGTGAGAGGCAGTAAGGTGGAAATTAAGAGCACAGGCTGCCGTTGACTGTCTGGGTAACAGTGGGCCACCGTGGTCACCTGTCTGCCTCAGTTTCTCCTTTGCGATGCAGCAAAGAACAGTGCCCACCTCTTAGGGTTGATGTGAGGCATAAGCGAGGAGATGTGAACCTGTGTCTGGCCCTTATTTAGGACTCAAGGTTAACATTATTATGACTTCTTTATTTCATTGGTTAGAGTGTAGCTTGCTTACTTAGAATCATGGTTCAGTCTTACCTTCAGGAGTGTTCCCTGTCTCCAAACCCTGATCTCTTCCAACTAAGCTCTTTTCAGGAGGGCCACCCTTCTGGGGGCCTGTGAGGTGGGAGGGTTGGGGAGGGGCCCCCACAGTACTGTTGATGGTGCCCGCTCTGTTCCTGGGTCCTTGCGGGGCACCCCGGGATGAGAGTGGTCCTGGTGGGCCCAGCAGCCCTAGCCGTGCCAGGGAGGAGGGGGCACCCCCTGGGCTTGTGGGGGTTCTTATTGATAAAGGTACAGTCTGTGCTTCTCATACAACTTGGCTTCTAAATACGAACCGTTTGTATCCCGCCTGTTCCGCCAAAGGAAACAGCAGCCGTGTGTTCCCACCCCGGAGGCAGAGCTGGCTGTTAGACTCCCCCAGATGGTCCTGTGCTGTGCTTTCTGGGCCACTAGAAGGATTTCAAGGGCAATTTAAACCAGACTTGACTTTCCCTGGACCGGGTGGCTCTGAAGCCTGACCCTGGCTAAGACACAGCACTGTGCTGTGTTCGCTCGCGCCAGGCTCCATGGTGCCCGTGACCCTGGGCCCAGCAGCTGGCCCTGCCCTCCAGGAGCCACGGCATGGTCTGGAACCAGTGAGTGAAGGACGCCCAGCGGCTGTGTGAAATCGGCCATCACAGGGGCAGGGCGACTGTTATCTGGATGAAGTCCAGCTTTTTGTTTTTGTTTTTGGGTAGTCTACGTGCCCAAGCTGGGGCCCAGCGTGGGGCCTGAACTCACAGCCCTGAGATCACAACCTGAGCTGAGATCAAGAGTTGGATGCTTACCC
The DNA here is from genome assembly GCF_002288905.1 of Enhydra lutris kenyoni. Classification (NCBI taxonomy): domain Eukaryota; kingdom Metazoa; phylum Chordata; class Mammalia; order Carnivora; family Mustelidae; genus Enhydra; species Enhydra lutris. The sequence continues at coordinate 10,224,959 of NW_019154139.1, read as the reverse complement.
CGCCAAGTCCAGCTTCTTAGTGGGGCCCCTGAGGGTCTCTCCCCACTTAACCTTGAGCCACTCACTGCCCCAGCTGTGGGCATACTGAATTTTTTGTGTTTTGAATACATCGCATTCCTTCTCCACTCAGCCTTTCTCCCTGGTGATCCTCCAACCCCACACTCCATTTTCTGCTCCACGTCTCCCACCCACAAACATTCTTTCCTACCCATCCTCTAATCTTCACATTTTGCCTCCTCTATGCAGCCTGCCCTGATTTACCCCAGGTGTTCTGGTGGCCCCCTGCCCTGTGGTGAACACAGGTCATAGGTGTTCATATGACAGGTCATATGACAGGTGACTCTGGTCATAATATTTGGATCACTCCTCCCTTTTCCCCTGAAGACCATCTGTGTCCGGTTCCCAGCTACATAACCCCGGCACCTGGTACTTACTCATTTAACAAATATTTCTTGAGCCTCTGCCGTGTGCCAGGAACTGTGCTAGGTGCTGGGGAGAGAGCTGAGAATAGGAAGGAGAGAGAGAGAGCGAGCACAGATGAAGAGGTAGTATAGTTTCAAGGGAGTCCAGTGAAGGAGACAAAACAATGGTGTAAAAAGCAGCAGGAGGGTGAAGTGGCTGTTCCAGGTGAGTGGTCACGGAGGACCTCTCTGAGGAGGTGACATTTGAGCTAAACCTTGAACGAGGAGAAGAAGGAGACCATTTGGAGATCTGGGAAGGAATGTTCCAGGCCAGGGCTAGCAGGGGGCCCGTGTGCTTCAGGGGACTGAGCAGGAAGGAGGGGATGAGGACAGAGGGATGGTGGGGAGTGGTACTTGATGAGGTTGTGAGCTTCCAAAATTTCTGGCTATGACACATCACACACATTCCCATCAGAGGCCAAGTTCATGCACACGTGTGTCACTGAAACAAGTTTCAGGAAACGATTCTTCCCCTTACAACATGTGACACACGCAGGGGTGCCTGGCTGGCTCAGTAGGTAGAGCGTGCGACTCTTGGGGTCGTGAGTTCAAGCCCTACGTTGGGCGGAGAGCTTCCTTAAAAAAAAGACAACACAACCCCGTGTGATGCGTGAAGATATTTTCTATTTCACCTTTTAAATGTGTTGCTTGTAACCACTAAATGGATTTCAGGGTCCATTAACTAGTTTGGTAAATGATATTTTAGACGACAGCAGGGAACTTGGATTTTATTCCTAAAATCATCAAACAGTAATATTGATGTTTTGGGGTATACGGTTTTCTGGATTTTCGTTTTTTAGTTTGATCACTGGGGACAGAGGAGGTGCTACGTGAATATTTGCTGAAGTAATAAGGGAGTGGGGTCTCCGAGGGGGGTTGTGGGCTGGGGTGGCTGAGTTTCTTCTGCTGTGAGGGAGAGCAGCCACACCAGCCTGTTTTCCCGAACCTTCTGGCCAGCACCACTCGGTTCCTCTCTTTGCCTTCCCTCCCATCCCTTATGCTGGTGGGAAGGAAGCTGCTGGTCCTGCCACATGCTGGGCACCTGCTCCTTCCATGACTTGTACTGTTGGCCTCAGCCTTTCCATCGCTCCTGTGTGGCTGGAGTCACGGCCCTACTTTGTGGAGGCTCGGGGAGGTTAAGCAGCCTGCCCTTGGCGCTTGGCTTGGAAGGGGAGGTGTCTCCTGCTCTGTGAGGAGCAGGGAGCCAGCTCTGGCCCCGGGTGTTGAGTGCTCTTCCCAAAAGCCATAGCTGTGGAGTTCAAGTGGTAGGCCGGCTGGGGGTCTTCTGGGCCCCGGGGGTCTCCACATTTCTTAGGGTCTCTTTCCTGTTTCTTGGTAGCTGGTGTCTCATCACCTAGAAAGGCCCAGGCACCCTCCTCCCCGCCCTGCGAAGCACCTACTCCAGCAGAACCAGGAGACAGGGCTCAGGTAGGCAGGTGCCCAGGGGCCCCGGGGGCAGGCTGTGTGGGCACCCTTGCAGTGTTCATTTTAGGTCGTTTCCCCTTGGCTTCGGAAGTAGAGCCTCAGTGGCAAGGGTGGCTGAGGGGACATGGGCCAGATTCCGGCCCCATTCTGTGGGCGGGGGGCTCCATTCTTTCTCTGGGGCTTGGGGCGAGATCAGGAGCTGCCAGGCCTGGGAAGGGGGGCATTGGACAGTCTGTCGCATTGACTTTGTCACCCTGGCCTTGACCGGATTTATACGTGGAATGTAGCAAATATTCCCCTTGATTCCTGTGCACTCAGAGCTTTCCGCTTCCCAGCATGATTCTGTTCTGTCCTCTCAACAGCCCTGGGAGGTGGGCGGTAGGAGTCCTGAGAGAGAGATGAGAATCCCGAGGGTCATTTGTCTAAGGGCAGTGCCCCGCCCCAAGATGCTGAGAGGACAGACACCAGCCCTTCATATCTGGGTAGCACGTCACGGGGCGCAGAGGGCTTTTCCCACCTGCTCCTCCACTTGTCCGTGCTGGAGGAGCTCCTGAGGGCCTGGGATCCTGGCCGGTGTGGGTGCCCAGTGATGTGGGGCTGACACAGGCAGGGGTCCGAGAAGTTCACCGGCAGGTGGGAACCTAAGGTCCAGAGATGTGAGCAGCTTGCTCTGGGTCATGGAGCTTGGAAGTGGAGAACCTGGGATTTAAACCCGCCGCAGCTCTAGGAGGGGAGGCAGAGAAGGCAGATGAGGTGGGCGTAAGAGGAGGTCACCCGTCAGGGGCCGACCTGCAGGGACGGCAGAGGGGCAGGGAGGTTATACAGCCAGGAGCCGTCTCTGGCAGAGAGGGCCCCAGAAACTGGAAGTCAGGACTTTTGTTTCCATTCTGACTCGGTGACCTTGAGCAAGTCTTTCCCCTCTGCTCTGGGCTTCAGTTTCCTCATCTGCAAAGAGGCGATTGCGTCCCTTCCTCTACTGCCCCGGGGCTCTGATGACGTGCATTAGCACCGTGGAGCTCATGTGCACTTGGGGGAGAGCCAGTGCTGGAGGGGGAGGGGGCTGTTCTAGAGCAGGGAGCTTGGTGAGCACAGCCCCACGCCCCTCTGCCCACCCCGTTCCTGCAGGGCCAGGAGCTGTCGTTGGGCAGCCTGTCTGAACAAGGCGCCCAGCGGACCCCCAGCAGCACATGCGCCGCCTGCCAGCAGCATGTGCACCTGGTCCAGCGCTCCCTGGTCGAGGGCAAGCTCTACCACCGCCACTGCTTCCGGTGAGTGGCTGCGGGAGCGGGGTGGGGGGGACAGGGGGCAAGCCCCACCTAACACCCTATTACCAAGGAAGGGAGCTTCTGTGAACTCAGCATCGCAGTCTGCCAGGCACACTATGGGGCCCTTCCTGCCAGAGCATCTTGCTTATCAACCCATTTTACTGATGAGCCAACTGAGGCTTAGTGAGGGGAGAAGCCTCGTCAGTCGCGGGATCAGAGGAGCTGAGCTCAGGGGTTCTGCCTCCTGCCCAAAGCTCTCTGAGGCGAACGACCTCATGAGATTAAGGAGCTGCTTTAGAAGCCCTTGAAAATAGAAAGGATTTAAAAAAAAAAAATCACAATAACAGCTTGCTTTCCATGTGTGGCTCCTGGAAGAAACCAGGTTTAAAGAAAATGGAATAAGAGACAGGGAAAAGACAAATAACTTAGAACATGTCTGAAAACATTTTTATAAGACATTTTATTTGTTTGAGAGAGAGAGCCTGAGCAAAGAGAGAGAGTGTGAGAGAGCAGGAGCAGGGGGCAGTGACAGGGAGGAGAAGCAGGTTCCCCACCGAGCAGGGAGCCCCGTGCAGGGATCCTGGGATCATGACCTGAGCTGAAGGCAGACACTTAACCGACTAATGCATCCCTGAAAACATTTTATGTGTTGCGAAAAAGCAATCAGAAAATAAATAGTTGGAGTGCCTGGGTGGCTCAGTTGTTAAGTGTCTGTCTTCGGCTCAGGTCATGATCCCAGGGTTCTGGGATTGAGCCCCGCATCGGGCTCCCTGCTCCGCGGGAAGCCTGCTTCTCCCTCTCTCTCTGCCGCTCTCCCTGCTTGTGTTCCCTCTCTCGCTGTGTCTCTCTCTGTCAAATAAATAAATAAAATCTTTAAAAAAAAAAAAAGAAAAGAAAAGAAATAGTCAAGGGAAGCCAGCAACTGAGTTCCAACATGCAGATTGTGGGTTAGTGTGTGTGTGTCTGTCCGTGTCTGTGGGTGTGGGTGTCTATGGGTGTCTGTGGGTGTCAGTGTGTGTCTGTGGGTGTGGGTGTGAGTGCATGGTGGCCAGGCCTGGAACCCCAGGGGCCTGACTGCAGACCTGAGGGGTCACAGCTCAAGCAGGGGCACCATGTACTAACACACTGACATCTGGCCACGAGGACAGCGTTTTAAGGACTTTTTCCAGGGACCCCCAGTAAAAAAATGCCCTGGACCCTGTGAGCAGTCGTGAGTACAGACCGGAATAAGGCCCTGTGGAAACAGACACACAACAGGAATTAGAATTTCCTAGAAAAAACAGTATATTCTTCCTTGTGCAAGACGTTCTATTTCATAAAAAACAACACCAAAACACCTTGCTTGGTTGACAACCTGAGCCACCGGTGGCCGACCGCCTTGGCACTGGCTCGTCCTCCCCGCGCAGGGGCAAAATTTTTTCCTCTTGCAGCACAAACCAAAGGCATGTTTCACAATTTATGTTGCTTGATTTCATGTGATTTTATTGTTCTGTACTTCTGGCAGTTACCATTTGCCTCCTCCTGTGGGAAGGCCCCGGTGCAGGATCTGGGTGGGCAGGTGGGAGGAGGGCGGGCGGGAACAGCTGGGACTCCTTGGGGAGGAGGAGCCAGTGTCCCGGGCGCCGTTGAAGCCCCCTCCCCACCTTCTCCCTGGCAGGTGTCGGCAGTGTTCCAGCACCCTGCTCCCTGGGGCTTACAAAAGCGGGCCTGAGGAAGGCACCTTCGTGTGCGCGGAGCACTGTGCCAGGCTGGGCCCCGGGGGGGCGGTCGGGGGCCACGTCCGGGCCCCCTCTGCAGCCAAAGCAGCAGCAACTTGCAGAAGAGGGCAAGGATGTGGACGGAGGCGGTGTGGGTCTTAGTGCGCCCACAGGGGCTGAGGCGGATGTCCCCAAGGCCAGCCCCGAGGCCCGGCCCCAGATCGCCACCAAGCCCCGGCTTCCAAGCAAAGCACAGGAGCTGGGCAGCTCCTCAGCGGGCCGCCCCACGCCTGCCCCGAGGAAGGCCCCGGAGAGCCCAGCCCTGACACCCCCCACACCCCGGCCCCGGTCCAGCCTGCAGCACGAGAACTTGGCGGAGCAGGGTGGCAGCAGCGGCCTAGTAAATGGTGAGCAGGGGTCTGAGGTGGGGGGGGCACTTGCTGGGGTGCGTCTAGTGTTTAAATGTGTGTGTGGTTGGGAGTATCTGTGTGTCCGTGTTCTCTGAGCCTTGTTCAGTTCCACACCCACCGGGGAGGGGGGCTGCTCTGAGCCCAGGCCTGAGCTGGGCCCTGGGGACAGATTCTGTTCAGGCCTGTTTGTGCCTTCGAGGCCCTGCCAGTCTGAGCGGGGAGACAAGCACAGACAGGGATGTCCATAGAATGTGGAAGTCTGTTAAGACGGGAAGCAGAGGCCACTGTGGGTTTCACAGAGGACACTCGGGGGGTCAGGGGAGGCTTTGAGCAGGAGGTGACACTGGGGCTGAGTTCAGGCAATGTTTCCTGTCCACGGTGGGGAAGTGTCCAAGGGACACTTAGGTTCCCTTTCTCAGCTGAAATGCCTGTGGGGTGTCCGGGTATCCTGGCCTTGCCCACGTGACCATTACCTGTCACCTTTCGTGCTTATCTAATCGCCCCAAGTGCTGGGAGGTACAAGGTGGGAGGGGAGTTTGCCACGGCCACCTGGAGTCCCGGCTCTGCCAGGTAGAAAGGGAGGGCACGCTGCGGCTCCCTGGTGCCCACAGCCGCCCATGAAGAAGGCCTGTCTCACTCTCCTTTCCCATCTAGGAAGGTTGCACGAACCCCCCGTCCCCAAGCCGAGAGGGACACCCAAGCTGTCAGAGAGGTAGGCTGGCTCGGAGAGGATTTCCTGTGATGGAGGCCCTTGTGCTGGGAATGGGGGTGCCCCTGGCATCTGGCGGGTGGGCAAGGCTTCCGTGGGCACCTGACTCACCAGCACACCGTCCCAAGGTCGCACAAAGGTCATTCTGGGTGGGTGACAGCAGGGCTGAGTGCTGTGCCCACATCTCCTTCCCCGAGGCTCCCCTGGGGTCCCCACTCCTGTGGGGAGTAGTCCTGGCAGAGACAGGCCCCCTGGAGCCCCTTGACCTCTCCATGTCCCCGCTACTCTGTGACATGGGACACCTAGGCCTTCCTCACGGAGCTGTTGTGAGAATTGGCAACTGAGTCTAGAAAGACCCTGAAAAGCTCCGTCCGCTGTGTGCCTGGCCCAGGCGCTCCAGCCTGGGACCCTGCGTCCTGCGTGTGGACATCTGTTTCCAGCTGTTCTGGAGCTGTTCTTCCCCTGTGTGGTCTCTGAGCGGGAGAGTGGGCCCCAGCTGTAACACTAGTTAACACTCCATCAGCACTAACCCTTGTGAAGATTCCTGTCCCAGTGGACGGCTATGGCGAGGGGACAGGTGACTTTCTCAGCCTCACACAGAGAGCTCCTGTGCATCCTTTCCTGGGCCAGGCTGATGGAGGCTGAGGGTTCACTCTCTCTGGGCCTTACGGGGCCCCGCTGGGTTGTGACCATAACAGTCCACTTTAGCCTTGAGCCCAGACTGACCCTGCTGGACTCGGGGAGACGCGGGCAGTTTCTCATCCACTTCCTTTGAAATGGACTTAAAACTATCCAGGGACAGGAGGAGGCTGCTCGCCTCCCCCCCCGCCAATGGTGTCTGCCTCTTCCCACCTCCCTCCAGGACACCAGCCCCCAGAAAAGACCCCCCATGGATCACACTGGTGCAGGCAGAGCCCAGGAAGAAGCCAGCCCCCCTCCCCCCCGAGCAGCAGCCCTGGACCTCTGAGCCGGGAAGGCAGGCGGGTGGAGAATGGCGGCATGGAGGAGAGCCAGAGCCAGGAGGAGCAGAGCCAGGTGACAGCGGGCCCGGAGCCCAAGCCCTACAACCCCTTTGAGGAGGAGGAGGAGGAGGAGGAGTCCCCAGCGGCACCCAGTCCGGCCGCGGGCCCTGCCCTGGCCCACTCGGCGGAGGTCACCCCCAAGTCCCTGCACCCCTGGTATGGCATCACCCCCACCAGCAGCCCCAAGACGAAGAAGCGCCCCGCGCCCCGCGCACCCAGTGCATCCCCGCTCGGTGAGTGCCATCTCCTGGAGCTCTCCTGACGAGGTGCTGGGCTGGGGGGCTGGGGTCAGCCCTGGGCTGGGATGGCTGTGCGGTGGTGGTGGTGGGGGGGTCCTGCCAGGCCAGGTGCCACGTGGGTCCTCTCAGCTAATTCGAGAACATACCTGCGGGCTGGGTAGCATGCGCCCGTCTCGTGGGTGAAGAAGCAGGCCCAGAGAGGGCAGGGGATTTGCTCGAGGCCACGGAGCACTGGAGTGGTGGAGGTAGGATTTGATAGGACAGGAAGGAGGCCGGGGGCCATGACCTGCCTGTGTGTGACCTTGAGCAGGTCCTTTCCTCTCTTGGCCATCAGCGTCCCCATCTGGAGGACGGTGGTGGCGGGTCAGCCTCGGGGCGTTGTGCCTCCCTCCACCTACCATGCCCTCTCATCCAGGCTCTGCGTGGTTCCTTTTTTTAAAAGATTTATTTATCTGGGTTCCTGGATGGCTGAGTGGGTTAAGCAATTGTCTTCGGCTCAGGTCACGGTCCCGGAGTCCCGGGATTGAGTCCCGCATCGGGCTCCCACCTCCATGGGGAGTCTGCTGCTCCCTCTGACTTTCTCCCCTCTCATGCTCTCTCTCACTTTCTCACTCTCAAGTAAATAAAATCTTAAAAAAAAAAAAAAAAAAAGATTTATTTATCTATTTGAGAGAGAGAGACAGGGAAAGAAAGAAAGAGAAAGGTGGGGGGAGGGGCAGAGAGAGAAGCAGCCTCCCTCCTGAGTGTGGAGCCCGACGTGGAGCTCGATCCCACCAGCCTGAGATCATGACCTGAGCCGAAATCAAGAGTCAGATGCTCACTGATTGAGCCACCCAGGCGCCCCTCGTTGTAGGTTTTGTCTGTCACCATCCTGGGGGCTTCTTAGGCCTCAGGGCTGGTCACCTTCCATCATGGCTGGGGTATGGCCGCCTCCAGGACCTCAGCAGGAGCCCCTCGGACAGGGGGTCTGAGAGCGCATGAGAGATGCTTGGAAGCAGGTGCTCAGGTGGCCCCCACTGGAACCCCAGGGTCTTGTAGCTACAGCGGGTGGGCAGCTGCGGGACGCCGAGTAACGAGTCCCACAGGGCTGTGTCTGCCCCGGCCCTTCCCCGCCGGCCGAGTGCCTGCCCTCTGAGCCTGCCGCCTCATCTGGAGAACACAGAGGGCGAGGTTTCGAAGCACGGTATCTGTCGCCCACACGAGGATCAAAGCGGCATACGGCGGCGCCCGGCCAGGCCTGGCGGCTGCTTCGAGGCCTTCCAGTTCCTCCCCTGTCCTGCGGGGCCGAGGCCCAGGACGGGCCAGCCCAGACTCTGTGTGTCCTCCCCTCCCCTGCAGCCTCGCCTCCTCCGCTGGGTTTGGCATTGGGTCAGATCAGACACGGGAGGGGAAGTGGAGGCAGGGAGGGAACCCAGGACTATAGACGTGCCCCGAGGTGGCGTCCCGGGTCCTGAAGTGTGGGGGCCGAAGGCTGATGAGTCGGCGGCTGCCGACCTTGGTTGCGTCATGCCCTCGCTGTTCTCTGGGCCTCGGCCTGTGGGCACATGGAAGCTCTCTGCGGAGAGGGTGGGGTGGTAGGTGAGGCTATGCCTCCTTGCGGGGCGCTCACATGCTTACTTGTTCGTTCAGCTCTGCACACCGCCCGCCTGTCGCACTCAGAGCCGCCTTCTGCGACCCCGTCGCCGGCCCTCAGCGTGGAGAGCCTGTCCTCTGAGAGCTCCGGCCAGACCCCCTCTGGGGAGCTTCTGGAGCCACCGGTTGTGCCCAAGAGCTCCTCAGAGCCTGCAGTCCATGCCCCTGGCACCCCTGGGACCTCTGCCAGCCTCTCCACCCACTCCTCCCTGTCCTCTTCTGGGGAACTGGTGCAGCCCAGTGCAGACCAGATACCTCAGGCCGGCCCTGGCCTTGCCCCCGGCACGAGGGGCAGCCCGGGTCCCCAGCCTGCCAAGCCCTGCAGTGGCGCGGCCCCCACCCCTCTCTTGCTGGTTGGAGACAAGAGCCCCGTGCCTTCCCCTGGAACCTCGTCCCCGCAGCTCCAAGTAAAGGTGAGTCCTCCCCCTTGCTAAGAACTGCTGCCTGTCTGGTCTCAGGGCAGGAATGTCCAGGGTCTTCCGTCTTTGCTGGCGTCTGACTTGGCTGTGTCTTTCTGCCCATTTGTGATCCACTCACTGAGGCACGCATTCATCTGTCCGTCCTCCCACCCATCTAATCACCTGTCCACCTGCTTAACCCTTTATATAGTGATGCACCTGGCCACCTGTTTACTTGCCTATCCTACATATGTGCCTTCGGGGATCCAGTCCCCCAGCCACCATCCATCTCCACGTCCTTCTGTCCACCTCTTTGTTTACGAGGCCTGTTTATACCAGAGGCCCCCTCCCAGGCCTCCTGGCACTCTGTCTCCTCATGGGGGCAGAGGGGGCTGGGGCACCCATCTCAAGGAGCTTGTTCTCCAGGTGACCTTTGTGGCTGTTCGTGTCATTGCTTCTCAGTCCCGTGCCAGGAACTGGGGGTCATCAGGGGTCAGGACACTCCTCTGGGCGTCTGGTTCCCAAGGGCCTCTCTTGTAGCCACAGTCCTTTTGGGCCACCAAGTTCTGATTGTCCGCATCTGTGCACACTCTGCAGCCCCTGAGGGCCCAGGGCTTGTGCGGCCCAGCTCAGGTGGGGTGGCTGTAGTTGCGGGCTGATGGACCTGATGGGGGATCAGTCTGGGGAGCGGGCTGAGCTATGGGTCCAGCTCCTACCTGTGCACCTTTCAGGCATCTCCCCTGCCCTGGCCTGGTCTGCAGCCTCCTGTCTAGCTCTGCCACCTGCCTGCTGTGTGACCTTGAGAAGGTCCTGCCCCTTCTGGGGGCCTCAGCCTGCTCTGAGGAGGCCCAGGGTTCCCTGGTGGTGGCAGGTGGGGCAAGAGGTCAACTTTGGACACCCTGCCCTCTACCTTTAGGCAACCCCTTTTAAACATCATCTTTCTGTCCTGGTGGTGTGTGTGAAAGGTTGGCTTCACAGAGTCTGTGGTGAAAGGCTGAGAACCCTTGGGGACCTTGGGTGCCTCGGGCTGTTTAACACCCTGCTGGGTCCCCTTTGGGTGCCGCCCTGTGGGAACCAGCCTCTGTCTCCCTGCCCTGCCTGGACTCAGGCCCTCGTACTTCTGCTTCAGAAACCCCAGGGCAGCCACTGCCAGCCTGAAGGAATCTTTCCATGGGCCGGTACGGGGGAGGTGAGCAGGGCTCCGCCAGCCTCCCTCACCTGCTTGGGAGAAGGTTGGGTGAACATTCCTGGGAGCACTGCTGGCCTCGAGTGAGACCTTTCCTTGGGGCCCATCAGCACATCTCTGTGTCCGACGAGCTGGAAAATGCCGTTGGAGGACATTTTGCCCGTGTGGCGGCGAGGCCCAGTCCCAGGGCTGGGGCTATCTGGCTGTGCTTGCCTCAGAGGGGGCGGGGTCTCTGCGGAAAGTGGGACTGAAGCAGGGCTGGGGGGGGGGGCTTGCGGGGGGGGGAAGAAAGAGGGGAGGGGTCTTTCCTGGACGGGGAGGAAGGAAGCTACTCTTTTCCTCCATCTCCTGGCCAGATGGAAGGTGGGATCCCCGCTTTCACACTTCCTGGCAGGGTGACCCAGGCCAGGAGCTTCCTTTCTCTCTCTGAGCCTGAGAGTCCCTGCTTGAGAGGGGTGGTTGTGAGGCCTGAGTGAGCGAGCATAGCTGTCTGGCCCTAAACTCCACATCCTGACCACTGCCTCTGGTACTAGATGGCTGTCCTGGCCCTAGCTTGGGCTCTTAGGAAGTGCATGACCTTGAACCAATTAATTAACCTCTCTGGACTTGAGTATACTCAGCTATAAAATGGGCATTACAATACCCATTTTGCAGAGAGGTTGGGAGAACAAGAATGTCTAAAGGGATCCAGTGTAGGACGGGAGGTGGGACGTCCTTGGAAATGGAAATGTTTGTCGAATGCCCCAGTGGACCAGAGACGGAGTGCTGGGAGGGTCTCTCTCTCTCTGCCTGGACTGCCTTCCTCCTGGGCTCCAGGCCCCAGTCCCATGTAGTCAGGCTGCACGGGTAGGGTTGGGGGTGGCTCACTGCCCCCTCCCCAGACTTATCCTTTGCCATTCTCCCTGCCTTTAGTCTTCCTGCAAGGAGAACCCTTTTAACCGGAAGGCATCACCCACAGCATCCCCAACCACAAAGAAGACCACCAAGGGATCCAAGCCGGCCAGGCCGCCGGCCCCCGGACACGGCTTCCCGCTCATCAAGCGTAAGGTACTGGCCGGCAGTCCGCAGGCGCTTGGCTGCCTCAGGTGTCCTGTGGGACTCGTGAGAGGATGGGCTGTCTGGGCAGTTGCTCTCCGGAACTTCAGAGAGGGGCCCTTGGGGGGCCCAAAGGGAGGGTTTAACTTGCAGCCAGGGGGATTTTGAGCCGACTGTCATTTCACTTGTTACTAGTAATAGTTCAAGCATCAAAGCACTCACATGATACACTTTGAGTTAAACAGATTAGAGTGTTTTCCAGTGATATCATTTCTGGAATGGCAGAGGAGGGGGAGGGGATGCCACAGGAGGCAGGAGGTTGATCCTCCCTCTGGGTGTGCCTTTCCGGGCTGGGGCGAGGGGCCTGGAGGGGTTGGGGCGCTCTCTACAGCGGCCCTTCCCCGCACCGGGGTCCTGCACCTGGCCGTGCTGGGGTGTGGGAATGGGCAGGCCAGTGCTGGCCCGAAGAATGGCAGAACTCCTGGCAGCGGGCAGGTGGGAGGGGTGGGCCATCTTCCGGTGACCGGGGCATTGTCGGGCAGGTCCAGGCGGACCAGTACATCCCTGAGGAGGACATCCACGGAGAGATGGACACGATCGAGCGCCAGCTGGATGCCCTGGAACACCGTGGAGTCCTACTGGAGGAGAAGCTGCGGGGCGGAGTGAACGGTGTGGTGGGGGGAGCTGCTGGGAGGGCCTGGTGGGGGGGCGGGGCTGGGGGGGGCGGGAACTTCCCTCCACCGGGGGCTCCTTTGAGGGCTGCAAGTCCTGCCAGCCCTGGCCTCAGTGGGCTTCTGGCTTCCAGAGGGCCGCGAGGATGACATGCTGGTGGACTGGTTCAAGCTCATACACGAGAAGCATCTGCTGGTGCGGCGGGAGTCCGAGCTCATCTATGTGTGAGTCCAGACCCCTCAGCCGTCTGCTCCGCTCCCTGGAATCCGTGGTGTTCAACACGGAGAATCTGTCCTGCCTTCCCTCCTCTGACCGCGCAGGGCAGGGAAGCCGTGCGAGGGGCGGGGCGGTGGGGCGGGGGCGGGGCTTCCGCGGAGGGGCGGGGCTAACACCTGGCTGTTCCCACCCTCCAGTTTCAAGCAGCAGAACCTGGAGCAACGCCAGGCGGACGTAGAGTATGAGCTCCGGTGCCTCCTTAACAAGCCAGGTGAGCGTAGCGCCACGCGCTCCTCTGGCACCTGCCAGGGGCTGTGACATTCACTAGTGGGCCCAGTTCTTACCCTCGCGGCTGGGGAGGAGACAGAACCCCAATGGGGACGCATAGGCCAGCTCTGGGAACAGGCCCCCCCCCTGGGGAGAGGGCCAGAAGGTGCTGTCTGGGTCATAGCAGGTGATAAATAGGCTTGAATGATGGCAGGAGCAGGAACAGCGTGGCCGGTGTGGGGGTGTGGCCTCCTGTGGCATCAGGGACGACAGGCTTGCAGAGAGTGCCAGGCCCAGGATCAGACTGCCCTGTTTTGGCTTCTCCCTCTCTTGGAACTTGGGGGTAGACGGGTCCCCAATGGGGAGAGCCTTCAGGCTCCAGGGTCCCAGGCTGCCTCAAATGAGTGAGTGACAGCAGAGGCACCTTGGGGTTCATGGCTTTGAGGCCAGAGCGCGGTCAGACTTTAGCAGTGGTGGGAGGGAAGGTGGAAGATCCCATGTACAGTGTGGCTCAGAAGGACTCTGGGGGTGCAGGGCGGGATGTGCTCAGAATGGTGGAGCTGCGGCTGGAGGGGTTGGGTGTGGAGTCATATAGCCCTGTGTTCTGCTGGGTTCCACCACAAATGTGTTGGAGGCAGGGGACAGGGTGGGGATAGGGTAAGGGGGAGCTAGGCAGGTTTCTTAGCCTCACTGAGCCTTAGTGGCTTCAGGTGTAAGACAGGGCGAAGGTACCCACCCTGTAGGGAATTCCTGGAACAGGAGATAGAGGATGTGGAAGCACCTGGTGCCCCCCAAGGGGCTGGTGGTTGATGGTTATTACGTGACCGAGGTGGGGTCTGTGGCCCTGATGTGTAGTTGAGCCACAGCTGGGCAGAGACCACAGGAGCCAGGCTTTTGACTACTTCCTTTGGCCTGGGCAGTGGGTCACTGTATCCATTTCACAGATAAGGAAATGGAGAACCAGAGGTTGAGTCTTGCCCGTTGGTGGTGGCACTGGGCTTCTCATCCCTGCCTCTGACTTGGCCTGTCCCAGCACACGCAGCCCCTCCTGCCTGCTGGGACAGTGGCCCTGTCTCTCCACTGACTAGGGAACTTGGGAGACGGGATAAGACCCAGAGGCAGAAGTGTCTCTGGAAGCCATTCCACTGCCCCCTGTGAGTCATTCCATACATCTGGAGGCCCGGGCACGGCCCCCATGCAGAGAGAGCCACGTGGCCGGAGTGGGCACAGTCCCGTGTCCCAGGCCAGCCTGGCCCTGGACTTGCTGTGTTGCTTCTCCAGCCTTCTCTGTGATGGCTGCATGTCCTGGGCTCATCATCCTGTCCCTGGGGTTGCTTTTGCATGGTGAGGCTGGTTTATAAGGCCCCAGGTCGGTTAGGGACCCATAAGATACCATAAGGGCTGTAGCTTGGGGCTGTCAGACTACCCAGGATCAAAGGCTGGCTCCATCGTTGCTGTGTGCCACTGGTTAAGGCCCTAACTTCCCTGAGCCTCAGTTTCCCCATGTAGTATAGGGATATGACCTCCCCAGACCCCATATTTGGGAAGTAGCCGAAGGATTTGAATTGGGAGGATGACTCCCATGCTGTCCCCAGAACTGTGCTGGGCCACCTGCTCCCGAGCTCTGGCAAGGTGAGGTGTAAGGACATTGGAACATGACTGGGGGTGCTCGGAATAGGGAGGTGTGGCAAGGTGAGGTGTAAGGACATTGGCAAGGTGAGGTATAAGGACATTGGAACATGACTGGGGGGGGCTCAAGATAGGGAGGCCTGTGGTGGCAGATGGCGTGGAGGGAAGGCTGGGTGTGGACACCCTTCCCCTGGGAGCCTGTGGACTGGGTGAAAGGGAAACGAAGGTGCACGTGGGCCCTTGGACGGTCCCGTGGGATGGCTCGGGGTCTTGAGAGGAGGCTGGTGGGGCAGCAGGTATAGGACACGTCAGGGACACCTCCTTGCTGGGCTCACCACTCCCAGTGTCCTGTCCCCTCTAATATGCCTTCCTGTATGGCATTTTATTAAGGTTCCAATATACCTTGGGTTACCTTGTTTCTACTGCGTAAAGACCCCTGGGGTTCCCTATTATCTCCCAAGCTCTGCCCCATCTGGCCAGCCCACCCTTGGGAGGCTCTCTCAGCAGGCCTGGCCTGAATCCTGCCTCCTCCAAGAAACCACCTAGTGAACATTCATTGAATCAATAAATGAGTGAGCAGAAGCAGGAGCCTCTTTGGCCACAGCTGGTCTCTGTTCGCAGAACATGTGTTGTGCTCGCCCTCCTGGAGCCCCCTTGAAGAGTTTTTCAGTAGGCAGCCTAGTATCCTCGGTCTCTTAACCTTCATTTCCCCCCAAAACTTGTCACCCCCCAGGTGGTCCCTTCCTTCCTGTCCTCGCAGGATTCAGCATGGGCTGGTCCACGGCCACCTCAGCAGTCAGGCGTTGGTCCCTGGCTTCCTGGGAAGGCAGGAGGGTTTCCCCCTTGCTCAGTTCCCAATTTTTCTCCTCGGGCAGAAAAGGACTGGACAGACGAGGACCGGGGCCGAGAGAAGGTGCTGATGCAGGAGCTCATGGCTCTCATCGAGCAGCGCAATGCCATCGTCAACTGCCTGGATGAGGACCGGCAGAGGTGAGGGACGGGGAGGGGCTCCCCCACTCTGGGGAGTTGGGGGGTCCTTGCATGAGGGGCTCAGCTATCCCAGCACACCCTCCCTTAACTTTTGGGAAGGAGTCAGGCTGGAAGGGACTGAGAGAATATCCGGTCCTTTCTCCTGGGGGACACTGGGCTTCCCTTTCTCATTTCAGGGAGGAGGAGGAAGACAAGATGTTGGAAGCCATGATCAGGAGGAAAGGTGAGGCGCCTTCTGGTGCTCTGGTCCACCCGAATTTTGGGAGGCAGCGGGGGCAGAGGGTCAGAGCGGGAGCTCCGGGGATGGTGTGTGCAAGCTCTTGGCCTCTCTCTTCAAGAGAGGGCCATGTGTGGTGAGGCAGGCCAGCCTAGAGCCAGGAGTGCTGTGGCCTGGGCTGAGAGAGTGGGCTAGAGGGAGGGCTCGGTGGGCGAGGAACCCTGTACCAGGGCGGTTGCCTGAAGCCAGGAGTTCCTCCTTGACATCTGCACCTGATCTTGGAGAAGTTTGTGGGCTAGGGGTACCTGGGTGGCTGAGTCAGTGAAACCCCTGACTCTTGGTTTCAGCTCTGGTTATGATCTCATGGTGGTGAGTCGAGCCCTGCATCTGGCTCTGTGCTTAGCGGGGATTCTGCTTGGGGATTCTCTCCCTCTGCCCTTCCCCCCACCCTGGATGCTTGCACATGCTCTCTCTCTCACTCTCACTCTCAAATAAATAAATCTTTTAAAAAAAAAATTTGTGGGCTCAAATAGCCATGCCTACTGGAGATCAGATGGTGCCCAAAACAGCTAAAAGAGCACTGGCCTGGGAGTCAGGAGACCTGCTTTTATCCTGGTCCCACCAGGGACTCATGTTGTGGCCACGTGGTTTGGTCTGGACTCTAGTCGGGCTGCTCGGGCCCCTCGTCTGCCGCACGGGGGTGCTGAGTGTTTAGGGATGGCGCGTGGAAGGCACCTCTCCCCGGGCCTGGCCCCCGCAGAGAGCTCAGCTGGCCTTTAGTCCATTCCAAAGGCCCACAGTCGCCCATAGCTGCCTCGTGAAAACTGGGGGTGAGGCAGATATTTTTGGGGTTCCTTCCAGCTCTGTCAGTGTCCATGTTGTAGCACCCAGAGCTGTGAACAGTGGCCTAGGGAAGCGGGGCCTTTTCACGATAAACCTGTGCCATGCTTCCGAGCTCCAGATTGGTTTCACGGTCGTTTATTTCTGGATCCTTGCCAAAACACCGGGACAGGGGCATAGTCCCTGTCCTGCAGGCTCACAAAGCTGAGGTGACATGTCCAAGACCCCAGATGAGCTGGAGGAACGGAGCTGGACCTTCGTCACTGGCCCCGGCCTGCCCCGACGTACTCCCCATCCCGCACGCCATCCCGCACGCTGAGTGCTCCCCTTTCTCTTCTGCAGAGTTCCAGAAGGAGGCTGAACCCGAGGGCAAGAAGAAGGGGAAGTTCAAGACCATGAAGGTGCTGAAGCTGCTAGGAAACAAGCGGGATACCAAGAGCAAGTCCCCGGGGGACAAGAGCTAACAGCCAGGGCGGCCAGCTGAGACTCCGCTCCTCCTGGCACACACCGCCCTGGGCCGTGCTCCGCTTCGGGGGCACCCTGCTTCCCATCGGGATCAGTCCTGGGGAAAGATGACGTCAGGGGAGGGGGCCTCTGGGTGACAGCCTCTCCCTCCTCAGGGTCCTCTGGCAGGTCTGGGCCAAAGAATTTTCTTCCCTTTTCTCTGGGCTGCAGGCAGCTGTGGGTCAGCCCTGCTCAGTCTGGTTCTGATGATTCCAGATACTGGGATGGACCCAAGGAGCAAGGAGGGCCCTGGGTTCAGGGAGCAGCAGGGGCGTAACACCCCTGCCTTGCGTCCCACCCACCACCTGCCAGGACGGGCTGCCCCCGGGTCCCTCTTCCCCTCTGTACCATGTCCAGATGGGATTCTCAGCAGTCAGAGTTCTGACCCGAAGGTCCTTCCACTCATGCGGTCGGCCCGTGGTGGACCTCTGGCCCAGGTCTCCTGCCTTCAGGGCGCTGCTGCTCTTGGCAGGCCAGCAAGCCTGGCTTGGCCGCACCGGCCTCTCCCACCCCAGCCCTGGCTCCGAGTCCCTATTTTCCTTTCCAGTGCAGGTGGCCCCCCAATCTGTTTCTCCTCACTCAGGAGCTCTATTTATGAAGTCTGATTAAGTTTGAGCTTGTTACTCTGTCCTCAGACACGAATGGGCCTGATGGACAAATTCCTGCCTCTGTCCCTCAGACCTCTGGCAGGTGCTTCTCTCTTCTTCCCTCGGTCCATGGGAAACCTCGCCTCCCAGGAATTGGAGCTGGGGGGGTGCCCCGGAGCTGAGTCCCCAGAGAGGGCCTCTGGGTGACAGGCCCCAGTGGCAGTTCTTGTCCCCAAGTGTCAGCGGAGGGAGCTGTGTGCTTCACGGAACACACCGCAGTCTGACTCCTGCTTCCAACTTGCCGCCGCCCCGGGCTGATCTCGGGTGTGGCCGTCACCTTTCTGTCTCCTCACACCTGACTGTTGTCCATTCTCTCCCAACTTGTTTCCCCAAAGGACTGATGGCCACTCACTGCACTGTGATGGCCATGGGAGAGGAGAAGCTGATGGGGACAACGGGCTTGTGTCCAGCAGCCCTCAGTCACAGCACTGTTGCTATAAGCTATCTCTGGGGCTCTCTGGGGTGCTCTAGGGCCCCCTCCCTCAGCACACCTCTGGGGAAAGTACGCACTGTATTAACTCCTGAGGATTTTCCTCACCAACAATAAATGGAGACAACCTCAGTTGCCAGTGCCTCCAAGCCTTGGGCACTTTGCCCTCAGCTGGCTCTACCTTCTTCCCTGCCTCCGCCATGCCCCGTGGTCAGGTATCTCTGGTCACCTGAGAGGGGCAAGTGGGGTATCCACAGCCAGGGACCTTGGCCACAAGGGCCTGGTGGTGGGCAGGACTCTTCCTCTGCCGGGAGTGGCGGCTCCTGTGCCTGCGCAGCCCCTGGGGTCTCCTTCCAAACATGCCTGTTGATCAGAAGCTGGTCACCAACTCCAAAGACTTTGGGGGCCTGGCGGGTCACATACCTGATGAGGCTGGGTATAACCCGAGGGGTGGCTCTGTCAGGCTGTCTTGGTGTCCGAGACTCAGGTAGTGGGGCCTGAGGTGAACGAGGTTGTCTGTGTCCCAACTCTTAAGGGGCAAGTTCTTCCTTCCTTAAGTCAACCGTAGCCTGTGGGAATGTGGGCCCAGTGTGGCCAGACCTTTCCATTTTTCAAAAGAAGCTGGAAATCCAGATTGTGTGTGTGTGTGATTTGTAAATATTGGCAACTAGTCTGCATTTAAATCAAGGGTAGGCTGTGTTGTCACGGGTGGGCCAAAGGTGTCCTGGGGTTCTCCAGTTTGCTGTCTCGGGGCTACGTGAGAGGGCCTTTGGGGTGGAGGACAGCTGTCCTTATTATGGTATACCCTCTGTGCTCAGGTTCTGGAGGGTACGTGGACACAGGCTTCCCACAGAAACGTTCTGGAGCCAGCCCTTCCTTGAGCTGCCCCTTCCGCTAACCTGTCTGAGGCTGTAGGGCCATGTTTGTTCAGCCACTGGAAACTTGGGTCATGTGGCCTGTAGGATTATACAGATCCCTCCAGATGGAAGTGTTGGTTGAATTTTCCAAACTGTTTTGATGTATGGGGACAGGAAAGTGACAAGAGTCCTGGAGAGTGCAGGGCTTGTGGTTGTCAGAAGACGTGAGGACTTTGTGTGGTCGGGTGCCTCCAAAGGCCTCTGAGGCGGGGCATCGCCCTTGAGCCGTGGGAGCTGAGGCCATGGTCCTGCTCGGGCTCCCAGTGCACAGGCTGGGATCAGAGCTCCCAAGCCAGGCTCCTTTGGTCTAGCTCTCGCCCACCCTTGTGTTTCTGTGGGCTGTGGGGTTCGTGGAAAGCCCGAGAACTAACATCTTATCCTGAATGACCTTGGTGACAGTGTCTTGGGGAGCCTTAGGCTTCACACAGGGAGAGCAAGCCGTCTTTGCACAGTTTTATTGAGAGAATGAACCAAGTGAAATTCAGCCCCTGACACAGTGCCCCGGCCGTGGGGTGTCCGAGAAGTGTTGGTTCTCATTTCCACTTGAGATATACAAACAGCCAAAAGGAATTTGTACTTAAAAAATTCTAACTCCTTAAACAAACAAGCCCATCCTTTTGAAAACAGAATGGTGTATGTCATGACCTATGTTAAATATGTCTTACTGGCCAATTAATCATAGTGGTTAAACATTTGCCTAAGGCTGTGAGAAGTCAGACAAGTAGGTCCTAAGGCAGGTAGGAAGGAAGGAGTGGTATTCATTCCGCAGGTCTGAAAACTGGATGTGGAGGACTCACAGTGGGCATTAGGGGAGGGGGAGGAAGAGGCCTGTTGGATGCCCTCGGACACACGCCCAAGGTGGTGAGATACGGGCCTTGCCTTCACTGTGTATGGGCTCTTTCCCCGAGAAAAGACTCGAAGTTGTATGTGTGTGTGTGTGTGTGTGCATATGTGTGTGTGTCTGTGACTGTGGTCAGCAGCCCAGCTGACCTAGGCCCCCTGGGCAGAGTCTTGAGGAGAACAAGCCCATTCCCTGAGGTTGGTCCATTTTCCAGAGTGCCGTGTGTGCCCAGGGTCCCCTAGGCCAAGGCAGGGCTGCATAGTCATCTGATGTGACTGAAGGCCAGGGTAGGTGGGCTGACTTGGGTGGGGGGTGATGGCTCTGCTTGGCCAGGGGTAGGCTCCAGTGGTCCAGGATGGGCTACCCTGCCCCTGTCTCTGGAGACAGGTCAAGGGGTGACAAGAGCCTTCCTAAGGTCCTCACTCCTCTTGTGGTCAATGTCTTCCATTTCCCGTAGTTTCTGCAAAGGGCATCAGGGAAAGCTGGGGATCAGGGATGGAACTTGAGGAGCCGCTGCTGACGTGAGGCTACAGAAGACTCCCAGAACTGGGCCCGACCTGGGCGCCGGCTGCCTCATCCACTCCCGTCTCCTGCCTTACGCTCATGGTGGGCCCTCCCCCCCCCCCTTCCTGTTGCTTTTCCTACCTGGGAGATCTCAGTGAGGATGATCCCTCGGTACTGTCTGCCTTGTCCCAGAGCCTCCATGCCAGCCAGGAATTCTTTCCTCTCCTGGATTTCCTTTACCACTAGATGGGGGAGAAGGGTTGTCCATGTTCAGGGCAGTAGGGAGCCCACAGGCTCCTGGGACGGGTGGCGGGGGCAGCAGGTTGCCTCTCTCGGGGAGAGGAAGCAGTTCTGGGGTCAGACAGTGTTTCTCACTCTGGCCGCTGAAGACGGGCCCCTCCACGCCCCCCACTCCAGCGTAAGTGGCCCCTCAGAGGCTTACATTCTTCAAAGCGGTCCAGCTCGGGGGCTGAGTCCTCCTGTCGCACGGGAGGGGGCTTTCTTTTCCATTCCTCTGAGTCCTTCCCAGTGGCAAAAATATTTTGGAGTCTTCGCTTCTCTTTGTCCAGATCTCCTGTAGGGCCCAGAAATGGCCTCATTAAGGCAGGCAGGGCACCCCATTCATGGCATGCTTTGCTCCAGGGTCCTTGGCCACACGGAGGGGGCTTCTGCAAACCGGGCGCCTTCCACCCTGGGAGCCCCTGAGCTTGTGTCAAGACAGGCAGGAAGGGGAAGGGCTGGGAGAACGAAGGTCAGAACCCACACACGGCTCTGGTGCAGAGCGAGGCTAAGAAAACCATGCCTGCCGTGACGGCGGCCTGGGCAGAGAGGCTGCGTGGAGTTATATCGGACGCCAAGCAGAAAGGGGGATAAAGGCTCCTCGGAGTAGGCTGGCATGCAGAGGAGCTCTGGATTGGAGCGACTGTGTCACCTTAAGAGAGCAGTGGCCATGAGACCAGACAGCCAAACGTTCCTCAGGGACTGGTAGCCTCCAGGTAATCATTACAGAGTTCTCAGAAAATAAAAAAGGATCACCTAATCGGTTTCCCCTGGACCCTGAACACCCCAAGAGAAGGCGTGCCAAGGCTCAAGCACATTCATATAAACAGCAGAGAATTTCCTTAGACACCTGCTTGCCTGCCCCGTGGGCTGCTTGGCCCTCCGGCCCCCCTCGAGGCCCTCTCACTTACGGGTGGCTTGGGGCTTGAATGGTTCCCGGCTGTAGGCCCCGTTGGCTTGGCACAAGCTGGCAGGCCGGAGGTGGGGCCGGGCCGCCAGGATGGGAGGCAGGTAGATGGCTGAGGCTGGCTGTTTGGAAGGCAAGACCCTCTGGCTGGATGTTGGGCTGCACTGTAGGGGCAGAGTGTCTCCTCCTGGGGAAGGAAGTTTCGGGTGAGGTGCGGGGGGCGGGGATCCCCCTGCGTTGGGTTGGGTTTCGTTTTGTGAAATTATAAAAGTAATACCGCCTGTTATAGCAAGTCGAAGAGTATAGAAGTCTTCCCTTCTGCCCTCCAACCATCCACCCCCACCCCGTAACGAGCAGTTGTTAGAATTTGGTGGTCTTGTTCCAGACTTTCTGACATTAATACAAATATGTTCAAAGATGTATGTGCGTATGTGACCTCCGTGTTTCAAACACTGGCTCCTACTGTGTTACCTTCTGTAAGAGACTCTTAACAAGTTATCATGGACAAACTTCCAGATCACTCCATTTATATATAACTTATTTTTATAGCTATATACTAGTTTCTAGAATGGATACATTATTTATTTTTTTCAACTAGTCTCCTAATTTCAGAAATTCAAGCTGTCCCCCCCCCTTTATTTTACTACTTCAAACCAATGCTGCAATAAACATTCTTGTGCGTCAAGTCTCTATCCTGGTGCATTTATTTCTACAGACGGATTCCTAACACCTGCTTGGTCCACAGGCAGGGAGGGATGGTTTGGGTGGTCATACAAACCAGTCCCTCCTGTCCATCCCCATGGTCTTGGCCCAGGTCTGGGGCTTCTCCCCCAGGCCAGCCAAGTGTGTCACCTCCTTTCTGGTTGTCTGGTCCCTCCTCTCAATCACACCAAAGCCCAGCTCAGAGCACGCCCCACCTGTTGCTTTGATCTGGCTCCCAACTACCTCTTCTACTTTTCTTTCTTTTTTTTTTTTTTAAAGATTTTATTTATTTATTTGTCAGAGAGAGAGAGAGAGAGAGCGAGCGAGCACAGGCAGACAGAGTGGCAGGCAGAGGCAGAGGGAGAAGTGGGCTCCCCACAGAACAAGGAGCCCGATGCGGGACTCGATCCCAGGACGCTGGGATCATGACCTGAGCTGAAGGCAGCTGCTTAACCAACTGAGCCACCCAGGCGTCCCCCTCTTCTACTTTTCCAACCTTCTATCATCCACTCAGCAAAGATGTACTGAGCATCTGCTCTGTGCTAGGCCCTGGACACAGGGGTAAAGTAGTAAAGTAAGATGAAGTCCTGCCCTCGGGGCACTTACATTTGGGGTTGCAGGGACATGGGTGAAACACACAGACTGTGACCGTAGAGGGACGGACCAGACTAGGTCAGAGCGGCATCTACAGTTTTCAATAGGGGAGGCAGGGAAGGCCCCATGAAGAGGCTAACGTTTGAGAGAAGACCCCAGAGATGAGTAGCTCTGCTGTGTAGATACTTGGGGAAGAACATTCTAGACAGAAGGAACAGCTAGGGCAAAGGCTGTGAGGTGGTAATGTGTCTGGAATGTTCGAGCAACAGCCAGGAAGCTAGGGTGGCAGGAATGGAGTAAGCAAGGCGGGGGTATAGTGGGAGTAGAGGTCAGAGGTCAGAGGTCAGGGAGGGCAAGAGAAGCATAGGGCCTTGAAGGCCTCTGGAAAGACTGGCTTTTACTTTGAGGTGGGAAGCCATCAGAGGGTTTTGGGCAGGGAAGTTACATGGTCCTTTGGCTGATGATGAAAATACATGTGGGGGCCAAGGGCGGAGGTGGTCAGAGTCAGGAATGGTTTGGAGGTCAATGGTTTGGAGGCCAAAGCAGATGGATTGGATGTGGGGTCTGGGAGAAAGAGAAAGAGGAGCCAAGGATGGTTCCAGGGTATCTGTCCTGAGGGCCTGGAAGGATGAAGACGCCATTACTTCCCACTAACCTTCCCCTTCCCAGAGCCTCTACCTAAAGCCCCAGCGCGCCTTTCCTACTCTTCTCTGAAGAGATGCTGCACTTCCTAGAATGTCCCTCCTGCTCCCTCCACGTGCTATTTCCACAGGCCCAGGGCCACGTGCTGCCTCCTGCTCGGGCCCAGCCTCAGTAGATGATTACAGCCCAAGTAATTCTGGGAGTTTGGGGGCATTTGTGGCCTGCCACAGCACTCGAATGAAGCCTCAGAACAACAAGTAGGATTTGGTTAAGAGGAGAAAAAAAGGGGATTCCAGAAGAAAGCCAACTCAACACCAATGGTCGGAGGCAAGTTTTTAAAAAAGAAAACTAAGGGGGCACCTGGGTGGTGCAGTTGCCTGAGAGTCTGACTCTTGGTTTTGGTCTCAGGTCATGATCTCAGGGTCTGGGGATCGAGCCCCGTGTCAGGCTCTACACCAAGCGTGGAATCTGCTTGAGATTCTCTCCCTCGGCCCTTCCCCGCACTCTCTCTAAAATAAATAAATAAATCTCTCTAAATAAATAAATAAATACATAAAAATAAAACTTCAGAGAATAAAACTGTCTGGCAAACCTGTTCCTTACCTTGGTTTCTCCACTAATGAAATCAGTCCTTCAGTAAACATCCAGCGTCCTGGGCACTGGGGGTACTGGGGTGAACAAGGACATAGTCCTTCATCTCCTAGAATTTGCTTCTAGTGGAATTTCTAGGTCCTTCTCTTTGTAGTCATGCTGCTGGGGGGCACCAGATTATTCCTGGACTGCTGAGTGCAGAGGTGGGAGTGATGCACTGGGCATGGGTTAACACGCAGGCTCTGACAGCCTGAGCTGTCCTCGTTCTCAGCGAGGAGGCTCTGACCCCCGTGCTGGTGTGGCAGAGCCTGCCTTGGCCACCGCTGGACCTGAACTGCTGATATTTGCCTCCCTGGCCCTCCCTTCCCTTTGCTTCTGTGGCTGCTCCAGTGCCCTCCCATGAGCATGTCTTCTGGCACATAAGGCAATCGCTTCTGGTAGACTCAGAGAAAAGATTCTGACATTCTCTCTCTTCAAGGCCACATCACAGGTCTCTGATCCATTAAATGCTGATTCAGTGGAACCTCAGGAAGCACGGTGGGGTTCAAGATCTTCGTGAGCACCTTGATCTCGTGCCCATGTACTACCATGGTTTGGTTTTCCTTCAAAACAACTAATACGTTGGGTGGCCAAAGGTGAGGTGTGGACAGCCTTTGCACACTCCTCCTATGCTGGAATTCTGCCACGTGTTTTGCTTCTGCTAGCTAAGCTGTGACTGAATAAAACTATGAGTAACACATACACACACAGTTCTTTCCTCTGGAGAGCTCCTGTGGGATGTGTGTAAAGGGGAGGGACAGATGGCAGCCACGACCACGTGGAGACTGTTTTGGCTGGGCAGCATGCCTTGATTGGGCTATGTGATCTCTTGGAAGGCTGGCTAGAGAGAGAAAGACTGCAAGAGGCTTGCTGTTATGCAAGGACCCATGTCCCGGGAAGAAGCTAAAATCCTAAAAGGTCAATTCCCCAGGAGCAAGGGTCAGAAATACTATTCATATATTTTTTGGTCTTTTTATTTTTTATTATTTTTTTAAAGATTAATTTATTGGGGCGCCTGAGTGGCTCAGTGGGTTAAGCCTCTGCCTTTGATTCAGGTCATGATCTCAGGGTCCTGGGATCGGGCCCCGCTTTGGGCTCTCTGCTCAGCAGGAAGTCTGCTTCCCCCTCTCTCTCTGCCTAGTTATGATCTCTCTCTGTCAAATAAATAAATAAAATCTTTTAAAAAATAAGTAAAGATTTATTTATTTATTTTTAGAGAAAGAATGAGAGAGAGAGAGGGAGGGAGGGAGGGAGGGAGCACGCACAGGAGAAGGGGCAGAGGGAGAGAATCCTTCAAGCTGACTACGGTTGAGTGACAGCTGTCATGGGCTCAATCTCACAGCCCATGAGATCATAACCTGAGCCAAAACCAAGAGTTGGATGCTCAACCAACTGAGCCACCCAGGAGCCCTTTCTTTGGTCTTTTAAAATGAGGCCCCCTCAGAGGACATGAACAGACATTTCTGCAAAGAAGACATCCAGATGGCCAACAGACACATGAAAAGGTGCTCCACATCACTCGGCATCAGGGAAATACAAATCAAAACCACAATGAGATACCACCTCACACCAGTCAGAATGGCTAAAATTAACAGGTCAGGAAATGACAGATGCTGGCGAGGATGCGGAGAAAGGGGAACCCTCCTACACTGTTGGTGGGAATGCAAGCTGGTGCAACCACTCTGGAAAACAGCATGGAGGTTCCTCAAAATGTTGAAAATAGAACTACCTTATGACCCAGCAATTGCACTGCTGGGTATTTACCCTAAAGATACAAACGTAGTGATCCGAAGGGGCACGTGCACCCGAATGTTTATAGCAGCAATGTCTACAATAGCCAAAGTATGGAAAGAACCTAGATGTCCATCAACAGACGAATGGATAAAGAAGATGTGGTATATATACACAATGGAATACTATGCAGCCATCAAAAGAAATGAAATCTTGCCATTTGCGACGACGTGGATGGAACTAGAGGGTATCATGCTTAGCGAAATAAGTCAATCGGAGAAAGGCAACTATCATATGATCTCCCTGATATGAGGGAGAGGAGATGCAACATGGGGGGTTAAGGGGGTAGGAGAAGAATAAATGAAACAAGATGGGATTGGGAGGGAGACAAACCATAAGTGACTCTTAATCTCACAAAACAAACTGAGGGTTAATGGGGGGAGGGGGGTTGGGGGGGTGGGATTGTGGACATTGGGGAGGGTATGTGCTATGGTGAGTGCTATGAAGTGTGTAAACCTGGCGATTCACAGACCTGTACCCCTGGGGATAAAAAGATATTATATGTTTAAAAAAATAAAATTAAAAAAAAAAATAAAATAAAATGAGGCCCCCTACCCCTTAGTATGGAAGAGCAGTGAAAGTGTGGTCCGGAGTCCCTCCGCCCAGGAACCCTCAGTGGACTGCCTCTTACTTTTCATGGTGTCCATGATGTGGCGCTGTTGGAAGTTAGTCAGTTTGGATTCCTTCATCATCACTGCAAAGATAAAAGCACCTCTATGAGGCCTCCCGGGCTGCAAGCAGAGCCCTTCATCTCATCCTATGCCAGTGTAAAACTGAATCACCCCCTAACCCCATTCTGTACCTGAGTACTCCTTCTCTCCCTTTCCTGCTTCATTGTCTTTTTCTGGAGCACTTACTACCATCAAAATTCTTGGGGCACGTGGGTGGCTCAGTGGGTTAAGCCTCTGCCTTCAGCTCAGGTCATGGTCTCAGGGTCCTGGGATTAAGCCCTGCGTCGGGCTCTCTGCTCAGCAGGGAGCCTGCTTCCCCCTCCCTCTCTGCCTACCTCTCTGACTACTTGTGATCTCTGTCAAATAAACAAATAAAATCTTAAAAAAAAAGAAATTCTACATATTTTACTTACTGTACCCCTCCTACTAGAAAGTTAGTTCCATGAGACAGCAAGAATGTTTGCTGTTTTTTTTTAACTGCTGTATCCTCAGGACTTAGAGCAATGTCTAAAGCACGTTAAGTGGGTTTAAAATTTGTTGTTGTTGTTGCATGAATGAATGAATGGGTAATATTTACTAAGCATGTGCCAGGGGCTGGAGCTACAGTTGTGAGCCCAAACAGGCATAATCACTGCTCTGATGGAGTTCATGGTCTAGAGCGGTAGATGAATACTAACCCAATGGGAAAGAACTAAACATCTGACAACAGGTTGTGCCATCCATTGAAGGAAAAGGTATTTGGTGTTGTGAAAGGGCGGAGTTGTTGGTTCCACTGTGGTGGTGGCAGGTGGGGAGACTTCCTGGCTTCCTGGGAAAATTCAAAGTGTGGTCTACGGGGTCTACAAGAGTTTTGCAAGTTGTAGGATCCTTGAACCTTTCTGAACCCCAGGCTTTTTATCTATAAAATGACAAAAGCAATTGCTGAGCCGCAGGTCATGTAAAGGAGAACTGAGCTGCAGAGGGTTAACTGTTACCACCACTCTTCTCCTGTCCTTTACAAATACTGACCTCTGAGCAGCTCGCAGGTCCCGGGGGTGTAAGTGGCCGGCCTGGGGCAGCGCCAGAACTCTGTTCCTTTGGTCACCGTCTCCACCCTTTCCTGGGAAGCCATGGGAGGGCTCTGAGGAGAGAAAAACGTAACGGCACAACTCCTGTCTCCCAGGTCCAATCTCTGCTCGCGCAGCCCACAACGCCACCCAAAGTCTGGCGGGGGCAGGGGTGGTGGCTGTCGAGCCACAGGAGAATCGTGACGTCGCCATCAGTATCGCGACAGTGCCTGATCCCCAACCCCGAACAGATACACAGGCAGACCCACACACACGAACGGAGACCTCATCCTGACCCGACGCCTGCGGCAGGGAAGCGGTCTCCGCAGGAACGGGGCGTTAGGATAGCGGTGGTCCGGACAGTGCCCGTCGGGGGATACGCCAAAATTGAAATCTCACCCTAAAGTAAGACCCCGGCTGGCTACCCCCAGCCACAGAGATAGGCTGGGCTCCGGAGACCGTAAACACGGCTCCGCAGCGGCACCGTGCCTGGACCCCGTACAAATACTCGCAGACCTCCGATACCAGAGCCGCCACTAGCGACTCTGGCTACCATGGTAACGGCCACACGGCTCTCGGCGCGTGCGCACAGTTACGGCTCCGGCCTGCCTCCCGGAAGTATTTGTCTCTGGGTCACGGCGCAGGCGTAGAGTACGGGGGGGCACCGCGCGGGAGTCAGGCGCGGTGTTTGCGGGTCTCCGCGAGGGTCTTGAGTGCTGGGCCGCGTCGCGTCGGTGCGGGCGTCATGTCAGACAACGAGGACAAGTGAGTGCGGGAGCTTCGGAAGGGGCGGGTGAAGCGGGAGCTTGGGCCGAAGGAGGCTGTGGAGCCAGTCTCCAGGGGCAGTCTCTGAGGGGACTGCTTGTGCTGAGGGGGCGCGGGGCTGGAGAGGGGAAGGGCGGGGAGCCCGGAATAAAGACCGGGCGAGAGGCTGGGCACGGAAAGGCCCGACTCGAGGGTCTAGAGAGGAGTAGTGAAAAGGACTTACAGCAGACTTTCGGTGAGCCGGGCTGTGTGGTTTGTATTGGGAGTATTGAGGTGAATTAGGCATAGTCCTGCTCACCAGAGAGGGGACAGGCGCAGAAACAGGTAGTACGGGGTCGTGTGGGAGTACGTGCTAGAAGCGTGTAGCCCTGAAGTCATCCAGGGGAGAGTCTGGCGAGCCCCGGGTGTGTGTGTGTGTGAATGTCTGTAAGGGTTGCAGTAATCTCGGTCAAAGAAGGTAGTGGCTTGGACTGGGGTGACACTAGTAGACGTGGTGACAAGTGGGTTTGAATTCTGAATTGATTAAGAAGCTAGGGCGCGAAGATTTCCGGATATGCGTGGTCGGAGGAGAGTCTTCTCTGAAGATAAAAATAGTGGAATCAGGGGTGGATGGGTGGCTCAGTGGGTGAGGGTGAGAGCCTCTGTCTTCAGCTCGGGTCATGGTCCCAGGGTCCTGGGATCGACGCTCCGCATCGGGCTCTCTGCTCGGCGGGGAGCCTGCCTCTCTGCCTACTTGTGATCTCTGCCTGTCAAATAAATAAATAAATAAATAAATAAATAAATAAAATAAAAACGAAATAATAAATAATAATTTATTTTATAATAAAATTTTACAATAAAATAAATAAATAAAATCTTTAAAAAAATAGTGGAATCAGCAGCCTAAGTTTATTAGTCAGAACTAAGAACCAGGTGAGATCACCAGGGGAGTGTCAGTAGGGAAGAGTAGATGGCTGGTGACCCAGGTATTAGAGCATTCTAGCATTGAGTGCTCCTGGTAAAAGAGGGGAAATCAGCAGAGGAGACCGAGATGGAGCAGCCAGTGAGGTGGGGAACCCCAGGAGAGAGAGGAGGCCTTGCAGTCAAATGAGGAGAGTATATTGAGTGGGGGGGGGGGTGTGTGGTCTAGTGGTCCAACTGATAGATCAAGCTAAGTGAGAACAAGAATTGTCGATTGGATTTAGCAGTGTGGCAGTCATTAATGAACTTGAGAAGAGTGGTATTGCTGGAACTGTGGGGGTGAAGGTCTTACTGGAGTGAGATTATGACAGAATGAGAAGAGAGGAATTGGAGACAGGGAAGATAGGCATCTCATGAATTTTGCTTCTAAGAGAAGCATGGAACTAGGACTCTGCGGGAGGTAAAAGAGAAGTACATTTTTTGCTTTTAAAGATTATTTATTTGAGAGAGAGTGAGAGAGAGGTGGGGAAGGGCAGAGAGAGAGAGAATCTTAAGCAGACTCCGTGCTGAGCGCAGAGCTGGACATGGGGTTCCATCCCTCAACCCTGAGATCATGACCTGAACCGAAACCAAGAGTCAGATGCTTAACTGACAGCCATCCAGGGACCCCTGTTTGTTTTTTAAGATGGGGAAATAACTACATGTTTATACGTTCATGGGAATGACCCAGTAGAGAGGGAAACAGTGATGGAGAATGAATGAGCCCTAGCAAAATTTGTGGGCTGATGGAATAAAGATGAAGGAGTAAAATGGAGCAGAAGTTTGATTTGCTCATTAAGTAGTTACTGATTGAGCCCTTTCTACATATCGGATGAGACAAAGATCTCTTCTTTCTTTGATTCTAGTGTGATGCTCCAACTAACTGATCTCTTCTTGTACAGTTTTGATGGTGACGACTTCGATGATGTGGAGGAGGATGAAGGGCTTGGTGACTTGGAGAATGCTGAGGAGGTCAGTGTTTAGCTGTGGGCTCCCTTTCTCTGCAGCCCGAGCTGCCGAATAAGCCATTTGGTGATAATTGCCTGAATGAGTGAGCGGTGTCCCAGTCCTGGGTGGTGGAAAAGTCTAACAGGGTGGGCCATAGCCTATGGCTTTTGGGGCAGTTGGTTTGCTGATGGGTGAAATACTGCCATTCATTCAGCAAGCCTGCTTTGAATGTTTATGTACTAGCTGCCCTGTGGGCAGGGTGTATGTAAGGGGGGGGGGCGGCGAATGACCAGGATAAAGCTGGAGCGGTAAGGGCCCACATCAGGCAGGATTTTCTAGCCTAAAGGCACTGGAAGCCCCTGACAAGTGTTGAGGCAGAGAGTGGTCCAATCCAGTGTACATTTTAGAAAGGGCATTCTGGCCTCAGAGTGACGAGTGAGTTGGGGAGGTCCAGGAGTAAAAGAGACCATTAGCGTCTCTCCATCCAGGTGAGAGACCTGTGGCTTAGGCTTGGGTGCTTGTAATATAGGTGATGACAAAATGGATGAAAGATATTTTGGTGGATTGGATACAGAGCTAAGAAAGTGGGAGATGACAGGGGCGACCCCCAGGTTTCTGGCTTGCATAACTAGGTGGATGGGTTCCTAACTTCATGAAAGACATACAGCTTTCTGTCCTGTGACTAATGGAGGAAGAACTGCTTTATGGCTCCTGGAAAGGGAACGATCCCTCAATTTTTTTAGACTTGGAAGCCAAAGCCCCCCTTTTTGGATTTTCTCTTTCTGCATGGCACTCTGAGCTGCCTGTTCACTGAGTCAGAAACCTCCTCCCCATCCTGGTCTCCCCATCCCTGTTCTGTTGGTTCTGCCTCCCACACGTGGTCCGGCCCTGGTTCTCTTTCTCCATTCTTAGTGCTTCCGCCTTCATTGCTTTCACTCACTTTGTTGTGGAAATGTTTTACTGGTTTTCCTGCCTTCAGTCTCCCTCCACGCTGCTTGATTTGCCATCCTGCTCCCAGAGTTTTCTCTCTTACCTGATTGATCACTGCAGCTGGTCTTCCTATAGGGTCTGCTGCTGCCCTTGCCCCCTACAGAATAGTGTCAACAGAGCATCCGTAGGGATACCTTTAAGTCTTTTTTTTTTTAAGAGTTATTTATTTGAGAGAGAGAGGGTGCGCTCATGTGCACAAGCAGGGAGGAGGGGTAAGGGGTGAGGGAGAAGCAGGCTCCCTGCTGAGTGGGGAGCCCAATGTGGGACTCGATCCTAGGCCCCTGAGATCATGTCCTGAGCCGAAGGCAGGTGCTTAAGCGACTCTGCCACCCAGGCGTCCAGGGATACCTTTAAATCTTAAGTCAAATTGTGTCTCTCCTCTATTCAGAACCCTCATCCAGGGGCTTCCCATCTCATACAGAGTAAGTGCCAAACAGAAGTACAAGGTTCTCCATGCTCTGGCCACCTGCTTTCTCATCTCTTCTTACTGTTCCTGTCATACTAGGTTGACTCCTGCTCAGGATCTTTGATCACCCTGTTCCCTCTTAAAGGAATGCTTTTCCTGTATGTATGTACATGACGTATGGCTCACCTCCCTCAGGCCTTTGTCCAAGTGTCCCCTCGGTGAGGCTTCTGTGACCATCCTATTTAAAGTGGTAGCGTCCTTCCCCTCCTCCCACACACCCATCCTGGCACTCCCTTTTTTCACTTTCTGTTCTTAATTTTACTTATTTTTTTCTTTTGTTTTTATACTACAAATTCTACTTGTTAATTTTGTTACCTCTTCTCATAATGTCAGCTCTATAGGGGAAATAATTTTTTTTGTCTTGCTCTTGTATTTAAAGCACTTAGAACACTATCTGACACACAGGTACTCAATAAATATTTGTTGGCTTAATTTTTTGTTGTTGTTGTTATTTAAAAGTTTCTCTTTATTTTAGTAATCTCTATACCCAGCACAGGACTCAAAGTCCTGACCCTGAGATCAAAAGTCACATGCGCTAACCACTGAACGAGCCAAGGGCCCCTATTTATTATAGAATTTATTCTGCCTAAAACACTATGCTCACCTTTTGCTCTAATCATACTTCCTAAGTAGTACATTCTCTCTGACCCCTGTGCTTTTATGCATGCAGCCCAGCCTGCCAGAAATGCCTTCTCTGCCTCTTGGCTTGGCAGCTCCTCCTCATTCTTCTAGTCTCAAGTCTCCTCTCTGGATGGTCTTCTGAACCCCCAGCACGAGTTCGATGTCCCCCACCTTCTTGTTAACTTCGTGGCACACTTGCCTCCCTTTGTAGCACCTGCTGTCTTGTTTACTCATGTCTCCTCTGCTGGCTGACTTCTTTGAGAACAGAAACGCTTAGCTTGCTGTCTTACCACCATTGTGATGGTGTTTGGCATATGACAGACGCTTAAAGGAATTGTTGAATGCGTGTGAGTACGTGCACATTCCTGTCCTCACTTTGACTTCTTAGCCATCCAACCTGTTGGTCCGGTACCCCGTCTGAAGGATGGAGCGCTTGCTCCTTGCCTCCTGCTTAGAGAGATCTGTTGTCTGTGCTCCAGGACTTGCGCACAGCTAATGTTCTGGGACCCGCCCACCCCCCACCCCCATCTCCAGGCTGTCTGAATCCCAGTCGTGGTTCTTCTCTTTCACTAGGCCTGAGCCTTTGGCTAAGTCAGCCCCTACTCTGAGCCTCTAAAATGGTCACTGTCACCCCCACCATGTGACGTCATCGCGAGGACTAAATGAGGTGTCACCACCTGTAGCGGCGTGAGTGCCGGATCGTAGTAAGTGGTGACGGTGGCGGTGATTGTCGTCGTTGTCCTCAGCACCCCCTCAACCCAGAACATACTCCCTGAGACTTTCCGTGCTTTCTGTCTTGGTGCCCAGGAGGGCCAGGAGAACGTTGAGATCCTCCCCTCTGGAGAGCGACCACAGGCCAACCAGAAGCGAATCACCACACCGTATATGACCAAGTATGAGCGAGCCCGTGTACTCGGCACCCGCGCCCTCCAGATCGCGTGAGTGTATGCCCCTTCACGGTCTTTTCTGTCGGTCAGGCCCCTGAAAACACTGTCCCTGCTCTCACCTGCTAAACAGGGCTGGTGTCTCTGTGTGCCGGGCACTGTACGAGATTCCTGCCCTCAGGGAGTTTGTGATCCAGTGGGAGAAATAGAACATGAACATCTGAGAAGCCGAATAACAGTACAGTAGCAACATAAAAATACAGAACTTGAGTGCCTGTCACATTAGTGAAGCAAAACAAAGAAAAAAAAAGGTGTGACTACAGGGAGCCGTAGACTCTTGTGGCTGGTTAGTCAGGGGCACTGCGGGAACACCCATCGGGCTTAAGGTGGTTCTTGACTTGAGGTGGACTGTGGCCAGTCCTGAGAAGAGGGGAGGCCCTCCATGTAGAGGCCAGGCCAGACCTTTCCTTTCTTCCAACTTAGGTGCCAGGTGAAGAACAACAAGATTCAGGAACTAGCCAGTAGACAGGTGAGATCAAAGCTTCCGATGATTGCGTATTCGCCCTCTCAGCCATAGGCAGTGCAGGCCTCCAGGGCCCAGTGTCTGCAGGGGTAAGCCTGCCTGCCAAGGTGGTGAGTGAACAGCCCTGAAAACAGCCTCCCTGTAGGCAGGTGGCTTTGAGGCTGAGGGAATGAACCCCCGATCCCAAACATCTTTTTTTTTTTTTTTTAATTTATTTATTTGACAGACAGAGATCACAAGTAGGCAGAGAGGCAGACAGAGAGAGGGGAAGGGAAGCAGGCTCCCTGCTGAGCAGAGAGCCCGATGTGGGGCTCGATCCCAGGACCCTGAGATCATGACCTGAGCCGAAGGCAGAGGCTTAACCCACTGAGCCACCCAGGCGCCCCCGATCCCAAACATCTTACAAGCTGGTGTGGGAAATGGTGGGTGTCTGGAGGAGTGGGAGCTGTAAATAGGGAATAGTGGGAAAATGTCTAGAAGGAAGAGCTGGGGTCAGCTTTGTGGAGTCCTGCATGCTGGAGGAGATTCTGATCTGTGTTCCCTTCTTTGTTTTCAAACAGCGTTAGGCTTTATCGCCTCTAGTTCTCTGGGGTAAAGATGACCACCGTATCCACTTTGAGCAGGGTTTTATGGGTGGCCCACACTGTTCCTCACCTTCAAAGTAATAGACCTCTCTCTAGCCTGGTTGTACTCCTGGCTGGTCTGGGTGGGATTAGTGCTGCACTCACTATGATAATTCTGATTATCTGTGGGTCAGGATCCTCTGGGTCTGTACCATCAATTATGGTAGCTACTAGCTACATGTGGCCATTTAAGTAAAAAAAAAATTAATATTTATTTATATATTTATTATATATATTTACATATAAATATATATGTAAATATTTTATTTATATATTTATTTGTCAGAGAGCAAGTGCGAGCACAAGCAGGGGAAGCAGCAGGCAGAGGGCGAAGCAGGCTCCCTGCAGAGCAAGGAGCCCAATATGGGATTCAATCCCAGGACCCTGGGACCATGACCTGAGCTGAAGGCAAATACTTCACTGTTCACTGCCTGAGCCTCTGAGGCATCCCTAAGTCAAGTATTATTAAGTGAAATTTGAAGTTCAGTTTTTCAGTCTAATTAGCCTCATTGCAGGTGCTCAGCAGCCACACGTGGCTAGGGTCTCCGTAACAGTGCAGATAGAGGACATTTCCATCACTGCAGAACATTCCAGTGGGCAGCACTTGTCCAGGCTAAAAATGATCCAGCGGAAAGGATAACTTGTAAATTATTTTTCAAACAGGTAGAATGGTTCTCTGCCCGCTTACAGTCTTTCAGTACTGAGTGAGGCATTGGGCTCACACCTGTTGGGGAGGGGAAGCTGACTGCGGGTGGCCCCAGGCCCCCAGGCCTCCAGGCGTTCGCCGTCTGCTGGGGGAGATGGCTCACAAGTCACCAGAACCCGCAGCAGCCGGGTGCCGTGCTTTCCAGAAGGCACGAGGAAGGAGAGAAGGGAGTCACTGCGGGGCTGCCTGGGAGAGCCCAGGAGGATGGGGAGAGGCAGGCGGTTTTGAGGGTATCCCGGGTGCCAGAGACAGCACAAGGAAGGGCTGGCAAGCATGGATGGTGGTGGGGGAATGGCAAGTAGCTGGGGGCACAAGGCTGGAAAAGGTGTCACCGGTGCCTCGAGTGACAAGTTCACAAGATCGGCATGCATTTGGTGGGCAGTGTGGGGAAAAGTTGGGAGGCGGACATTTGGTACACCGCCAGTCCCAGGGTCTTGCTTTGCTTTGGGAGAGAAGCTTGGTTCAGCTTAGTTGGGTCTATTGTGCTCCTTCTCCGTATGGGCTGGGACGCTGTCTGGTGGCTCCCTGCTTGCCCTAGGCCCTCCGACAGCCAGGGCTGTATCTTGTCACCTAGTACCAGGCCTGGGACCCTGCACCTTGAAGGTGCTGAACAGTTCTTTGAATTTTTTGGATGAAGTGTTGCTCTGGGTCATTAGCACCACCTGGTGGCCGATGTTTACCGCAGCTATTTCTTGAGGATCATTGGCAAGTTTGTGGGGTCGTTGGTGCCGGACAAAATACCTAA
This sequence comes from Enhydra lutris kenyoni, assembly GCF_002288905.1. NCBI lineage: Eukaryota > Metazoa > Chordata > Mammalia > Carnivora > Mustelidae > Enhydra > Enhydra lutris. The sequence continues at coordinate 10,189,334 of NW_019154139.1, read as the reverse complement.
GGGCACACTCGTGATTCGCACATTGTATGCACAAGGCTGGATGAGTGGACTTGAATTATTAATATCTTGAAAGGAATAAGGTGTACACGGATCAGGAAAACCATTTTGCTATATATTTTAAAGCTTTAAATTAGTGGGAAATTTGAACACTTGAGGGGGGATATAGGGAAGGTTAAACATTTGGTCTCTGCCTCTGGGAAGTTTTCAGGGAGTAACAAATCAAAGTCATAATAAAATTAGTAAATGACATTGTGTAAACTGGCACCTCTCAGACTGGCTATGATCAGAATCACCTGGCGAGCTTTGCAAATGCAGGTTCTCAGGCTTCTTCACTAGAATTCCTATTCAGAGGGTCTGGAGCAGGCCCTGAGGCCTGTATTTTTAGCGTGTTCTAGTAATTCTGATGATTGTGGGGTTTGGGATCCATTCATGTAAACTTGCGATGAAATCATGAATGGTGGCTTCGCAGAGGATAGAATTGGCGTTCCTCCCATTCATTTTGAGAGCCTCTGCTGCCGGCCAAGTGTTGTGTTAGGACGTGTGGTCCCAGGCCACCAGGTGCTTATGGTCTAATGCAGAAGACTCCAGATAAGCAACTACCATCCAGTGAGATCGAGAAGCTTATGGAAATGTGGCAGGGCGCCGAGCAGGGATTTCCGGGGCAGAGGATTGCCAGAGAAGAGAAATTTGAGCCTATCCCTGGCTTCTAGGGAGAGGAAGAGCTTATTGGAGGGTGCAGAAGGGAGCCCTCAGGGTGTTTCTGGGGCCCATGGGAGTTTGGTATGGCGGGAACGTGGGATGAATACAGGCAAGTAGCGTGAGAAGTTGCTCCTAGAGAGGTGAGCAGACTGGGTTCTGCTGATGGCCGAACCCAGTGTCATGGAAGGGTTGGAAAGAAGAAGAGAGCATCTGCCCGCAGGCCCTGTGTGGAGGTTGAAGAGCAGGATTCTGAGGGGTGTTGCTTGGGCAGAGAAGGAAAATGAGTTGGCTGGGCCCTGAGGCAGGCCTGAGGAGTTGGGTTAGAACTAGCCTTTGGGTGGTCGTTCCTTTGTGCTGGAACACTCTGCTGAGGGGGCCGGGCTCCAGAGTCTGTGGAAGGCCCTTGTCAAGCGAGCTGACAAGGATGTCTTATGGCCCAGTGAGGAAAGCCTACATGTGTCCTGTTCACAGTACCTTTCTTAAGTTTATGGACATGTGTTTTCAAAGATTTTATTTATTTATTTGACAGATACCACAAGTAGGCAGAGGAAGGCAGAGAGAGAGGAGGAAGCCGACTCCCTGCTGAGCGGAGAGCCCGATGCGGGGCTCGATCCCAGAACTCTGGGACTATGACCTGAGCCGAAGGCAGAGGCTTTAACCCACTGAGCCACCCAGGCACCCCTGTTTTTTTTTTGTTTTTTTTTTTTTAGATTTTATTTATTTGACAGAGATAGCACAAGTAGGCAGAGTGGCAGGCAGAGGGAGAGGGAGAAGCAGGCTTTCCGGTGAGCAGGGAGCCCGATGCACACCTTGATCCCAGGACACTGGGATTGTGACCTGAGCTGAAGGCAGACGCTTAACTGACTGAGCCACCCAAGTGCCCTATTTTTTAAAATTTTTATTTTCTAAAGATTTTATTTATTTGATAGAGCGCAAGTATGAGAGTACAAGCAGGCAGAGTGGCAGAGGGAGAGGGAGAAGCAGGCCCCGATGGTAGGGAGCCTGATGTGAGGCCCTATCCTAGGACCCTGGGATCACGACCTGAGCTGAAGTTAGATGCTTAAACGATTAAGCCACCCAGGCGCCCCCAAGTTCATGGATCTTTAGCCTATTAACGGGAGGTGTTACAGCATAGTGGGTAGGTGCATGTGGGATTCCAGTCTTGGCTTTGCCACTTACTGGCTGTGTGAGCTTGGGCAAGTCACTTATGTCTCTGTTCTTAGTTTCCTCCTCAGTAAAATGAGAATTATAGGAGTCCTCACCTCAAGTGAGATCCTCTGTGGAAAGAGCGGGGAACAGCATACAGTACTAAGTTAGCCAGTAGTGTTTTTGTATCATTGTAGGCAAGTCAGGGCTCTATGTCTCCCATGTTTGAGTGAGGATACTGAGATTTGGAGAGAAATTCAGTGTCTCTGGAGGTAGAATTTAAAGCCTGTCTCCTGGATCCCACTTGCTTATTATAGTCACTGTGGCAGTGCCTCCAAACCCCTTCCCACCCCCCATGCTTGCCTGCCTCCCTAGAAGGTGACCTTTCTTGGGGAGGACTAGGGCGCTGATCTGATCCTATTTGTGAAGTGAGCCCCTGTCTTCCTGCTGGGCCCTACTCCCCCAACACGTGTCCCTATACCTACAGGATGTGTGCCCCCGTGATGGTGGAGCTGGAGGGGGAGACAGATCCCTTGCTCATCGCTATGAAAGAGCTCAAGTAAGTCACCCAGACTGTGGTTCACTTCTTCAGAGCCCTGGGAGGCATCCCTTAGGTTCTCTGCTGCATACCCCGCCCCCCCACACCCCTGGCTCGGGAGGTGTGATTCTTGTTCCTATAGGTCCTTAGTTTGTTCAGGAGTCAGCCCTGTAGGAAGAGGGGTGGGAGGGAGCAGGTGAAGGCGGGTGGGATTAATGAGACACAGTCCTCTCCTGTCTGTCGAAATCCCCCTCTTCCTGCTGCACTTGGCCTTACCAGTATCCCCCACACTTCTTTCTCTTTCTCATAAGATGGCAGACCCACTGTCCCCCACTCGAGAATGCAGGAAGTTTCTTTTTATTGTAATTTCTTTCCCACAAAGTGCCTCATAGTCCCAAAAGGATGCTGTCCAGACTTCTCTTTAGTGGCATTCTGCACACAGTCTGTCCCATCTGCTGTAGAACCGGGGCCACCATCCCTCATATACCTATGACTTCCCCCTGCCACAGGGCCCGAAAGATCCCCATCATCATCCGCCGTTACCTGCCGGACGGGAGCTATGAAGACTGGGGGGTGGACGAGCTCATCATCACCGACTGAGCCGGAGTCGTCTTCCTGACTGTGCCTCATCCTATTTTCTCATTCTTTCTACGTGTAAATAATAAACTGTTCAGCCTTTTAGCCCGCTCTGCCTCCAGCTCTCTGATGCCCACTTGGTCCTTCCCTGTTACTGCCCCGCTGCCTGGCGGGGACACCCATTCGTGTGGCCCCCTGACCGTCCGCACTGAGGAGCACCGGGGGCCTTACTCCTCGTGGATCCCCCGCGTCCCTCCCTCCATCTCCCCATTCCCTAGTGCAAAGGCTGCTGCGGGGAGACACCTCAGCTGCCTTCCCAGCAGACAGACGAGTCTTTGTGCCCAGGGAGCTGGTTGCCACGGAAACACCCAATTTCCTTTCCAGTGGGGACTGGCTGCAGGGGCTTCTCCCTTCTCAGGAGTATCACAGAGCAGGTCTCATCAAGCCACCCATTGTTTCCTGAGGACCTGCCTCGAGCCTCTTATCGTGGGCTCGGATCCCCTTTCAGGAGCTAGTGCCCCAGCAGGAAGCTTAGGGATGCAGTGATCTCCCGCCCTCCCCAGGCAGAGCCCTGCTGGGCAAGGCAGCAGCTGGAGCAGGGACCGAACACCTGTCCACCCCTGTCCCCACTCTGTCCCCACTCCTCAGGCCACTGTCCTCCATGGCCTTCTGGTCGGCCACACCCATCTCCTCTCCTTCCCCACCTCTGCAGGATGTCCCTTCCCTTCTGTGTAGGGCCCATCCTCCTGCGAGGCCTTGACTGGGATGACGGTGGGCATGGAAGCAGGGCTCCCGGGTTCCAGGTGTGACATGAAGTCGACACTGGCGCTTCCTCTGTCCTGAGTTCTGGGTCCTGCTCTCTTCATCCTGCTTTACCCAGCCTGCAGTAAGACCAATCTCACTGCTTCCTCCCTTCCTGGGGGGACAGGGAGAGGATATATATCGACACCCACAGAGAGGGAAAGTTGGTTCCCTGAATATTCCAGCCTTGACCTCCATTCTGCTGCCAGCTCCCCTTCCAGGAGGAAGAGTGGGCTTTCCCGACCTCTGCGAGAGGCAGAACCTTCGGGATGTGTGTGCCGTGGACAGAGTGGGAGTGACAAGTTTCCACAGGAGTGGGAGGGGTGTCTGCCTCTCCGGAGAAGGGTTAATCCAGGGAGCCCTGGACTCAGCACCCCCTTCCTCCCTCCTCCAAGCCTGTGGAGTCCTTTAATCAAGTAGGGTGCTGAAATTCCAGCTCTGAAATGCCGCCTTTGTGCTGGCGTCCAGGCGGCCGCCCCGGAGTGCGGGGTCACTTTCTCGGCCCCGATTCTCTAAATGGTTTCTTTGTTCCTGCTGGGCTGCTCAGTATCAGATGTGATTAAAGGGAGATGGGGTTTGGGCGGGGGAAGAGAGAAGGGGCTGAGAGAGGGAGTAGGGGGTTAACCCTTAGGGGATAGGGTGTAGGGGAGATGGAGGAAGGGGTGGCTTTCCTTCCATCTTGCCCTTCCCAACCTGCTCCTGTTTCATGGAGTCAGTCCCTTGCTGCTCAGCTGGCCAGGCCTGGGCATGGCTTCTTCAGTCCCTTCCAGAAACATCTGGCTCCATCTCTCCACACACGGAAGCCACTGCCCTACTGAGGCCCAAGCACATCCAGAACCTTAGGTCTAAGGGGGTGAGCACAAGCCAGGTCTTCCCGACTTCTCCAAGGTCATTTGTCCTCTCTGGGGCCATTTTTACCTCCTTTCATATCCCCAGTGACTTCCCAGTCCTTCTCCATCTCTTGAGAGGCAGGGTCCTGGAGGGGGTGGGTTCATCTCCATGGAGCCCCTCCCTTCTGCCCTACTGGCTCTGTCCACAGCTCTGCTGAGAGCAGGAGCAGTGAGCACCTGGAAATGGACTAACAACCTGCATGGCAACAGAGGGGAACGGCTGGGTCGTAAAACTTAGGAGTACCGAAGGTCAGTCCTCATCTGTCCCTGACAAAATTTGTAGAATAGGTTGTTGCCTATTTGAGAACACAGAGGTAAATAAAGAGGAGATCCCGGAGCTAGCAGAATTTCTAAGAATGTTGCCACATGAATCCAATTTCCATTTCTCAAAGGTTAGTAGTCTGGTTGTTCTGGTAGGTTGGAGGAATGCCACAGAGCGAATCTTGATTTCAGCAAGGCATCGGGCAGTCTTCCCGAATAGCTATGATGGAGAAGGTTGTACTCGTGGTGATACAGTCAGATTCAGAGTTGACTGGCCAGTCCTTCCCTCAGAGTGTTGATAATGGAACAGATGATGGAGAAGTATTTGGTGGTGGATATGGGCCTCTCTTCATGTCAACCTGTTTTATTTGTGACTTGAATAGGGACTTTCAAGTTTGCAGATACATAAAGCTCAGAAGGAGCACCAATAAATTGGATTCAGAATTCCAGGACTGAGTATAGGTGGGAAAACAGTCAAATCCAACAAGACGAGTTCTGTCAAAAGTCAGTATAAAATCCTGCCTTTCACAACAACACAACAAAAGAAAACACCAGAAAATAGCTTCTATACGGTTCGGGGTGATCTGACTTGGCATCCATTATGTCTGTAAGAGCAGGGCTTCCTAGTTACCGCTAAGCCTCATGGGAGCTGGTGGCTATGGCTGACGTTGCCAGAAGAACCCGCGTGACGCAGCTTCCAGGTGGGAGTGTGGCCAGCCTGGGGGACTGTGCTACTCGGTGCTCCCTGCCCCGCCCCAGGTCCTGATGAGGCGGTGAGGGGCTGGAGCCCGCAGGTGGAAGAAATGGAAAAGGGAGCTGGGGACGCTGGTCTAGAGCAGCGGGAGAAGCATCACTCCTGATGACAAGCAGAATTGGGGCCTGCAAGCCGTGGGCAGGGTCAACGTCTCATTAGCATCAACGTCTCAAAGTTTCAGCTGCCCATTTGGAAAATAGGGATAATGAGTGGACCCACTTGGTCCTAGGCCTGAATGACAAAGCACTCAGCAGAGCACTTGGTCAGGGAGCACTCAGAGCACGGGGGCTGTACTGTTGTTAGGAGCCGGGCCTAAGGAAGACCTCCAACTCCCAGAGCCATCCATCAGTGGAAGGTGGCAGGAAAGAGGTTTCCCTTGTCCCTGACAGGGAGTGGCTTCTGCCCCCAAGCACAGGTTGGAATTCCACCAAGGGAAGAGCTTTTAGGGAATGAGCACTGAAGGATGAGTTTGCGTGTCTGCCGTTCCGGGTTCACACACAGACCCATGCAGCTGCCATGAAGACTTGGCTAGATCGTGGAGCAGACCGAGGGTGTGTGTGTGTGCGCATGCACATACGCGCTAGGGGAGGGGAGGCACAAAGGGGTGCAGTGAGAGAAAGCCCGGCAACATATCCCAAAGGACAGGCCTGCTGGCCGTAGACGGCTGGACATCAGGCTTGACCCCCCCCTCTTTCAAATACCTGTCCCTTGAATGCTTCCAGGTCCCACCCCTCTGCTGGGCAAGTAAAAGGGGCTGCTCCTGCTGAGCTCCAGCTGGAAGCGCAGGTGGCCCCCCGACAGGATGAGCGCAGCAGGGCTGGGGGGGGGGGAGAGCTCCCAGCAGGGGGCCTCCAGCCTCGGCATCAACTGACCCCACCAGGATGCCAGTTGTCCCAACACACAGCACGGCCCCCACCGTCTCACAGGAGAGAGGAGACCTCTGCATTATCCGTCCTTTGCATTCTGCCCCTAGCTACTTCCAGAAAGCATCCGAGGAGGCACAGGTGCAGGGATAAGAGACCAAGAGACAGGCCAGGTCAGGCCCACCAAGCAGGTAACCGGAACCTTTAATTTTATTATGTGGAATGCTTAATGCAGAGTTAATAGGGGCTGGAATACCTAGGAGGAGGGGAGAGGGGAGAGGGGTCTACTGAGATAAATAAGAGGGGGGCAGTAATGAGTTACATGTGGACTGCGGGGGCTGCAGAACAGGAAGATAGGGGCAGACAGAGCTACATACTTTATTCAGATACCACTGGGAGGCAAAGGGCAAAAGGCCAGGGCAGAACGTACATGTCAGGAGTCTAGTGTCTTCAGCCTGCTGCCAGCAACCTGGGTCCCGGGCCCTGTCCTGTGTCTCCTTCTGGAGCTAAGGGCAGAGGTCTGAGCAGCTGTGACCCTCTGGGAAGCCCGAGGGGCTGGGGCTGATAGAGCAGGGACCGCAGAGCCTGGTGAGGGGAGAGGGAGTTGGCGGGGAGCCTGAGAGGAAGGCTCTGTGAATTGTCTCTGAATCCTTTCCTAGAGCCCCTGCCTCCTCACTCCTCATCTGGGAGGTGCCTCAAGGTCTGGGGGGCTGTCATGGAGTAGGACCAGGACGCCCTGTCTCCGCGAGACAAAGAATGAGGTGGCTGGCACGGAAATGGGTCCGGAGGCCTCTGTGCCAATTCCTCCCTGTGTTCAGAAGGGGAGGGGGCCCTGCGGGGATGAGGAGTCCTCCCTCTGAGCACCCCTGCCCCGCCCAGGCTGTTCAAAGCTGTCCTCAGCCCCCAAGGGGCAGACGTAGCCCACTGTAGGCACTGACGCAGGTCTCTGGCTGGCTTTGATCTTAGGCACATGGCCCAAGTGGCACGGGTTATGTCAGACCCCTCACCCTCCACAAGAAAGCCAACACGGGCACAGGCGTGGTAGGGCCTCCGATTCCCATCCGACCCTGGATGCCTCCCCGACTCCCAGAGGAGGGTGAATGGGTCTTTCTCAGGTCCTGGGATGAGGGTCATTCCTGGGGGGGAAGGTGCAGCCCCTCATCGTTCAGTCTAGGGGCGACAGTCACCTCCTTCTCCTCTGCCCAGCCTAGTAGCCCAGGGCTTTGCCTGGGCTGGTGCCGGGATAGGATGGGGTGGGGTCATCAAAGGCAGTGAGCCAGACAGAAAGCCTTCCCTCAGCTGTCAGCCTCTGCAGCCTCCTCTCCAGCCACCACCAGGCCTGAGATGGGTGAGGAACAGGGCACGAGGGCTGGGGAAAGGGGCATGCTACCCAGAGGGGCCGGGCAAGGTGGCGATGACAGGGCCCCCCACTTTAAGGCCGGGACAGCGTCGTATATACTGGCTGCTCCCAGTGTGTGGGGCTGTGGGACTGGGGCCCTGAGGGGCTGGGGTCAGAGATGGCCGTGTAGAGGGGCCGCTGCGAGGGCCCCATGTAGGAGAAGGCCGAATAGAGGCCAGAGGCCTGGCCTGAATGGCCATAATAGGGTCCTGAGGGCTGATGGTCAGAGTAGTCAAACTGGGGGCGGGAGATGGAGGGGAAGGCGGAGCCGTAGTGGGGCAGGCTGAGGGAGGTGTAGGCGATCTGCGAGGTGGACGGCTGGTCGGTGTAGTGCGGCGGGCCCTGGGGCCCTGCGGTCTCCGTCTTCACCTGGGCTTTGGCGTCCACGCTGGGTGGCGAGACTGTAGGCAGAGCCACGCCTGGTGGCTTGGAGATCCAGGCGGAGTGTCCACTGGCCACAGCCAGGGCGCTGCCCAGCCCGTAGCCGGCTGCTGAGTAGCTGCCCACGTGGCCCGGGTGCCCGTTGGGTGGCAGGTACTGGTCCAACTCAGCCACATCAAAGGTCTCCATGTTGGACATTACCTCGTGGCTGATCTCACCGATGTCCACGTTGCCGAAGTCGATGTGAGGCTTCCCGCCCTCCCCCATGGAGCGCCCATCCCGCTTGGGGTCTGCCTTGCCCGACTGCAGCTCTGTCTTTGGGGTGGTCGGAGGGGTGGGTGGGCCATGGCTCTGGCCTGGGTGGAAGGGAGACAGAAAGAAAGTGGGAAGTGAGTCAGAGGCTTCTGGATTCTGATGGTTCACTGTCAGAAAAGATGCCTCTGGGGGCTGAGGAAGGATCACAGCGTGACCCTGTATGCTTTAAGTGTTTGGGCAGCCCGGGCCGGTGCTTAATTCTCTAACAGTCTAGGGCTGGTCTCCGGCTGCTTCTGAAGTGCCCCATTTGGAGGGGTGCATCTGCCTCCCCCACCCACAGCAGGACTCTCCCTGTCACCCACCTCCTGGAGAGACTTGCTGCATCCCCTGTTGGGGAAGTTGTTCCTCATATGAGCTGAAGTCAGCTTCCTTCTCTGCCCCCACTGCCCCTTAGCTGTCCCCTCGATGGGCACTTAGCTGACTCGTTCCACCCCTGTTCCTTGGTTTTCTCATTCACACATTCATTCAGCAAATGCTTAGGGGGTGTGGTGCCAGGTGCAGGGCATACAAGCGGAAAGAAAAGGGATCCTATCTTTACAAGCTCCCAGTCTTAGGGGAGGATCCAGAGACTCACACAGAACTGGAGGGCAGCCTCAGAAGTGACAGGACGTGCAGAGGGCTCAGGAGACCAGAGGAAGAAGCCACCCACTCTGCCGTGGGGACTTGGGGAAGGTCTCTCTGGGGAAAGGAAGCTGAGCTGGGCCTTGAAGGCTGAGCAGAGGCCCAGGCCCACAGTTGTATTCCGAGGTGGCTGTTTGGTATGTGGTCTTCTGCTGTGTGTGTGTGTGTGTGTGTGTGTGTGTGTGTGTGTGTCCCTGAATATTTGAAGGTAAGGTATGTAAGTGTGTGGGAGAGACAGCTGGACTGGGGATCCCATTGGAGAGAGAACATGCCCATGGTCTATGAGACTGGGGCCTCCTTGGGGGCCGGCCCATGTCTCCCCCATCAGGCCAGAGGCAATGCCAGGTCTGGCACTGGCCAAGTGCTCTGGAGTTTGAGAGGCCCACCCGGGTTTGAATCCTGGCTCTATCACTTACTGTGTGATCCTGGAAAAATGCCCATCTTCTCTAACCTGCTCTCTTATCAGTAAAACAGAGATGATACTGGGGCGCCTGGGTGGCTCAGTGGGTTAAAACCTCTGCCTTCGGCTCAGGTCGTGGTCCCAGGGTCCTGGGATTGAGCCCCACATCGGGCTCTCTGCTCAGCAGGGAGCCTGCTTCCCTCTCTCTCTGCCTGCCTCTCTGCCTACTTGTGATCTCTGTCTGTCCAATAAATAAATTTTTAAAAAATCTTAAAAAAAAAAAACCAAAGATGATACTAAGCGGCTCAGACATGGCCTCCTTCTGGAAGGTGCAGGCTTCATGCACACTTGTTTTGGATTCGCTCATTTGTTTTCATCCCTGCTCCTCCCTCTACACTGTGGACCTCGTAGACCAGGGAGCTTCTTTTGTTGGTGCCTCTGGTGTCTGCTCCAGGGTCTGGCACAAAGGAGGACTCGGGCATGTCTCCTGAGGGCAGAGCTGTGCCGACAGAGACTTCCCATATGCCTGACCCCACGTACGGCCTTCTACACGTTGTACAAACAGAAGCAAGGCAGCACTAGTGTCCTCAGGGGCCCTGGAATCCAGTTGCCTGGGCTCAGACTCAACTGTGTCCACTTACTCATCTGTGACGTGGGTGTCATTTGCCACACAGCTGAAGTTGGAGCCCAGGCAGTGTGGCTGCCTCATCACAGCTCAGAGTAATTGAATGATAATACACATAAGGTAATTCGGGTGCCTGTACACAGTAGGTGCTCAATTAATGTTAGCTGGTATTTTCATTAATAAAAATGCAACGAGATGCTATGTCTGGCCTCTCCATGGCACTTGCTCAAGATCCCATGCCATGGCTCCCCCATCAGACTGGGAGGCGGGAAGGAGGCAATGATCTCTCCTGATCTGATCTCCCATCTCTCAAAATCATCCTGTCTCTGCTTTCCCTGTTGTAACTCACCCCATGGCCTCCATGGCCTCCACAGCCTCCTTAACCGGCCTCTTCACTCAGTAGCTGTGCCCGCTTCCATCCACCAGAGCCATCTTGCCCAGCTACTTCCTCGGGGGCCTGAGTTCCCACCGAGCTCCCTCCGGGACCCTGCACCCCAGCTGGGGCAACTGTGCAGCCCAGCGAGCCTCCCCAGCGCCCTGGCTCTCCCCACCTGCAGCTCGTTATCAGCCCAGCGCTCACCTGAGGGGTGCTCGGGGTTCCCGTCTGACATGGGGGAGCCCTCTCCTGGGTGCCGGTGGTCCAGGTGGGCACTCTTGTAGTGGGCCTGGATGGCAGCAGCGCCGCCCTGCTCGGCCTCCCCGCCGGGACACTCTGACTCCCCCTGGGCCGCCTTTCCGTTCTTCCGCCTCCGGGGTTGGTACTTGTAGTCCGGGTGGTCCTTCTTGTGCTGCATTCGGAGCCGCTCAGCCTCCTCGATGAAGGGGCGCTTGTCACTCTCGTTCAGCAGCCTGGGGCGGTACAGTTGGGGGAGACAGCCCAGTGGCCAGTGTGAGTCTCTGCCCTCAGACAAATGAGGCCTGGGGGTGGGGGGTGGGGGTGGCAAGTGCAGAGGGCGGTCGGGGTCCAGGGCAGGGGGAGTTGGGGGGGTTTGCTCTTTGAGTCACAAACTAGGAAGTGAGGCCGGAGGAGCCACAGGCTCAGAAGGCTGTGATCGTCCCTAAACTCTCAGGGGCTCCTGGCAACCCTGAGGATGGAGTTAGATGTATGGATAGAGCTTTTTTTTTTTTTTTTTTTTTAAGATTTATTCATTTATCCTAGAGGGAGAGTGAGCATGAGTATGAGCACACAAACAATGGTGGGGGGCGGGGAGGGTGAGGAAGGGGGTTTGAGGGGAATGGGGAGGGACAAGCAGATTCTGTTTGAGGTCAAGGCAGGGCTTGACCCCAGGAGCCAGGAGAAGCTCACAACCTGAGACAAAACCAACGGTCAGATGCTCAACCGACTGAACCACCCAGGTGCCCCAGGAATAGGGTTTTTGAGGGACACGGAACTTCATTTCAAGGAAAGAAGAAGCTTTTTCATCATCAGATCTGTCTGGAGGTAGAGCTGGCTGCCTTCTTAGGGGATGAGCTCCCTGGGGCTGGAGGTATGCAAAGCATAGTGGGGGGAAGAGCTCAGTCTCTGCTACTGGCTAGCTGTGGGACCACGGGCAAATTGCTCCTATGGGCTTCTTTGCCTGTCCATAGAGGAACATGCCTACTTCACTGGGTGTCAGATTGGCTGAGGTCCTGGGTGTGAAACGCTTTGCACGAGGCCTGGGGCTGGAGGGCAGGCACCTTGAGAAACAGGTGCTGTTCTCATACTGCTGGGGTGGCTGGGCCAGGAGGACCTGGGATGGGCCCTCTCAACTCTGGAATGCTCCTTTTGTGAGTCCCAGTGTGGTGTGGACAGGATGAAAGTCCCCTTTGCTATGTGGGGTCACAGCATCCCAGGGGAGATCACATCTCCTTGTCCAGGGGGTGACAGAGGGTAGAGGAAGCTAGACTTTCTTTCCAGACCCTGGGACAGAGGCAGATAGACCCTCTCCCCAGCCTGAGACCAGCCCTGAAGGCAGTGCCCGGGGCCCACTCAAGTCCAGCCTCAGGCCAGGGCTGGAGGACAGTGGAGGGGGTGATGTTTAAGGCTCGGCTGCCCCCAGGGCAAGGAGGGCAGAATAGGGTGCCTCGTGGAGTGGGCTGAGGGGAAAGAACAGACTCAGAGAGTCCTAGACATGAGGGACTCTGGGGGTGTGACTCTGCTGCCCAAAGGGCCTCTCTCCGTCCGCTGCCCTCTTCCCCCAGCCAGCAGAAGGCCTAGCCCTCCTGTCCAGGATGGGAGGGGGTGGTCATACCAGGCACCTCCTAGCCGGAGGCAGCATTCCTGTGCAGCTTAGCCTGCCCGGCCGCCCCCCCCCCCTCCCAGGCTGCCAGAACCCAGCCCTAATGTAGCTTTCTCCAAGGATCCCTCCAGCTGAGGGATGGGATGAAAACCCCAGATCAGCACCTCCTCTGGGACGAGGGACTGGGCTGCCCCCTTTCTCCCCCAGCCATGAAGGTTATCCCCCCAGCCAGGCCTCAGGGAGGCTGGGCCGCAGATGTGTGTGCGTGTGTGTGTTGAGGGCGGAGGGAGAGAGGCACTAGAGGACTCAGCCACTTCCAAGGGCCCCAGCTCAGAGGCTCTGGAATGGCTGGGGACACTGAGCTTCCTCTCCTACCCAGAACTTTGCTTGTGCCCTCTGTCCAGCTGGCAACTGGGTGTGAATCAGCAAGAACACAGTAGGGGCCATGGAGTGGGGGCAGAGGCCACAAGACAGGGAAGAATCCAACACGACACACTGTCGCCTCCCTGCTAGTTCCCAGCAGTACCCTAACCTTGACAGGATCCTGACCTCTGGTCCCCCCATCCCCAGCCCCCACCCCAGCCCAGCTGGCTAACGAGCCTCCAAGCCCCGACCCCAGCCTTACTCCAACCTCAGCTCTGTTCATCTTGACCCCTGCACCAGCCTTGCTCAGCATTGTCCCCCAGACCCCCCCACGTACCCACAGCTCTAACTGCAAACCCGATCCTCATTTGCACTCCACTTGGCCTCTGTCCTCTAGATCTCCAAGGTCTGGAATAGGGGCCAGGAGAGGGTAGGCTGCTTCCCCCTGCAAACTGGAAATCCCAACTTGGTGGGGGGAGCTCCTAAGGTGGGGCACGGGCTGCTGCTCCGTCTGCTCTTTCTGTCAGGGAAGGGGCCTGTGGACTTGGGGGTCAAGAGAGGCTCCAGCCTGTGACCCCCTTTCCAGTTTCTGGGGTCTAATTACTCTTTCCAGCAAGTCAACCAATGTACAACGATCAGCATGTGACTGTCAGAGCTCACACAGCCACTTAGGAGCCAGGACCTGGACACTGGGTGTCCGACCCCAACCTACTTCCAGCACCCTAAGCAGTCTGTCCTCATGTCTTCCTCTTTTTGGGTTTAGGGCCCTGTTTTCTAGTTCTACCTGTTTAGCCCATCCCCCTCCCTGGTGGCCTGGGAATTATGAACCGGGGAGGGATTTCAGTAGGGGCCCCCACCCAGGATCCAAGGTAGCTTGCCCACCTGTGGGGATAGCCTTTGATCCTTGTCCTTGTCCTGCCACCCTCCTACCCTGGGCTTGGGTCCTGAGCAAGCAGTGCCCGCTTTCCTGATGGTCCTATGCTAGATTGGCCTTTGGGGCCAATCATGGATGGCCAGGAACTAGTCCTCTGGAGGGAGCCCAAGCCCAGGGTTCTGGGCTGGAGGAACAAGAACAGGGACAATGGAGGGTCTGGTCTTAAATCCCTTGCAGTGGGTTGAGGGACAAGTGGGGGTCCATCCTTGTGTTGATGCTGTCATTGAGCTGGTGCCGTGGTCTGTTCCTGATCCCCAGGACCTGCTCCTTCTGCCTGTCTCCCTCCTCGTTGTCTGTCTCTCATTTGCTCTTCTCTGTCCCACGACACCAAGGGTACTGGCCTGGGCTGCGCCCTACCCAGTGCAGATGGACCTTGGGCGGACGAGCTAGTTTTGACCCTGCTCTTGGGCAGAGCTGGAGCCTCTGAGTCGACCCAGCAGGCTGGTCACTAAGCCCAAGGCCTGCCTGCCCAGGATGAGCAGAGCGCTGCGGGCCGAGACGGGGATGTGAAGGGGCACCAGGCCATCAGCAACACGTGGGGCCGTGGGGCTGGATGGGAATCCCTCTTGGTCTCTTGGGGGGGCCTTCTAGCTTCTTGTACCACCCTAAACCTTTGGCCTTCTAGGCCCCATCTCCATTACGCTGGGGCCCACCAGGGGAGGGCAGCAGCAGGAGGGAAGCCGGCTCCTCTGAGAGGTGCCGACTTTCTGGAACTCAGGTGTGCTGTACTTCCGCTCTCTCCTTCTCTGTCCCCCCACCTCCTGACCACGCTTTAGAGCCAAAGGGTGACCTGCCACTGTCACCAAGGACAGTGTGGAGGACGACCAGTAGACCTGGATTTGATCCTGCTCTGCCACCAGCTGGGACGTGGCCTTTGAGGTCCCTTTTCCTTTCTGGGCCTGTCTCTTGGGCAGTCTTGTGGGGGGATCAGGGGGCCTCTGCAGGCTTGCATCTCCTGGATCGCCTGTTCTTTTTCTGAGCTGCCCAGGACGCCTGAGGTGGGAGGTGGTTACCCTGCTCAACATATCCCAAGGGGCCAGGCCGAGCCCCAGACCTGAGGGGAGGGGTGGCTGGCTTCCTCGTTGGGGGGCATGTTTTCCCCCAGAGGTTTGAGCTGGCCCCAGGGAACCAAGGACTCTGAAGCACCCTGGGTAGGAAGAGGGGCCAAGGTTTCCTCCTGGCCAGGGCTCTCGGCTCCAGCTCTGGGGCTGGAGGGGTAGGAGGTTACTCAACGCTGGGTGGGGCCCTGGAAAAGAAGATGGCGCCGGACCGCGGGAGGGAGGGAGAGAGGGGCAGGCCTGGCAGCTCTGGCACAGGGTGGGAGAGGATACTTCTTTCTGTGCGTCCCTTACCCTAGAGGATAAAGACAAGACCCCCCCCCCCCAACCCGGAAGGAGGGGAGGATAAGGAGGGCACGATGAAGGTAGTTGGGACAAGACAGGATCCTGCAGTGACAGATTTGCCCTTGGCGGTTCTCCATCCCGCACGCTTTCAAAGGCTCCTAAGTTCCTTATTTTCCTTGAACTGCCCCCCAGTTCTCCATCTGGCTGCCTTAGTTTCCCTGCCTCGCCAGCCAGGCCTTCAGTTCTGTCCCAAGCGTTTCTCGGGCATGCCCCTGACTAGTGGGGCCGGTGGCAGTGGCACCCTCGAGTGCGCAGGGCCGGTGGAATACGTTAGCGAAGGTCTTTGGTGTGGGCCCCTTGGGATCCTACCCCCTCCCTCTCCTTTACCCCCGCCAGGAAGAAGCTCAGACCCTTCGCCTGCCACCGACGGAATTCCAACCACGAGGGGGCGCCCTCCTGCCCGCTGCCCCGGGTGGGGAGCCTTGCCTAGGCCACTGGAGTTCTAAGGCGGCGCAACCTCAAGGGGGTACTTGTGGGGGAAGGGCGGGCCCGAGCCCCACACCTGGTCTTCCAGTCCCATCAGAGCGTGGCTGCCTCCGCGAGAAGGGCCCGGGCAGCGCGCGTCTGGCCTAAATCCACCCGCAGCTAGGGGGGCCCGCGGGAGCTCCCCGGAGGCGAGTCGGGGGCGCTCACCTCCAGAGCTTGCCCAGCGTCTTGCTGAGCTCGGCGTTGTGCAGGTGCGGGTACTGGTCGGCCAGCTTCCTGCGCGCCGCCTGCGCCCACACCATGAAGGCGTTCATGGGCCGCTTGACGTGCGGCTTGCTCTTGCTGGCGCCGTTGACGCGCACGGGCATGGGCACCAGCGTCCAGTCGTAGCCGCTCAGCACCTGGCTGACCGCCTCGCGGATGCACACGGGGAACTTGTCATCGTCCGCCTCGCCGTCCTGCTGCTCCTTCTTGACCTTGCCCAGCTCGCCGGGCCCAGGGCTGGCTCGCAGGCCCGATCCGCCGCCGCCGCCGCCACCGCCGTCGGGCCCCAGCGAGGGCGCGCTCCCCGGGGACAGGCAGCGGGGCTCCTCGGAGCCCACGGGGCTCAGCTCCACCTCGGATAGGTCCTGCTCCTCCGCCATGTCGCCCCCGGCCGCCGCCGCCTCGGCCGCCTCCCCGGGGCCCGCCGCCGGGGTCCTCGCGAAGAGTCCAACGCCCACCTGGACGGGAAGAAGGGCGCGACGGAGCGGCGGTGAGCGCAGCCCCGACGGCAGCCCGAGCCGCGACGCGGGCGCAGCCCCGAGGTGGGGCCCGCGCACATGCCAGACCCGGGCTCGGCCTCCGAGCGCCCGCCTCCGCGTCTTCCCACCACCTGGTCCCAACCGTCTCTTGGTGTGGGTGGGTTTGGGCTTTTTTAAACCTCTTTTTGGGTGGAGGTTTGTTGATGGAAAGGAAGAAAAACGGGCTCTTTATTCTACTCTAATCCTGGCTCCTGGAATTTCCCACCTTTTCTCTCACCTTTCCGTCTTCCCTTCTGCTTGCCCCCCATGGAGTCTAGAGGAGCTGGCGGGGGCGGGGGACAGATGCTGGTGTCATTCTCTCTCCACCCACGCCCCACCACGGGGTCCCAGGCCCGGGCTCAGGAAGGCAGGAGCGGAGGAGCGGACTGCGCACTCACTCACCTCCTCGGACCTCTCCTCCAGTCTGGGGCTCGTCCTTAGGAAGTGGAAAACCGTGTCCCAAGGTGTGCGGTCCAGTTCGGGGCTGGGGGGTGACGCTGGTGGGCTGGGAGGGAGGGGCTGGGGGGCCCTGAGCCTCAGGCCACGGCCTCGTCCCGACGGAGCCTGAAACCTCACCACCAACCACGCCGGCCGGACAGCCTGAGACTGACTGAGCGCTGAGCTGCTGCGGAGGGCTGGGAAGGAAGGAGGGGGAGAGGGGAAGGGGGAGGGGAGGGAGGGAAGGGCAGAAGGTGGAGCCTCCAGCGCTGTCCTTCATCCCCAACACTCAGGGCTCCTCCGCCAGGCCCCCCCACCCCAGCTCCAGGCGCGGCTGTCCCAGGCCCGTCTTGGGGCCTGGGCTTAGTCAGGGAGGTGTAGGAGTGGGCGTGGTTAGGCCGGGAAAGCCAAAGGATGCAGGTGGGCAGGTTCGGAACCTGTCGCCTGCAGGAAAATTGGGCCCAACTGGGACCCCCAGCCTCTGCCTCAGGTGGCGGGATGGGCAGGTGGCAAAGGATTGGGGCTGGATGAAGAGAACACAGGGGAAGGTTCTGTGGACATCTGAGGGCGCCCGGCCTGCGCTGCTGGTTTAAGACGCTTAGGGAGGGCCTACTGTGATCCGAGGGACCCTGCTTCTCAGCCTGCCTCACCTGCCTCCCATCCTGACCCAGGCTACCCTCTGCCTCAGCTCATATGGGAGAGAAAGCACATGCGGGTCCGTACCTGGAGAGGCAGGGGTGGCTGGATACCCCCTGCCCAGGCCAGAGGCCCTAGCTCCAACCCTGGGCCCTTTTCACCAGACACGCAGCGCTTGGAAGGGCTGGCCTGGCTCAAGGTAGAGGGAGGTAGGACTGAAGTTCCTAGGGGGCTGGCCGTGGGGCTGGGCTGGGGGGTCCTCTTCAGCTAGGTCTGAAAGGCTTCTGGGACCCCAACTCCCTCCACACTGAGTTCATGCTCTCTTGGTCTGTGGGGGGAGATTTGCATTCAGGGTTGTTGTGAAGTCCTGCACTCCCCCACCCTTTCAGGGTGTCTCCCTGCCTGCCTGCCTCCCTCTCCCACCTCTCTGCCCACTTCTGTCCTCGGCCACCTCCCCAGTGGGGTGACCTGTCTCCTTTTTCTTTCCCGCCCATCACCCAAGGCTCCTTTTCCTCTCCCCTTTCCTAGGTCTCTCCCCCAGAGGTCACAGCCCCTCTCTCTTCCCAGGGGGCGGGTGTCGAGGCAGAGGTGCGGGTGGGTGTGGAGGGGCACGTGGAGCCTGGGCCCGCGCTGGCGACCACGTACACTCCTGAGCTCAGCGGCTGGGCAAGGCCTTAGGCCCAGCCCAAGGGAGTCTTGTCTGGAGTGGGGCTGCTAAGGGGGTCTAGGCAAGGCCTCATGCTTGGGAAAGGCCAAGGGGGTGGAGGGGGGTGGGTAATGGGACACAATGAGGTAGTCACACGAGGCAAAGGCATGTTGGGGGTGGGGGGAGCGGACATTGGAACACACACACACACACATGCTCGCACACACAACCAGTCAGACAATCGGGCCAGTGTGTCTGGGGCCTCGGAGCCCAGTGAATTAGGAGTTTGATAAGGGTTTTCTCTTTCTCTCGCTTGCCGGCCTTGGACAATCTCCCCCCAGTTTTCCTCGACGCCACCCCCGGCGCTGCCAACCCTCCTCCCCCCGCCTCCCTTCTCTTCCCTGTGCCCAGACTCTTGTTCGGGGCCTTGAAACAGTGAGCTGTCTTTGTTCGAAATACAGGTGAACGGCAATCATGTGATTAACACACACACACATAAAAAGCTTTTTAACAGCGCCCGCCCGGCCTCAGAACCGCCCAGAGAGGAGCCGCCCTGGATGGACAGAGGGACGGAGGGACGCGCATCCAGCCGGTTGTGTCCAGCTGCCCGCAGCAGTCTCCGACACCCGCTGCTGTCCGCCCGCTGCCCGCCTGCCCGGCATCTCTCGATCCTGGTGGGTCCCCACTCGTCCTCCCATCCCTTGGTTCCTCCTCTTGGACAGAAGGACTTCCCTGCTCCCTGTGGTGTCTGAGACCCCGCTGGGGTGGGAGGGGTGGCCCTAGAGGGAGAGGGCCCAGGGTAAGAAGCCTGGGCATGGGGTCCCACAGCGCCCCTCTCCGGCTCCCTTCCTTCTCCCTCACCCTCCTGGGCCCAGCTGTGCCAGGGTGGGGTGGGTGTGGCGGTGGGCGCTCTGGGTCCACAGAGAAGCCATGCTGGACAGAGGGGACTTCTCTCTTCCCCTCCCTCTGTCTGTCTCTCTGTCTCCCCCTCTCTCCTGTTTCCTCATTGCCGTGCTTGGGCTTTCTGCTGAGAGGTTGCTGAATGTGACAGGTGGGCCTTCAGGGGTGTGGGGAGGGGCTGCCTGATGCCCTGAGGTGTGGGCACAGGGGCGGGGGCAGAGGGGATCCCTGCTGTAACACCCCACCCCCCACTGTAATCCCCTCCATCCCATCCCAGGCCCTGGGGGCCCCAGCTTCCTCCAGCAGAGAGGGCAAAGGCCCCAGGCATCCCTGGAGTGCAGTGAGTTGGGAGGGGGGGCAGGGGTGCCGGAGGAAGGTACCCTGGGCTCTACCCTTAGCAGAACAGCCACACCCCCTCCTCACTGAGATGTGGCGTTCATGGACCCCATGGCCTGCCCTCTCTCCCCAGCAGAGAGGGGCCCGCCTTGTGAGCGTGAGCGTAATGGTGGAGAGTCAGGCTTCCCTCCCCGGGTGGAGAGGCCTTTCAGGAGCTTCAGACTTTTCCTGGGACCTCCCCCACCCCACCTGGGTTCTGTTGCTGCCAGTTCCAGCCTTACTGCTCAGATGGCCCTGACAGTGAATGATGGCTCCTGGCAGTCAGAAGGTAAAGTCCACTGAGGACCCCGCCTGGCAGAACTGCTTCCGTCAGCAGTGACCCTTAACCCCTTAGCTCCCTGAGTCCTCTTCCTAGGGCACTGGGCCCATTCTGTGGAAGGCTCCGCCCTTGGTTCCCTGCCCTGGGTCTCAGTCCCTTATCTGTCACCCAGGCAGGGACCCCCAGCGCCTCCCTGCCTGCCTCCTAGGACGCACTGAGCTAAGATGGGGGGGATCTGCTTTTCAGTGGAGCAGGGTCTGTGCCAGGGCAAGGGGTGGTGATGGTCAAGTTGGGCCTCTGCTCCAGCCTCAGTTTCCCCAGCTGGGCATGAGACTGTCTTCCTGACTGAGGACCAGATGAGGGGACACTGGGAAAGCACTTTAGCACCTCGAGGCACCTGTCTGGTCTAGGCTGTCACTCCCTCATTCCCTGGGGCCTGTGGCCCCTCTCAGTGCTTCAGACACTCACCTGTCCACCTCCAGCGTCCCAGGGGCCAGGGGGAGGGGATTGGCTTTCCTCCCTACCTGCTGGTTTGTGCAGAAGGGGGGCTTGGCTGAGGGCAGTACTTTTCAGCATAAAGGTGTGCAGAACACTGGCTCGCATTCTTCGGGTCTGGGATGAGACCTGTGGTTCTGCATTTCTCACCAGCTCCTAGGCAGGTGTCTGGAGGATTGGTTCTAATTCTTGCTGAACTTCAGAATCACGTGTGAAGTTTTTAAAAAAATACCAAAGCCTGGATCCCACCACAGACTGGCTGATTCTGCATCAGGGGTGGGGGTCCAGATGTGTTTACTTTTTGAGCTCTCTGGGCCCTGCTTTCCATCACTGGGGGCCTGGAGCCCACAGGCTGTGATGAGCCCCCGCAGACCCCCCATCTCTGGGGAGAGGGCAGGGGGCCAGGGCTCTGGAGCTCAGAGCTGGAGGTCAGAATTGCAGTCACACTGGGGTGTCTGGGGAGTGGGGGCATGTGGCAGGGGAGCGGCTGCACGCTGGAGTGAGGGAGGGCTCAGGGGCACAGGTCAGGGGTCAAGGGTAGGGTAGTGACCGCTGCAGAAGCTTAGTCTGGGTGAGTGTATGGGGAGTGTGAGCACTCCCTCGAACATTTCCTAGGCCCCCGCTGCCTCTGGACAGGCTGTGTTGTTCGTCGTTTGGAGGTCAGTAGAAGGAGCACTGGACTTGGAGTCAGAAAGTCCTGCCATTAGCATCCACGTGGCCTTGGGCAGTTTGCACTCTTAGCTTCTTAGGACTTGGGTTTTTGCATGTGTAAAATGCTGATAATATACATCACTGCACGTGGGAGTGGATGGGAGAATTAAATCAGAAACCGCACGCACTCACACGCACACACAAGCGCCTAGCTCAGCGTTTGGTTCCTAGTAGTAATTTACGTGCTGGGAGGTGGAAATGCTCACAACAGTTCAAGTGCACAAGTGTTTACTGAGTAGCCAGTGTGGACCCGCCTTTAGGAGTTTTACGTCTGCTCGCCGAATTCCAGCATCGGACCGGGCTGGTGCGTGATAAGCCCCTCGGCGCTGGGCCTCCCCTCCCCGGGCCCCCTCAGTAGCAGAGGCCCACACTGCCAGAGCCTCCAGTGGGCTCTGAGTGCTTCTGTCCTCTCGGCAACCCAGCGAGTGGGTGCTGTTGTTATTCTCCTTCTTGGGAGGAAACCGAGGCAAAAGAGGTTCAGCGACAGGCCCGAGCTCAGTGATAGGTGGGAATGTATCTGCGCCTGCAGTTTACCTCCAGAGCTGGACCTCTGACCACTCTGCCCCCTGCCACTAGACCCCAGGGGCTGCCACGGGCCAGTCCCCTCCTCCACCCACCCCATGGGCCTTTGCACTTTCCTCGTGCTCCCCATCACTGCTCAGCTCTGAGGCCCTCTCTTCAGGGATGCACTCCCGGACATGAACTCCACTGGAATTCTCTCCCTGTATTACTTTCTCATGGAGTTGGAGATGGCCTTGTACCTCTCTTCCTCACACAGCGCGGTGTCTGGGCCAGTCTCTACCTCCTACTTGGAGCCCCCTGAGGGTAGGGCCATGCCTTCCTTCTTGGTGTTGGCCCTCCCCAGGGCCCAGCATGACCTCAGGGAGTCTTTCCTGAGTTGAGCTGCTGTCAGGGTTCCAGAGCGGAAAAGACTGGCGAGGCTGGAGCAGGCAGGACTGGCTTCCTGGAGGTGGAGGGCCTGAGCGCTTGTGGAGGATGGAGGACCGCTGCGTTCCAGGGCTTGTCCCAACAAGGGCTCTCACCTGCCCTTGTTTCTGGTCCAAGCCGAGGGTCCCACCCCAAGCCAGGAAGACAGCTCCGGGGGCTAGAGTCTTCCTTCCCTGGCCCGCCCCACCCTCTCTGACCCCAAGGAGGCTGGGCCAGTGCCTAGGGCAGCCTCGGGGCAGCTGGCCTCTGCCCTCTTCTCAGAAGCCCTCCCAGGAGGGGACTGCTTGTTCTTGTTCTCCAGACCCTGCTGCTAGAAACCCCTTCCGGGTGTCTGCCCCGAATCTCTCATGCTGAGCTGAACTTTCGGGAATATACTCTTTATGGGACACAGGAGCTCAGAGTTTGAGGGGAGAGGCCTACACGGATACCCAGCGCCTTGGGCTGTGTGGGCCACGGGGACCCCGAGGGCTGGGCTTGTGTCCCGGCTGGGCTGTGGAGGCCCTTTGTTGCCCCGGCTACCTCTACCCTCCCCTGGCCTCAGTTTCCACATCCTCTAAAATGAGGGGCAGACTAGGTTATCTCTGAGGGTGTTTCCAGGTCGGATAGCCCATGAATTATATTTCAAAACGAGGGTCCAATGCCTGTGCTAATGTTTCCAAGCCATGGTGTTGCTCAGACATGGAGCGACGTCTCTTGAAAAGGCAGTTTTGTGGGCAAATAAGTTACAGAAACCCTCCTTTCCACTTCCTCTTTCTAGAGACGCAGGGCCTGTCAAGAGCTCTAAGTTCTGCAGTTAAAAAATGGACCTTTGTTTAAATACTTATCCCCAACTCCTCCTCGGCTGTGAGCACTCTCCCCGCCCCCACTCTGCGGGCCCAGCCTTGCTCGGGACGCCTTGCCTGGTGGCTGGGCCTGGAGCCTCGTCCGGCTCCTGGGTCCCTCGCCTTTCCAGCAGGACCTGGTCCCTGCAAGGCGGGTCTCTCTGACCTTCCGACATATGCCCGGCACTTGGAAGGTGCCCAGCGGTGCCGATGAACGAAGGAGTCCCGAGGAGATGAGCTTGCCGGCAGCAAAGGTGTGCTGCTCGAGTCAGACAGCTCCGGGGTTGAATCCTGGCACCCCCACTTACTAGCATGTGTCCTCAGCAAAGGACGTGAGGTCTGAGTCTCCCTTTCCTTCTAGGTTGTGGGGAGGATGAATCCGGATGTAGTATGTAAGTGCTCAGGATGGTCCCTGGCACGTTGCGGGACTCAGTCAATGGCCACTGTTGATCTCGGCATCTAGGGGTCGGCCCCCGGAGGGTGGCTGTCAGCTGACCTTGGGTTTGATAGTCGTCCTTGCTTCTTTCCCTGTCCAAGTGCTGTTGCTGTCAGTGGACGTTCTCTGTCCTCTGGCAGAACACAGGCAGGACCGTCGTCCCATGGAACAAGAGCAGGAAGGGGGGCGACTAACTGGCTGAGGTCACATGACTGTTTAGTCTCAGAACTTGACCTCTGTGCCCTGACTTTTTGCCCCAGGTTTCCCGAGGACCCACTCCTAGGCAAGGCTCTGCTGTCTGTGGGGTCATGAAGAGGGACGAGCAGTCGGCTTATCTTCGAGGAGCTTGTCGATGAGTGGGGAGTTGGGTCGTTCATTCATACATTCCCACGCACTTATTAGGGCAGTGGTGCTGACAGGTGTGAGGGTGGCGAGAGCGGTGTGGGGAAGGTGGAGGAGAGAAAGAAGGGTAGAGGAGGGCTGAGGGTGGCTTTTCTCAGAGGGGACCCTGGTTTTGACCGGGTTGGGGCTGCTACTGTCACAGCTGGTCGGGCTGCGTGTGGCTAGCAAGGGCCTCTGAGCCTCCATTACCTGGGCAGCTTGGAGCGAGGGGCTTGTCCAGGTGGCCCGGTGTAGGGGTGGCTGGAAAAACCCTGGATCTGCCCACACCAGATACCCTGTCATTTCACGCCCATCATCCAGGGCATGACCAGGGACCAGGGCTGTGGATGCTGAAGGGGACTGGGCTGGCCGTGAAGGCAGTCACGGTCACCCATTCAGGCTTGGCGTTGTGAGCGCATCTCTGCTCTTGCAAAGTTTCCCCTCTGTCCCCTGAAAGTGAACACGGCGTGATCTGGTGGGATTTCAGTGTTTGTATGAGCTCGAAGGGGCCGCTCCACAAGAAGGTTACCGTGTTCTGTGATGGTGTCACTTTATAAGGACAAGGGAGCCGAGTGATGAGCCTGAGATCCAGAGCCAGAGAGACCAGGGTTCAAATCCTGTCCTGCCCTCACTAATCTGTGGGATTGGGCCGCTTACTTATCTTCGTAATGAATTACTTCATCGGTAAGGTGATGATAGCAACACTTGGCTCCTGGGAATGTCACAAAAATGAAAAAGCAGAGAGAAACAGTACATGCCCAGCAGATTGCCGGAAACAAAAGGTAGACATGGCCGTTCGCTTCTCTCGTCGGTGTCCAGCGTTTTCCAGGCAGGGCGGCCCACGTATCGGATATGATAATATCTTGGCTATAATACACCCAGGAAAATCTCTTCCCTTTGCAGGGGGAGGAGGCGCACTTACTGCGATAAGACCAAAGGACTCAGGCACAACCCTGGGGGGGTGTGTTCATGCGTCCGGGTGCTCCGGTCCAAGGAGAAGTGAAATGTACCCATGAGGCTGCCAGACACGAGGATTTCACATGTCTCACCCCGCCCCACCCCCACCAGGTGGCAGGTAGGGAAGTCAGAGAGTTTGAATGTCTCCCTTTTGGGGCTAGAACCCTAAGCGGAAATCTCAGCTTTGGCAGGTACAGTGGGAGGAGCTATTCCCAACGCTGCCAAAGTCCAGACTCTTGCTGTGTGACCTTGGGGCAGTCGGCTGCCCTCTCTGGGTTTGCTCAGCCATTCATCTGTACGATGAGAGAGTCGGCCTCTGACCTCAGGGGAGAGGGGGCTCCTTCATATTTACTAGCAGGGGTTTCAGGGTTCTGTGGGAAAAGGCCCACACCTGGTTTTGCCTCCCCGACTCGGCTGCTCAGGGCTGGACATGGGAGTACACAGCAGGTACTCAACGAGTACTTGTCCAACCTTGATGACCAGAGAGAGAACCCACTAAGAACCTTGGGCTGCTTCTCTGCTCCCCAGGCCTGATCACATCATTTCTATCAGCCCCTCTGGGGCAAGACCCATGAGTTCATGCCACAGTCAGCTGCTTGCTCACTCGGTGAGCAAACGCACGGATGTGGCAGACACACGTGCCCATTATGGAAATAACACTTCACATCAGAGACAGACCAGATACAACATAGTTCCTTCTCACGGCTCTCGGGATCAAAATCCCAAATCTTCAGCCTGGCCCTCACGTCCTGGCCCCACTCTCATCCCGAAACTCCAAGCTCCACGAATGCCGCCCACTGAACGCGCTTTCCGCGGTCACCTCGCCGGCCTCTCCTGTGGGCTCAGCCTTGCGGTCGTGTCTGCAGACACCGCCTGATTCTCTAGCATCGGTTATGCCCTGGGACTGCACTCTGGCCTTCTTTACAGCGCTCACGTCGATTCACGACTTTGTTTGTTGTGAGATGAGTTATTCGTTGTCCGTCTTCCCACAAGGATGTCAGCTCCGTGAATCCTTGGGGATCCGCGGAATGCCTGGCATGCCGGAGGTGCCCGATGAACGAATGAGTGAATGAATGAATGAAGGGGGGGACCAGTGGAGGAAGGGGCAGGAGGCCTGGAGAGGTGAAGGGAGCAAGGAGGGAGGCTGAGTCTGAGGGCCAGAGGGAGGAGACGGGTCCGAGGTCTGTCACGTGATGGAGGCAGGTGCCTTGAGCCCTAGTCCTGTATTCTTCCTTCTAATGCAGCCGGGGCCCCTGGAGCGACAGGCTGGGTTTAGTGAGATGCCAAGGCCCTGAGGACCTAGGGAAGAGGGATCTGAGCCAGCTCCCCAGCCAGCCCCACCCCTTCCCCCAGCAGGCAGGAAGGACGGGGCAGATCTGTCAGCTTCAGAAACACCGCCCCAGGGGACCCAGCCCTGAGTCCAAGGAGGCCAAGGGAAAGAGGGGGGGCACAGGAAGCACCCAGGTCTCCCCCTCCTCCCTCCTGCCCCACCCTCCGCCCCCATCTCTGGCTAGAGCTCGCAGCCCCAGGCCTTGGCACTCGGGGGACGGGGGCGGGGAAGTGGGGGACAGAAATCCTCTTCTGGCCCAATGCCTTCCTTTCCCCCATTTGATTTCTGGGCCTCAGGATGGTGACTGACCTGGCAGCCCCCGAAGAGCTGGGCCCTGGCCTCGAGGCTGGAGAGATGGAGGGAGAGGGAGGCGGCACTGCCCACTTAGGCCCTTCCTGTGTGCCACCCGGGGCTGGGACCTGGGAGGCCTCACTGTAAGACTTTGCAGGGAACCCTTGTGTGGCCGTCAGTGGCCCCCTCATTAGTTAGTCTGGTTCACCCCAGAGCCACACGTGGCTACAAGCTCGCTGGAGAGCTTGTTGTCGGTGCTGGTTCCCAGGTCCCATTCCACTCATAGATTTAGGTGGGAATCTCTCTCTCTTTTTTTTTTTTAAACTTTTTTCTTTTTCTTTTTCTTTTTTTTTTTTTAAGATTTTATTCATTCATTTGACACAGAGAGAGAGCATAAGCAGGGAAAGAGGCAGAGGGAGAAGCAGGCTCCTGCTTAGCAGGGAGTCCAATGTGGGGCTCCATCCTAGGACCCTGGGATCATGACCTGAGCTGAAGGCAGACCCTGAACTGACTGAGCCACCCACGCGCCCCTGGGTGGGAATCTCTTTTTAAAAGCTCCTCTGTGTCTATGGTGCAGCTAATGGGGAAACTACTGGACTGGGTGGTCTCTCGGTTCCCCTCCCCAGCCTCCAACGCCCACCTCTGGGGCAGACCATCCCTCCGGGCTTCCATGTTGCCCTCCTCATTGCTGTGCGCTGAGCTGTGGGAGCTCCGGGTCCTCCTCCTGTATGCTGCTGGAGCGCCGTGTGTGTGCCCCACGGTGCAGGGTGCTGAGAGGGGGCTGCGGGGACCTGCCTGGGAGGCCCCCTTTCTCCTCCCTCCTCCGCCACCTCATCTTCCTCCAGACCTTTGCCTTCGGTCTTCTTTTCCACGCCTGGCTCTGCCTCTTGGCCTACTCTCCGCCTGATTTCCTACTCTCTGCCCATTGCTTCCTCTTCCCCCTCTTTCTGTCTGCAGCTTCCTCTCTCTGGGAGGCTTTGTAATTTTGACCCCATAGCTGGTTGCTTCCATCTCCCCGCGTCCGTCCTCTTCTGGCCCGCTCTGTCTCTGGCCAGCCGTCTCTGTCCTTGTTCTCCCCCTGCCTCCGCTCTGTCTCTGGCCGGCCATCTCTGTCCTTGTTCCTCCCTGTCTCCATCCCAGGCTCTGCTTGCAAGGCCTCCATCTCTCTCGGTCTCTCTCCTCAAATTTCTCTGTCTTCGCCCTCCTCCTGCCCCTGCTGCTCCCCTGGCCATCCTTCACCTGCCCTGGCCCCGTCTACCTGGAAACCTGGGGAGGCTGCCAGGGGGTGGAGGGCCCCAGGAAGGTGAGAGAGACGGCAGAGGTGACAAGGTAGAGTAGCCAAGATGTGTGCACATGATTGCCAAGCAGCTCTGGGGGCTGAGCGCCCAGTGCCGCCTGTCCTGACCTTCCAGGTCCTCCCAGCCTGGCTCCGGTCCACATTTCAGCTTGCTGCTCCCTAGACTGTCCTGCCCCGGCCACCTCCACACGCTGGCTGCACTGCTGCTGCCTCGGGCCTGTGCCCCGCACCCCACCTCCCTCTGCCTCTTCCTGGCTTAACTGCCACGGCCTCTGGGGCCTTCTCCCTGAGCTCCCACAGCGCTGTCTGTGATGGCAAGAGGCAAGGTGGGAGGGTGGGTTCAAGTCTTTCTGGAATGGTCCTCACTGAGCTGCAGATGGAAGGATGTGTGCCTTGTCCTGGGGCAAGAGGCAAAGGCGGCTGATGCTGACTGTGGGGCAGGGGTTCATGTCCCCTTCAAGCATGAGCTCTCCGCCACCTAGGGAGCCGAGGTGATGGGCTCAAGGTCACACAGCAGGCTTGCAGAGTTGGGTCGGTGGCAGGGAGAGGGTGGAAAGTGGAAAAGGAAAGGATGTAGAAGGAGAAAGTATCTTGGTTTAGAAGCTGGGTCCCCGGGCTGTGCCACCAACTTGCCCGGAGGGACGGACGCCACACTGTCCCCCTCTCATTTTCCCCATCTGAGCAGGGAGGGCCCGGCCTAGATGGCCTCGGAAGCTCTTCTCACTCCCATTGTCTAAGTTGGAGGGGTGGGGGCAGGCGAAGAAGGGATGGTGTCCTTTGACTCAACAGACCAGTTCCGCCTCTGTCTCCAGACTCCAAAGGCTACGCACCTCTTGTCTCTCGTCCGTGACCTACCTGGACAGGTGGCTGCTGCCTCCGGTCCTATTAACCCCCTCAGGACCAGGTAGGGCTGAGAGCCCCAGCCCGCCAAGTGTCCCCTGAAGGACCACCCTGGGGGTCTGAGGCATCAGGCTGGCCCTGGCAAGGCTGTAGGCCCTGGGCCTCCTGCACGTAGTGGTGAGGCCTTCTGGCCACCAGGGCCTGGCTGAGAGAGCCTTAGGCAAGGAGCCAGGCTCAGGATCCCTGGGAAGTTTGGGTGGTCCTGCTGTCCTATCCTGGGGATTTTGTTCCAGAAGCTCTGGGCTGGAGGAGTCCCTGTTTTTCCCAGACTCCCTCTTTGCATCCCACCTCCTGCTGGCCCTGTGGCCCTGGGTCTGGGGACATGCAGACGAGCAGCCGGGAGAAGGGTTAAGTCGGGAACTCTTGGGATGGCTTTGGCCACGGCGATTCCTCCGGGAGAGGAGAACAAGGGGCCCATTCTGTGTGTGGGAATTAATAGCAAAGAGTCATCTGGGGTGTCATTCAAGCCCTGATCAGCTCCCAGAGGAATGCAGGAGAGAGAGAGAGAGAGAAAGAGTCGCCGGTGGGGGTGGCGCGGGGAGAGGCCTGAGGCAGAGATGTCAAAGGAAGGGCATCAGGGTCTGACTGGTAATGGGAGCCCGCCCTGGCAGGTGGGCCCATAGCCCTAAGATTGGAGGTATGCTTTTCATCACGGATGGACCGTTCCCACTTGGGATGGGGACCCCCTCCTGACATTCCTTCACCAAGGGTCTCCTCTTTCCATCTTCCCTCTTTCCCAGGATGGCGACACCTTCCAGTCCCATGTGATTGTCTCCCCTGAGGCCTGGAGCCCAGCCCAGGCTATGGGCCTGTCCGGGCGGGCCCACGGGCCTGCTCTTCTGGGTGCCCCAAGTCTGTCCCCATCTTTGCCTAGGGGTCCCTGCCGTTCCCCTAGAGAACAGCCCTGAGGCTGACACCGTAGAGTGCCAGTGCGGGCTCCTGAGTTGGACCCTCTGTCCCCGGGTCTGTGGCTTGGCTCCAGGTCCAGCTCCAACACATTCCTGCCAGGGGACCACAGACACCTTCAGCTCCCGGCACGTGGGAGGCACTGGAGCACTCGGGCCCCCACTGGGGCACGGCGCCCATGGGTGTCAGCCTCAGCTGCAGGCCCTGCTGCGGAGGTCTGCGGGCCTCTGGAGACATCCTGGATGTCACAGGCTGAGGAAGGGCCTTGGCGAAGCTCTCGGTCAAATTCCTGGTTTTGCAGATATGCTGGCTGAGGCTCCTGGCAGGCGCCCACCTGCCCCGGCTCGTTTGCCTCTCAGCCCTGTGCCCCGACTCTGGTCCCGCCAGCCCCCCCCCGGCCGGGCCACTGAGCGGTAAGGAGCCTCCACCGTGGGGGGCAGACAGAACGGGGATGACGGGGTGGGTCGAAGGATGAGGGCTTCAAGGCCGACAGAGCAGGGAGCCCTACTTCCCCCCTCTGTGACCTACGGCCAAGTGAGAGCCAGGGAGCAGGGGATTCTCTCTGTAAAATGAGAGGAGCTGCTTGGCGGGGGGGATGCGGGGGGCAGGGAAGGTCTGACGCCTCAGCGAACCCCGGAGGGTGCTGTTATTTTGATTGTGTTGCTCATCGTTACCGGAGGTCTGGGCGCTCCCGCCAGCCCCCGGCTGAGAGGCGGACCGTACGGAACGTACCACTTGGCAGTCTGAATCCGTGCCCAGCAGCCTGTGCCTGCTCCGGTGGCTTTCAGGAATCCGATGGCTGGTTTTGGTGGGGGTGAGCTCCCCGGCCCCCCATCCCCTTTGGTGCCAACAGTGTTTCCACACTGTCTGACTCCTCCTGCCGGTCCTGGTGGAAGGTGGCATGTTTCTCCCTGACACAGCAGTTCCAGGGGCCACCGCGCACCACCTATCCGGGTTCTGGAAATCTCGGGGCCTTAGTGCCCTCCTGTGTCCCAGGGCCAGCCTTCCTTCCCCATTGTGGACTCTGGGCATGTTGAAGCCCAGAGGTTGTCCAGCTGAGGCCCCTCAGAGCCCAGATGGGGAGGTGAGTTTTAGGAAGGAGAGGGGACTTTCTGAGGTACCAAGGGACTCCGGGGTCACAGCCCAAACTCTGCCTCGAGGAGCCAAGTGGACCTGGAGGACTGCTTACCTATAGGCAAGATGGGGACAGGATCGACTGAAGGAAAGCCAGTGGAGGCTTCTGCCAACCGAAAAACGCTCTACATTTAGGGGGGTTTGAAGAGGGTCCATTTGGGACCCCTTGTGAACGTGCCAATCCTCTGGAGAGGCTCTGGGGAGAGGGAGGCCAGGGGGCCAGACCTGTCTCTGTGCCTGTGGTGGGGGAGGGTGGCTGGTGCCCCCGGGGCATGGCTACCCCACCCAGGGGAACAAACTCAACACGGCTGAGACATGGGACAACCCAGGGGTTCCCTGCCTGGCTTGAGAGACGGCAGGTGCATGAAAGCGACATTCTCCAACATCCTCGAAGTAGAGGATGGGCTGGCGAAGGCCTACTGTCTCTCTGCTCTGGGCTCGGTCCCTGGCCTGCAGGACCTGGTAACCAGGTGACCTTGGCGTTCTTCATTTTAGCTCTGGTTCCCTGCACAGGGCTTGGCACGTGGTAGGTCGGTGGGATTGAAAGGAGCGATGGTGTTGAGACAGCCCACTGCTGGCAAGACGGCGCGTTTGGGCGCAGGTGAGGTCCACGTCTTGCCTGGAAGCAGAGGAATAGAGGAGGAGCAGGAGGGGAGGGATGGCTGGCGGTGGGACCTGTGGGTGGCAGGAGAAGGATGTTGAGGGGGTCTGGGGGACTGGGAATGGGACAGTCCTTCGTTCTCTTCCTCACTCTGCAACCTCTTACTTGCAAGCTCATTCCCTACTCTGAACCTCAGTGTCATTTCTGTGAACTGGTGATAACTGGATCTACTTCGTGAAGTTGTCAGGAGGCTCAGGAGAGGTAACCTGTGGGCTCCTGACTGCGTACATGTGATGTGAGCAGAGATCTTTGGATAAATTGTAGAAGTATTTTATAGAGGGGCGCTGGGGTGGCTCAGTCGGTTAAGTGTCTGCCTTGGGCTCAGGTCAGGATCCCGGGGTCCTGGGATGGAGCCCTACATCGGGCTCTCTGCTCAGTGGGGAGCCTGCTTCTCCCTCTCCCTCTGCCCCTCCCCCTGCTCATGTGCTCACTCTCTCTCTCTCTTTCTCAAATAAATAAATAAAATCTTTAAAAAAAAGAAATATAGAGACACAGTTGACAGATACAGGAATAAATACGAGTTGCATTTTATTAGATTCATAGAGAAGAAAGATTCTGTGGGCACTGCCTGAGCACTGCGCTGTGCTGGCCGGCTGTTGGCCATCAGGGGCACAGAGAGGAGGTGGACTCTGATTCTTGAGGTCCCCTGGTCCCTCAGAGGAGACAGGTCGATAAACGCCTGATTTGCTACACCCAACAGTGGTCAGCTCTGGGTGCAGTCTTCTTCTTTTTTTTTTTTTTTTAAACATTTTATTTAATTATTTGACACAGAGAGAGATCACAAGTAGGCAGAGAGGCAGGCGGGGGGCCGGCGAGGGGGAAGCAGGCTTCCTGCGGAGCAGAGAACCCGATGTGGGGCTCGATCCCAGGACCCCGAGACCATGACCCGAGCTGAAGGCAGAGGCCTAACCCTCTGAGCCACCCAGGCGCCCCTGGGTGCAGTCTTCTTAACCTTTGGCAGGGGGAGCTCAGGGCTCAGGGCCTAGAGGCTTTTCATCACCCCACAAAGATGTTTGAGAATGAAACACAAAAGCACTAGCTGCGAAAAAAATTTTTCTTTATTTCATTTATTTATTTATTTTAGAGAGAGGGCAAGATGGCAAGTGTGGGGAGGAGCAGAGGGAGAAGGAGAGAGAGAGAATCTCAAGCAGACTCCTTGCTGAGCATGGAACCCCATGTGGGGCTTGATCTCATGACCCTGAGATCATCACTTGAGCCAAAATCAAGAGTCAGACACTTAACTGACTGAGCCACCCAGGTGCCCAAATATGGGTACTTTTTTTTTTTTTTAATTTATTTGACAGACAGAGATCTCAAGTAAGTGGAGAGGCAGGCAGAGAGAGAGAGAGGAGGAAGCAGGCTTCTCGCTGAGCAGAGAGCCCGATGCGGGGCTCCATCCCAGGACTGTGGGACCATGACCCGAGCCGAAGGCAGAGGCTGTAACCCACTGAGCCACCCAGGCGCCCCAATATGGGTACTTTTTAATGTGCTTGATAGGATGTAGGGTCAGTATGGTACTTACAAGGATCTTAGGAAACGATCCTGAGCACCAGGGGCTGAAGGTGCTCAGCAAAGGGAACTGCACTGAGGCAATCAAGGAGGGCTTCCTAGTGGAGGAGATATTTGGGACAAACCTTAGAGAAAAGGGTCTGAACAGAGGGAAAAGTGGCCTCATGGTAACTGAGGAAGAAGAAGATATACGAACAAAGTTAAGGGGAAAGCAAGCATCTGGAGAATTTGGAAGAAGTGCCAGATATGTGGAATGCAAGCTATTTTGGACTTAGGGTATGGAGAACAGGAGGGATCAGAGTGACACTAGAGAGGTTGGCAGGGGACTTTATCCTAAGGACAATGAGGAGCCATGGAGAAACTTTAAGAAGGAGGAACTGTGGCAACATGGTCAAACTTTATGGCAGATGTATGCGGGGCTTGGAGGAAGGGAGGTGCTGGGAGAGACTGGAGGTAGGGAGGCCAGTTAGGAAGCTGAGATAGTAATCTCAGTAAAAGATGGTGGGACCTGGGCTGGGACAAGGTCAGAGGGGAGAGAGGAAGAGGAGAGGCTTGAGAACCCGTCTGGCAGTGGCTGCGTTGAAAGACCTGGAGGCAGCGCAGGCCCCTGGGTGCTCACTGTGGGCTCTGCACGTTCTGTGATGTGTCTTCTGGATGATGCGTCTTCTAGATGATGCGTCTTCTAGATGAATCTTCATCACCTTCCTCATGCAGGGAGAGACGGGAGGCAGGCTTCGCTATCCGGAAGTCTGTGTCAGTGAAGCCTGTGTCATGTGAACTTTCAACTAATCCGTCCTCTGTGCTCTGCATTGAAAAAACAATGTTGGAAAATGACATACATTCATTGTAGACAAATTAAAAACCTAGAGAAACAAAAACAAGAAAGTAAAAATTCCTAATATCATTGTCCAGAGAGTGATAACAGTTTGGTGAAATGTTCCAGAATTTTATCCGTAAGCGTGCGCATCTGAATGTGTTTGTCTGAGCCCTGAAATGTGTAGCAGATGAACTTGTCTCTAGGTGGAGAGGAGGGTAGATGTTTGGGGTGCGTCTGAGTATATATCTGAGCGTTGGGTTTACGGCAGCTGCACGGTTCTAGATTCTTCTGCTCATTTGATCTGAGAGAAGAGGGTTCAGTTCTCCCGTCCCCCACGCGTTTCAGTTCTCCTGAAATCATCTATGTTTTCTGCTTTATGGTTGTTGATGCTGTTATTTGGTGCATATATATTTATATTTTAAAATCTCTTTATGATGTTTTGCTTTATAAAGTCCACATCCTCATCATTTTTAATGCTTTTGGCCTGAATGTAATCTTGTCCTATTACAGGGTTGCAAGTACTGACTCTCTGGGTTTGCTTGGTGTGACTTTACCATCAGCAGAGAGATATATTTCATGTAGCTATTTAAACATTCGAACTCCAGAGGCCAGCATAAACGAGTTAGAATCCCGATCCTGATAGTCTCTGGGTGTGTGGCTTTGAGCGAGTCCCAAATCTCCACTGTTGAAGAAAGAGACTAATAAACCACTCTACAGAGATGTTGATGATTAAGAGTCTTGCATTAAAAGTGAAAGACAGAAGCGCCTGGGTGGCTCAGTGGGTTAAGCCTCTGCCTTCGGCTTGGATCATGATCTCGGGGTCCTGGGATTGAGCCCTAGATCAGACTCTCTGCTCAGTGGGGAGCCTTCTTCCCTCCTCATCTCTGCCTACCTCTCTGCCTACTTGTGATCTCTCTCTCTGTCAAATAAATAAACAAAATCTTTTAAAAAAGATGAAAGATTGCTATGAGTGGGCACCCACGAATGCAGGGGAGGTTGAAGAAGTCTGCACACTCACTTAAAGGGTCTATGGAGGGAGAGCACGTTCATGTGCAGAACTGGTAACAGTGCCAGGTGGGGTACCCGGTTCTTTCTATGTGGCTGGGAGAGGGGCCGCTGGAGCATGGAGGATGGAGGCAGGAAGTCCACAGGTCTTCCTGGAGAGCTTCTGAGGGAGGAGAAGCTGGGACTGAGAGCATGGGGAGGACAGAGCTGGCCGAAGAGGAGCTAGGGCCTGTGTGTTCCCAGAAGGAGAGAGTCCTGATGTACACAGTGTATGCAGACCAGCAGTCCGTGTGGATCCCAGGTTTCGGGGAGGGCGTAGGAAGTGATGGGGCAGGGGTGTGTGTGAAAATCTAGCTTATGGAGGGAATGTTAGGTTCAAGAGCTTGGGTCCTAAAGGGGAACCACAAAGGATTTCAATTCATAAGGGACACACGTCAGTTCCAAAGCTCACCCTGGGTGGTGTTGGGGGGCCAAGACCGAAGGTGGGAGAGTGGGATTCTGGTCTGGGGTGCCACAGATGAAGGGTCCCACCAACGAGACATTAGGATGGAAAGAAGTTCATGACCAACTTGTCTGCGTAGGTGGCAGGGTGAGGGGTTGTCAGGCACAGTGGGGATGGGGCGGGTGCTACTGTCACTGAAATGAGGAAATTCAGAGCAGCGCTCCTGCAAGTGAGGTCCATGGACGGGAGCCTTCCCTGAAGGGGTAAGTGCAGACTTTAGACACTCCTGCAACAGCTTGGCATAGCTAGCTACAGATTCCAAGGGAGGGATCAGCATTTAATCATTTATTTGTATTGTAATTTACAAAAGTACTGGTCCATAAAGGATTGGATTTAAAAAAAAATTGTTTGTCCTCCCGTCCAGTGAGCTGAAGCACTGACCTAGATAGACAGCTGGTGTCCAGAGAGAGTAGCGAGCCGTCAGAGGAGCCAGTCAGCGGGCCTGGGGGAGGCTCCACGCACGCCCGAGGAACCTTGGGATTATTCGCAGTGTCCGAGGGCCAGGGTGATCAGCGGTAGCGGACCACAGCTGGCTATCCCACAGTGAGGGATGACAGTGCCACGATGACTGTTTATAGAGCACAGGACAGGTGCCATAGCATTTAAATGCAGAGCAGAGGGAGCCCGATCAGTCCTTGTCCACTTTGAGTTGACGCCCTCTTATTCCAGTCCCAACTTAGCGGCTTCAGCCCAGCTTTCAACTCAGCGGAGAGGACAGTGGGCTGCCTTGGGATCCCTGTTGGAGCTTCCGGGGTGCACCCTGCGCCTGGCTTCCAGGTGTTCTGGGAAGCTGCAGGCTCACAAAATCTGAAAGGAACCGGATTTTACTGGTTATAAGGGCTCCATTTTCAGTGAATAAAACCAAGAGGTCCAAAGAGGGCAAACTGCGTGGAAACTTGACCCTGATTCCTGACTTGAGGTCCAGCCCACGGTGCCGGGCACCCTGGGAGCCTACGGGGGCAAAGGGGCGGGCAGGATGGGTGCCCACCTGTAGGGAGGTATGTTAGGGACCGCTGTGCTGACCTGGGAGGATGAGCCGGAAACAGGAAGCCCTTGGCTCAGAAGAGGGGCCGAGGGGTACAGGAGCCGTGGGAGTCTGCGGGTCTGGGGGCGCAGGAAGTAAGTGGAAGCTGGAGAATCTGCTGGCCAACAGAGGCTGGAGGCCGGGCTCAAACCAAGGAGCAGCCTCCGTGGCTCCAAGACCCGCGTCCACATTTGCAAGATGAAGGTGGGAGCCATACTCTCAGGTTGTCCTTCCAAGGAGGTG
Source organism: Enhydra lutris kenyoni (assembly GCF_002288905.1). Taxonomy (NCBI): domain Eukaryota; kingdom Metazoa; phylum Chordata; class Mammalia; order Carnivora; family Mustelidae; genus Enhydra; species Enhydra lutris. The sequence continues at coordinate 10,153,295 of NW_019154139.1, read as the reverse complement.
GGCCCAAGGCTCTGCCCTGATTGTGCCTGGTGTGGGCCCCACGGGGCAGCCCCCCCGTGTTGTGGAGTCATGGATTGTGAATGAATGAATGCCTGAGGGAGGGAGGGAACAACTAGCTATAACCACAGCCGGTTTCCGTCCTGAGGACCCTGGGAATCATGGCACCATTAGGGCTGTCCTGGGACCTGTCGCAGGACTTGAGCTCTACACAGCGCGAGTGTGGTCTGTGTATTGTCATTTCCCTCTGGGACCCTGCCCACCTTGCCCCTTGTCTTCCCACCTTTAACAGCCCTGCCCCCCACCCCTTTAAAGATTTTATTTATTTATTTGAGAAAGACAGAGCACAGGTGGGGAGGGGCAGAGGGAGAGGGTGAGGCAGACTCCCCGCTGAGCAGAGAGGCCCAACACAGGGCTGGATCCCAGGACTCTGGGATTGTGACTTGGGCTGAAACCGAGAGTCTGGCACTCAGCCAACAGGGCCACCCACGTGCCCCCTGCCCTGCCCCCTTTTGAAAGAAGCCATTTGTGTTTTATGTACTCTTCTCTTCTTCACATGCCTTTTGGACCAAGGCAACGAGAACACCTAGAGGAAACCAGGATGGGTTGTTGTTCCTGTTGCTGTTATAAGATCGGGATCGGGGACCTGCCGGGAGGAATCTGGTTGGAGATGCCAGGTGTGACCAGAAGCTGTGATCAGGGGACCCAAGCACTGGGGAGATGGTAGAGCATGCTGGCTAAGAGCACAGGGTCTGGAATAACCTTGGGCATGCTTAAAAAAAAAAAAAATCTCTGCATCCCTCAATTTTCCCATCTGTAAAGTGGGCAGAATTATAGCACTGCTTCTGGGGACTACACTATGATCTATGAAAAGCAGTCACAACAATGCCGGTACGCATTGAACATTCCTTTATTTTATTTCTTTTAAAGATTTTATTTTTTTATTTGACAGAGAGACACAGCGAGAGCAGGAACAGAAGCAGAGGGAGTGGGAGAGGGAGAAGCAGGGAGCCCGATGCGGGGCTCGATCCCAGGACCCAGGACCCTGGGATCATGACCTGAGCTGAAGGCAGATGCTTAAGGACTGAGCCACCCAGGCGCCCTTAAACATTCCTTTAACAACATTTATGGACACCTACCTGGGGCCCCCAGACTACAACACTGAATTATAACAAAAGTACAAATTCCAACTGAGGGAAACAAACAAAACCCAAAGGAAGTTGATTTTATTTGGTGTGGTATGGGAGGGGGGATAAAGTTGAGCAGGGAAAGGGGTGTCAGGACCGGAGAGAAGCGTGGCTCCCAGTTTGAAGTGCGGTGACGAAGGCCGGTATCCCTGAGAAGGCGAGAAGGTGCCATGGGGCAAAGGCCCAAGATTGTTGAAGCGATGAGGCACAGGGATATCTGGGAAAGAACATTCCACACAGAAGGAGCAGCTGGAACCCAGGCCCTAAGGCGGGAGCGTGCCTGGAGCACTCAAGGGACAGGAGCCTTGAGCAAGAGAGATCCGGGAGGAGAAGCCACTGAATTCGAGCCCAGGTGGTGTGGATGGTGGCCCCAGGTGGCCCCAGTGTGACAGCCAGGAGTACCTGGTTGTGTTGCTGACATACAATAAATTTAAGATGTGCATTTTATTTTATTTTATTTTATTTTTTAAATTTAAATTAATTTATTTTTTAAATAAATTAAAATTTTAAAAATAATTTAATAATCATTTTAATAATAATAAAATAACGAATTATTTATTATTCCATATAATTAGCAATAAATATATATTAATATATAATTATTATATAATCACTATATAATAATTCGATATTTATATATAATTAATAATAATAATAATAATAATTTAATTTAATTTAAATTTTTTAAATTAACATATAAGGTTTTATTTGCCCCAGGGGTACTGGTCTGTGAATCATCAGGCTTACACATTTCACACCACTCACCATAGCACATACCCTCTCCAATATCCATAACCCCGCCACCCTATCCCTACCCACCTCCCCCTGCCCCCAGCAACCCTCAGTTTGTTTCCTGAGATTAAGAGTCTCTTATGGTTTGTCTTCCTCCCTGATCCCATCGTTCCATTTTTTCCTTCCCTACCCCCCAAACCCCCCACTGTGCCTCTCAAATTCCTCATATCAGGGAGATCATATGATAATTGTCTTTCTCTGATTGACTTATTTCCCTCACCATAATACCCTCTAGTTCCATCCACGTCATTGCAAATGGAAAGATTTCATTTCTTTTGATGGCTACATAGTATTCCATTGTATATATATACCACGCCTTCTTTATCCATTCATAAGATGTACATTTTATTTTATTTTTTTAAAAGATTTTATTTATCTATTTGACAGAGAGAGAGAGATCACAAGTAGGCAGAGAGGCAGGCAGAGAGAGGGGGGGAAGCAGGCTCTCTGCTGAGCAGAGACCCCCATGTGGAGCTTGATCCCAGGACCCTGAGATCATGACCTGAGTCGAAGGCAGAGGCTTAACCCACTGAGCCACCCAGGCACCCCAAGATGTGCATTTTAAAATTAACATTTTAAATCTTCAAATTAAGATGCAGATTTAAGATGTGCATTTTGTTGAGGGTTGACCCATCTGTAACCACCACCGCAATCAAGAGAACGAACACCTCCATCCCCCCCCAAACTTCCCTCCTGCCTCTTGGTCATCCCTCCCCGAGCCTCACCCCTTTCCCCGGGCAACCACTGACCTGCTCTGGAGGTCATTTTCTGGAGTTGCAGCTAGATGGAATCATACGGTAGACAGTGCTTTTTGGTTTGTCTTCTTTCGTTCAGAAGACTTGCTCTGAGACTGATTCATGTCATTGGGCATATTAGTAGCTTATCCTTCTTACTACCAGAGAACATTCTATCGTATGGATAGCCCACAATTTGTTTATCCATTTGCCTGCTGCTGGACGTTGGGGTTGTTTCCGGATTTGGACTGTTGCAAATAAAGCTGCTGTGAACATTCGTGTCCAAGGCGTTGTGTGGACATGTGTTCTCATTTCTTCAGGTCAGTGTTTAGGTGTGCAATGGCTGGGCTGAACGCAAGGTGTGTATTTCACTTTTTAAGAACCCATCTCGCTCTTCTTGGACCATTTTGCATTCTCACCAGTAGCACACAAGAGCCTGCTTCCTCCACAGGCTGGACAACACTTGGTAGGGTCAGTCTTTGTGACGATAACCATCAGACAGATGAATAGTGGTTTGAATTTGCACTGCCCCAGTGACCAGTCCTCCCGAGCATTCCGCCACGGGCTTCTTTGCCATCTGCATATCTTATTTGGTGAAGTGTCTCTTCAAATTCTTTGCCCATTTAAAAAACTGGATTGTGTTCTTTTTGAGTACTGAGAATTTTTCATGTATCCTGATTACAGTCCTTTCATTAAATAGACCCTTGGCAAATATTTTCTCCTAGTCTCTGGCTCATCTTTTCATTCTCTTGCTTGTGTCTTTTGAAGAGCGAATTTTAAAAATTCTGATGAAGTCCGATTTATTAATTTGTTCTTTTTTTTAAAAGATTTTATTTATTTGACAGAGATTACAAGTAGGCAGAGAGGCAGGCAGAGAGAGGGGAAGGGAAGCAGGCTCCCTGCTGAGCAGAGAGCCCGATGCAGGGCTCGATCCCAGGACCCTGAGATCATGAACTGAGCCAAAGGGAGAGGCTTTAACCCACTGAGCCACCCAGGTGCCCCTTAATTTGTTCTTCTATGGGTTGTGCATTTTATGTCGTATCTAGGGAATCCCTGCTTAACTAGGGCCCCCATGATGTTCTCTTCTAGTTTCTTCTAGAGGCTTGTTTGTTTGTTTGTTTTAAGATTTATATATTTAGGGTATCTGGGTGGCTCAGTAGTTTAAGGATTCCCCTTCGACTCAGGTCATGATCCCACATCCGGGGATGGAGTTCCAGGTCAGGATCTCTGCTCAATGGGGAATCTGTTTCTCTCTCTTCCTCTGCCCCTCCCCCTGCTTATGATCTTGCTCTCTCGTGTGCGCTCTCTCAAATAAATAAATAAAATATTTTTAAAAAGATTTATTTGTTAATTTGAGAAAGAGAGGGAGAGGATGAGAGAGAGGACTAGTGAGTCGGTGGGCAGGGGCAGAGGGACAGTCACAAGCGGACTCTGGCTCAGCGCAGAGCCCGATGGGCTCTCTACTTTTTTTTTTTTTTTTTTAAGATTTTATTTATTTATTTGTGTGTGAAAGAGAGCACAAGCAAGAGTTGGGGAAGGGGGAGAGGGAGAAGGAGAGGGAGAAGCAGACTCCCTCCTGAGCAGGGAGCCAGGTTTGGGGCTCGATCCCAGGACCCCGTGGTCATGACCTGAGCAGAAAGCAGATGCTTAACTGGCTGAGCCACCCAGGAGCCCCCCTACTTCTCCACTGATCTTTATGTCTGTCTTTATGCTAATGCTATGCTGTCTTGATTATTATAGCCTTATCATAAGTCTTGAGATTAGGTAGTATAATTCTTCTGACTTTATTCCTTTTCAAAATCGCTTTGAGTATTCTAGATCCTTTGCATTTCCCTGTAAATTTTATTTTTTTTAATTAAAAAAAAAAGATTTGTTTATTTATTTAAGAGAGAGAAAGCGCATGTGACTGGGAGCGGGGAGGGACAGAGGGAGAGAGAGAATCTCAAGGAGACTTTGGACTTAGCACAGAGCCCAACAGGGGCCTTGATCCCAGGACCCTGAGATCATGACCTAAGCTGAAACCAAGAGTTGGATGCTTAACCCACTGAACTACGGGGTGCTCCAAATTTTATTTATTTTTATTTTTAAATTTGTTACTGAAGTATAGTTGACATAAAGTGTTCTATTAGTCTCAGGTGTCCAACATTGCGATGTGATAATTCCATACATTACTTGATGCTCGCCATTCATGCAAAATTTTAAAATCAGCTTGTCAGTGTCTCCCAAATAGCTTGCTGGAATTCTTATTAGGGCAGGATTCAATCTATAGAACAATTTGGGGGAGAACTGATATCCTAACAATATTGGCTTTCAGTCAATGAATGGGTTTCATCTCTACACTGATGTCTTCCTTAATCGCTCTCAACAGTGTTTTATGGGTTTCATCTTTTGTCCAATCTTCCCCTAAGTATTTGTGTTTTTATGCTATATTAAGTGATAGGCCTTTTTTTTTTAACTTTTTAGTTTGACATAATTTTAGACTGACAGAAGGGTTGTAAGGACAGTACAAAGAGTCCCTGTATACCCTTCACCCAGCTTCCTCTAATGTTCTTTTTTTGTCCTAGGATCCAAGCCAGGCTCCCAAATTGCCCTCATTTGTCATCCTTAGACTCCTCCCCTCTGTGACAGCTCCTAGTCATCTTCCCTTATGTTTCATGACCTTGACATTTTTGAATGGTGTGGGTCAGGCATTTTATAGAATGTCCCTCAGTTTGGGTTTTTCTGGTGTTTTCTCATCACTAGACTGCAGGTCTGGATTTGGGGGAGGAGCACCACAGAGAGGATGTACCCTTCTCACCGCATCATATTAGGGGCATGTGATATTGATATCCCTTCACACAGGCGTCAACCTTGACTACTTACTTGGCTCAGGTGGTGTTGGCCAGAGTCCCCCACTGTAAAGATACTATATTCCCTTTTCATTCCCTGTTGGAAATGAGTCAGCGCACAATCAAGAACATTCAAGGGAATGAAGGTCTACCTCCAGCCCCACGGGGTCCATTCTAGCCTCCCCCCATTGCTTCTTTGTGATTTCTTTCTCTGACAGTGAGAAACCCAGCTCTCGTTATCTACAGTGTATTTACCTATTTGTTCACATTTAGTATAGATGTAAAATGGCCTCAGAGTTGCTAAGCCATGCCTTGTGGGAAACACAGGCCAAAATACAGCATTTGTACGTGGTCTATGCCTCTAGCTTTACAGCAGCTAGTAAAAACACCACTGTGCAAAGTTACTTAGGTTGGGTCCTTTCTTCTCCCCCTCCCCAGCATCCTTATGTCGTGCATTTGTAATCCAAATTTATCCTTAAGTGTTTCAGATTTTGTGGTTTTGTTTTAAATGAGATGGAACAATTTAAAATTTCTGATTGTTTTGGTGAATACAGAAATAGAATTGATTTTTTGTATTTATTCATTTTTTAAAAAAGATTTATTTATTTATTTGACAGACAGATCACAAGTAGGCAGAGAGGCAGGCAGAGAGAGAGAGAGGAGGCAGGCTCCTTGCTGAGCAGAGAGCCCAATGTGGGGCTCGATCCCAGGACCCTGGGATCATGACCTGGGCCGAAGGCAGAGGCTTTAACCCACTGAGCCAACCAGGCGCCCCTATTCATTTTTTTAAAAAATATTTTATTTATTTATTTGACAGACAGAGATCACAAGTAGGCAGAGAGGCAGTCAGAGAGAGAGGGGGAGGCAGGCTCCCTGCTGAGCAGGATGCCTGGCTAGATCCCAGAATCCTGGGATCATGACCTGAGCTGAAGGCAGAGGTTTTAGCCCCCTGAGCCACCCAGGAGTCCCATGTATTTATTCATTTTTTAAGTGTATCTTGCAACCTTGCTAAACTCACTTATTTTTCATCGTATATATATATATTTTTTGTAGATTAAGGAGGATTTTCTATATAGATGGCTATGTTGCCTGTGTTATAAAGATAGAGTTGCTTCTTCCTTTCCAATCTTTATGGCTTTTATTTCGTTTTCTTGCCTTATTGCACTGGCAAGGATTTCCAGTACAAAGTAGAGAAAAAGTGAGATGGGACATTCTGGATGTGTTTTAAAGATAAAGTTAATAGGACTTTCTAAAGGGATTGGAGTTTAGTGATTATCATGAATGCTGACTTTCCTTAGCTGGAGAGAGAGTTAGTGGTCACAGAAGGGGCCTGGGGCTTCAGCAGGGACAGTGGGGATGGTCTGCAGATGGTGGGAGTCAGAATGTTGTCAGGAGGCCCTTGCTCAGCAGAGGGGTGGGGGGGACAAGGAGACTTTGCTCTGCACCTTCCTTCTTCCGGTTGGGCTTAAACGTGAAAAGACTCAGGATTTCATGTGATTTTCTTTTTTGAGGAAGGGAGACAGTCTAATGGCGATTTGCAGACCAGCCCCCCAAAGGGGGGGTTAGCACTTCTCTGTCGCTCAGAGCTAGATTCCTAGTTTCTGGTGTCTATCCCAGAGCAGTTGAGTAGGCAAGAAAGAGTCCTGGATTTGGAGTATGGAGCCCGGGTTGGAATCCTGGCTCTGGAAATGCTGTGTGATCAGAGGGGAGACCCCAGGTGGACCTGAAGCTCCAGTACCACAATGATCACCACCTCGATCACCACCACCACCATAATAATAAAATCGGCCATACCTCTCAAACCCAACAAAACCGTGTGCCGGGCTCTGTTCTAAGTACCTTATTTGTCGCATCTTGTCTTCCCGAGTACCTGTGAGGTAGGCATCACCATTATTCTCATTTTAGTGATAAAGACTTCGTGGTGAGATGGGGGAGGGGGTCTGACCCCCACCTCTGCCAGAACGGTCTGTCCTGTTTTTCTGCTTGTGCTACCTGCCCCCAGAACTGTCCCCACCACCCTTCCTACCACCTGCCCAGCACCAGCGGCATCAGGCCCACTGCCTGGGCTCCCCCATCCCCATCCCCCATGCTCTCCCAAATTAGGGACCATGTCTCCCTCATCCCCTCAGCCCAGCATCTAGCGAGGGACTCAGCGGCCACGGGAGCATCGGGCCACAGCCTGGTTCCAGATTGTAGACGTAATTGTGGGCGCTGGCCACACCCTTGGGGGTCGCCAAGAAGGCCTCCTGCCATGAGACCTTCCCTCGGACGAAGCCCCGGGCCAGAAGGCATCCCGGAGCCCGCTCGTCCCTCCGCGGCTCCTCCCTCCGCGGCTCCTCCCTCCGCGCCGCCACCAGCCGGCCCCAGGTCGCTCCAGGAAGTGCTGTGCGCGACACCCGCCCCCGCCGCCACCTCCCAGAGAAGGGACCATTGTGTCCGAAGGGTTAACAAGGGATGAGGGATGCGAGGCAGGGGCCCTTTAGCCATGATGCCCTCTGACCTTTCATAAATCAGAGGGGCTGGGGGCGAGGGGGCTGCTTGGCAGGACTTGGTGGGGCGGGGGCTTCGAAGCAGCTGCGCGCGACGTTGACATTGTTCCCACCATTCTAAGTGCAACAAATCCCTCTATTGTGTTCCTGGTTTATCTGGTTCCTCTTGTTTATTAGCTGGGCTCCTTTGGCCGCGGTTCCAGCCCTGGGCGGGTGGAAAGAGTGCTGGCACGCACCGCGGGGGGAGGGGGCCGGGAGGGGGCCGCCGTCAATGCCCGCATTGTTCCCGCGCTTTTTGTTTCTACTGTAATGACATGTTGGAAGAGAGAGAGGAGAAAAAAAAGACGTGAGTTGGGGAGGGAAGAGGAGGGCAGAAAAGAAAGAGGGAGAGGGCCCTGGTGTGGATTGATGTCTGGGCCTGGGCGGATGTGCCGGCAGCTGGGGAGTCAGTTGGGTGCTCGGAGCCAGGCCGGGGTGCAGGCGGTGGGGGGAGGGGGCGGCCGCGTGAGGGGCCATCAGCCCCCCCCCCGCCTCAGCCTCTGCTGCCTGGCACCAGGTCCCCCCACCACCCTCCAGCCCTCCTTGGGCATCTGCAGGCTGTGCCAGAGTGGGACAGGTGCCGGGATCTGGGGCCCTCCTCCCTATGTGCCCCTGCCTGGCTGTGCCACCCAAGGCAGGCCGCTTAGCCTCTCTGGGTCTTGGTGTCCAAGGTCTGCCAAATGGGGGTATTGGGGGAGAAAGGCTCTGCTGGCATTTTGGCGATGGTGGCATGTCCTCCCCAGTTCTGGGTCTATACTTCTGAGCCTGGGGCAGAGTGGAGACGCACTCACACCAGACGCAGGGCCTAGCACTGCTCCCAGAAAGACAGTGCCCAGGACCAGCTCGGCAAGGCCGGTCTCCTCTCCCATTTGGGTCTAGTCTGGACAGCGAGGGGGGTGCAGTGAGAGCACTGAGCCAGGGAGCATTGGAGCTCTGGTCCCACCTGGCCGGGGCGGGTCTCTCCCTTGCCAGGTGGCAGAACTCTGGGGCCCTTCTAGTGGCTGCTGGGTTGAGGGGGGAGAGCACAGGGACCTGAAGGAGGCATGGTGCGCCCTGGACATCTTGGAGCGGGCAGAGTCCTCCGAGCTCGTGGGCCTCTCCCTGCCACTTCCTGTAGGCCTCCCTGTGGCACCAGGCAGAGAGTCACCTCCCCACCCCCCAACGGGCACACTCCACACGTGGCTCCTTCTGTCCTTGCCCAGCCCTGACTTTGGGGGAAGTTCTTCCTAAAATCTGCCTCCCTGTAGCTTCTAGACTTTGGTCCCGGCACTAGTTGTTGGAACCCCGTGGAACAAGGGAAGCCTCCCTGGTAACCAGTTTCCTCACCTATAAAAAGGGAATGATAGGTCCCTTCCTGCCACGTAGCAAAGGCCATCATGTGGATTGTGTGGAAAGTTCTCCAGATCTTCTCAGACTTCAGCTAGGGCTTTCTGTGCTTTAGAAAGGAGTGAGAACCATTCCTCATGTGAATAAAGGCAGAGTGTTTTGAGATTGGCTTAGGGCTCGGGCTCTGGCTGGGAACAGGACACTCAGTCTGGGGGCAAGACCAGGGCTCAGACCGGGGCCAGTGTCTGGGCTCAAGCTATAGCCATGGTAGAAGTTTATTCAGGAAGAGGGTAAGGGCTTAGTTTGGGGTCAAGATCAGGGGTCAAGATCAAGGGTCAAACTCGGGCCAGGATAAATGTTCAGTCTGGGATCAGGATTAGGGTTGTCTAGGTTTGGAACAGGGCTCAGTTTATAGACAGTGTCAGAGATTGTTTATTTTGGAATTAGGGTAATGGCTCAGTCTGGGGTCAGGGCTCAGGCTACAACCAGGGTGTGTATTTTTGGGGTCAAGATCAGGGTCCAATCTGTGGCCAAGATCATTTTGGGTTTAGGATCAGGCTGCTGGCTGGGGTCAGGGGCAGGGACAGGCCTTAGGCCCAGGCTGGGGTCTAAGGTCTGGGCTATTACCCAGGTTTGATGGACAATGTGCAGCTAGGGTCGAGGCTCCCTCTGCGGCTGGGCTGGGGTCGAGGCTCAACAGTGATGTGGGTCAGGACTCGGTTTGAGACTCTGTCTTAGACTGTTCATTGACCTGGGCTGGTTTTTGCTTCTTGCTCCCTAGTAGCTCAGTCCATCGAGGTTTTCCTGGCTGACTCCAGTCTCTGGAAGTCTGCCGTGGACCTGGCAACATCGGTGTGTGCCAGGAGAGCATAGCAGGGAGAGGATGAAGAGGAGGGGGTCCTCTCTCTAGCTAGCCCACAGAGGAGGCCAGGGAGTGCTGTGTGTGAGAGGGACTGGAGGTTAGCCACAGGGGACAGGTTGGCCTCTGGGGGACCAGGCTGGCCTGGGAAGGTGAAATCCTGACTTTCCAGGGGGCGTGAGAACCAGGCCACTGGTCGGGGGATTGCCAACAGACTTCTGGGGGTGGGATGAGGTGGAGGAGGGTAGAACAGGAGAGAAAGAGCGATCTTGGGGGCGTCTGGCCCTTCCTCCCGTGCAGACATGCTTTGTAGGGTGACAGGTGCCATGCGTACTGGGAAGGTGACTGTGGGCGTGGCTGTATGGAAGGACTTACGTCTGGGGGTGAGCTGGTGATTGCACGTGAATTCAAGGGCACGTGTTTGGCTGGGGGCAGGGCCAGGATGGGGGCAGGCTGACGCCAGGCTTCATCCTCTCCATCCCTCCATCCCCCGAGCTGCTGGCGCCCCTTCTTCAGCCCCCAGCCTCCGCATCCCGTGAGGGTCCTGGCCATCCCACATGACTGGCATCCAAGCCCTGGATCAGCCATCAGCTGAGAGCCTGGGACCCAGCAGGAGGCACGCAGGGCCAGCCCCTTCTGGAACTGTTCCTCACCAGGGACTTGTTCAGGAGGCGACGGGGCAGGGAGACTCTCGGCTCCAGTCAGGGTCATAACCACACACCTTCCCTCCCAGATGGTTCAAACACAGCTAATACTGACACTCCCTGCGGGAACCTGCCCCGGGAAGGAGAGCAGCCCCAGGCAAGCAGAGAGGGAGCCCAGGGGAGGACCATGGTGGGCAAAGAGCGGAGACTCTAGCTAAAGTCAGGCCACTGTCAGGGAGGAAGTGGCACCCCTCTTGTGGGAGGTGGGGGGCAGTCACCTTGGTCTCCAGCGGCCTTTTAAGAAGGTTGGGGCCAGAGCTACAGGATTCCAGCTACCCCCTCCCTGCAGGCCCCTTGCCCCGGCTAAAGAGGGGGAGGACGCCCCTTGGAAATCTCTACCCCCATCCTCTGTGTCGCTCTGTGTTCTCCTCCTCCCAGCACCCCCCACCCCTGGGCATTCTTTCTGGTCCGCACATTGGCTGCATAGTCACAAACCCGGGAGTCAGGGTCATTGTAGGGTATCAGGGCCGGAAGGGGCCCGAGTCCCACACTGGCACGTACAGCCAAGTGAGGGCTCCTTGGGGTGTGTCCGGGCCTGCCCTGCGCTCGCGACTGTGCACTGAGCCCCCCTGTGTGCCAGGCCACAGAGGAGGGACCTCAGGGAACCCTCTGTCACCCAGGGGGAGGCCAGGCTAGGGGACCCCCGGCTGCAGAAAGGGACCTTGAACTGGGTCTGTAGATGGGAGGAATGGACTAGGTGCAGTGTGTGTGTGTCGTGGGGGTGGCCCCGAACTCGCCGACAAAGAGGGAACTTGGCTGTGGGGCCGCCTTTGCCAAGCTCTTCCTCATGGTTTGGCAAGAGGCTCTCCAGTAGAAACAGCACAGTTGTCGGGTTAGAACAGGGGTGGTGAGTCTTGGCTCTGATGCTTTCTAGCCCCGTAACCTGGAGAAGCTCACGGACCCCTCTGAGCCTTGTTTTATCCCCTATAAAAGCAGGGTGCTGGCTGCCGTCTCCTGGAGCCACGTGCACACGGTTGCCTCACTTGTCCCATCTGTTAAATGGGGTCATAAGACTTTACTCCTCTCGTGGTCTAAGCAGCTAACTCGGACACATGGGCGCAAAGGTCCCAAACTACACAGAGATACTCTTCACATCAGAGTTCGTTTGGGTTCTGAATCTGGATGGCAAGAATCAGATGCCAGGGTCCGGCTCCTGAGGCCATCAGTGAGATATGTGTGGTTCCTGAGTTTTGGATGGTGAAAGATTTAAAAAAGATTTCTCAGAGTCTAGTTAGTTCTTAAATCAGACGTCGAGGCATATGTTCGTTTACAAGTTACATACAAGTACTACGATATTAAATATAAGTTAAGTAGAAGTTTCAAAATCACGAGGTTAAGAATAAACATGGAAAGCAATGCTGACATTTTCTTTTCGCACCTCGCTGGGTCCTTCTGTGTTTCTCCCCCGATGCCCCACCCTTCCAGAACATTCTTGGTCTGAGGCTGGAGGTGCTGACGGGTTCCCCTGGAGGGCAGGAGGACCCTGGGGGAACCTAGTCAGAGAAACACCATTTGCCTCTGTCCAGCTCACCCCAGCTCTGGGGCTGGACACAAAGGAGAGGTTGACATCTGCCTGAAGGAAGTCGGTGATGTCCGTGCGGCTGTTTCTCTTACTCACAACCGGGTCCGCAAAAGACCAAACTTTCTTAAAATCTAATGAGATCTTCCTCAAAAAACTCTGCCTGGTGCTTTTCTCCCCCCAACAGTAAAATCAACACAACACGACATTTACCGTTTTGACCACTTTCAAGTGCACCGTTCAGCGGCGTCAAGCACGTTCACGGCGTTGTACAACCAGCATCGCCGTCTGACTCTAGAACTTCCTCATCTTCCCAGACTGAAACTGCCTGTTCTGCCCCCCACTGCAGCCCCTGGCAACTACTGTCCTCTTTCGTCTCTCTGAGTTGAGCCCCTCTGGACACCTCATCTCAGTGGAGTCGCACGGAGTCTGTGTTTTTGTGTCTGGCTCCCTTTGCTGAGCATCAGGTCCCTGGGGTTTGTCCGTGGTGTGACAGGCGTCCGAATTCCTTTCCATTTTATGGCTGAGTGATATCCCACTGTCGGTATACCACATTTGGTTTATCCGTTCACCTGTCGGTGGGCGCTTGGGTCCTTGTCACCTGTTAGCTGTGGGCAGCGATACTGCTATGAGCACAGGTGTACAATGACCTCTTCCAGGCCCTGCTTTCCATTCCTGGTGACTTTTATAGACAGAAGTTTTTGACAACTTCTCCCATGGCTTGGCATCTAGTTGATCCCGGTTTTGTAAACGTCAGCAGGTCACGAGGACTGTCAGAACCGTATGTGAGAGCGCAAGACGTTATGGGGCTGCGGGGAGAGGAGACTGCAGGAAGGGACAGACGGGGGACGACTTGGTGGCTGTCTCAGAGTTCCCCAGACAGACTCGTCGTGGAGGGCAAAGCATGAAGGGTGGTGGAGGGGTGGTGCGGCTGAGCAGGTGATGTGGTCTGGCTGAGGAGCGGGCATGGAGGAGAGGGGCTGTGGGAGAGAAGCAGGGAGAGCGGGGCAAGGACCAGCCCCTGGAGGATGTGGCTGACCCCGCTGAAGAATGTGGGTTTCTCCTGGAGGGAAGAGGAGGACTCCAAAACCCTCCGACAAGTGTGGGAGGAGCACTAGGTAGGACTTCTCCCCGGGGTCTGGTTCCACTGCAGGTGCCTCCTTGGACCAGCCCGAGCGGAGGCCTCCACCCCACAGCACATTTGTCTCTTCTCAGGGTCTCCTGGCCCCTTGGAGGTCCCCAGTCTCTTCCCGGTCCCTCCGGCCACACATGAGCACGTTCTCCGGGGTGCTTGAACTCTTCATGCATTGGACATTTTGAGGTTTAGCTCAATCCCCTTTCCCAAAAAAAAGATTCCATAAGTGATCCCTTCACTGCAGACACACATGCACGCACACCCGTTCCCACACTCGTGTGTTCGCACACACGTGCATGTGCACAGGTACTTGCACACATGCACAACACACCCATTCTCATGCACGCACACACTCATTCACAGCACCCCCCACATGCGCTCACACACGCCCTCACGCATGCGCACATTCACAACGCCCACACTCACACACACACCTATGTGTGCAATCACAGCTCACACCACTGTGTAGCCTCCCTTCTCCCCTGCTCTCCCGTCTGCGTCATCGCCAGACTTCTCTGCGGACCAGAACCAACTTTCACTGAGAATCTCCAAGGCGTCAGACAGTGGGTGTCGGCTCTTTCCACTCCTCGTGACAGCCTTCCGGGGTGGAGAGCATCACACCATTGTACAGATGCACACACTGAGCCTCGGGAGTGGGTGGTCCCACAGGAGCCACTGGGGCTCTTTTCGTGGCAGCTCAGTGTTTTTTCTGTGTTATAAACTCCCTGAGTCAAGTTGGCAAGATCCCCCCACCCCAGGGCCAGGACCATATCTGCTCCTTCTGTTTCTCCTACGTGAGCTGGAATTCTGGAGATGCTCAATGAATTCTTGTAAACCAGTGACTCTGAATCCTGATGTCGAGGGGTGGTCTCAGAAGCCCCTTATGCTGTTCCGCTGCCTGGAATGCTCCCCCTCCCTTTCAGGGCCCAGTCTGGGGGCTCTTCTTGGGAGCCCCCTACCCGTCCTCTGTCCTCCATGTTGGCGTCACTCTCGTCGTGATAATTGTTATTTACTCTTCTGTCTTCCCTGTGGGATAGGAGCCCTGTGGGGCAGGGCTGTCTCTGATTCACCTTTGGGAGCCCAGAGATGCTCCGGAGGTTGCTCCCGGAAAGGAAGCGCTACGCACGCGTGTTGGTTCAGTTCCCCACTAAGGGGACCTGCCACTGCTCCTGGGAGAAGGCTTTCATGGAGGAATCCTTCGGGGGCCTCTGCCCGCATCCCCCTGTAGCACCCCAGGCATGTTGGCCTTCAGAGGTACCAAGCTGGGGAGGAAGTGGGGTTCAGTCGGTGCCCTTGTCCATCCTCCCGGGCACTGAAGCTCTCAGTGGGCCACCCCACTTCCTTCTCTCTCCTTTATGCCCAGGGCAGCTGGCTTAGATGACCTTGGGGCGCCAGGGCCCCTTCCCCTTCAGCAAGGACAAGGTGGGGTGCAGGTGCCCCAAGCCGAGAGAGCTGGGCTGACCCTTTCTCTGCGGCCAGCCAGCACTCACTCTGCCATCATCCTGCCACCTCCCCGGGCCTCAGTTTCCCTGTCTGCAACACCAGGGCTTGTCTCCCCGAGCCCAGGGCCCTCCCCAGCTGTGCCCTCCTGCACCTGTGAAATTCTGAGAGCAGAGGCGGGAAGGAGAGATGGCCCCTCTTTCCCCGCCGCCTCTCCCTGTCCCCCAGGGTCACCCCAAAGCCTCCCCCTCCCCTGACTCCCTGGAACTTCCCTGCAGCTGCAGGCCTGGTGAGACAATTGGGTGTTTTAGAGAAATACATTTTTGGGCTAATTTGCCATGCATAAGTGTTTCTCTTACCCTTTAAAGGCGGAGAACAAAGAGGCCTTTCTGCACCCGGGCAGGCTGCTGGGGAGGGGACCGCAGCTGTACCGGGCCAGCGACCCTCCTCCCTCCCTCATCCCTGTGAGCGCCCCACCACGCCGCCCACCGCCCCCCCAGGAGAGACAGCCTGGACTTTCCCAGCCTCCCCCAGCCCCCTGCCCTGCTGCCTCTGAGGCCCCTCTGGTCCTGCCCCACCCCAGCCCCCACCCTCCCACCAGCTGCCCCAGGCAAGAGGGAAAGCCTGCGTGGGTGGGGGGATGGATGGATGGATGGATGGGGAGGGGGCATGCCCGGGGAGAGCGGCTCTCTACGTGGCTCACCAGGGCGGCCAGGGCCTGGCTGGGTGCGTGCCAGAGCTCCTGCGGGTTGTGGGGGACAGTCACCGGGTGTGGGATGGTGTCGGTCATCAGGTGAATCACCAGTGTCGTGGGGGGTGTGTGGCAGTCACTCCATCCACTCATTCCTAAGTTCATTTGTCCGTTCCTTCCTTCCTTCAGCTAGTCTCTGCTGTGCTCCCACCGTGTGCGGGTCTCAGGGCACCTGCATCCCGGAGGAACAGCGAGGCGCTAATGATTCCAGCAAAGCACCTGGGGTTCCGTATTTCCAAGGGGCGGCGGCACCTAGGGGAGCCGTTGCACGGGGACAGGACTGTGGGTGCAGAGGTGCGGGAAGCAGGTGCTTCATGCTGCCCGCTGCATAATGAGGGCCACTGGAGCTCGGTAGCAGCTCCCCTTGCTGGCGGTGAAGGTCCTGAACCCTGCAGATTCAGCATCACGCCCTCCCAGGTCATGGTTCACCATCGTCCCTTGCTCAGGCCGTTCCTTCCCCTGGAACGCTCTGCTCTCACTCTTGGCCGTTTGGAGGCCACACCTCTCCTCTTCTGGGGCCTTCTCCAGCTCCCCATCCTCCTCCGTCGGGGCTGGGCCCCTCAGCAGTCCTGTCTGTCTCCCCCAGCACATCCAGAGAGCCCCGTGGGCGCGCACACATCCACACACCTACACAGGGCCCTGCTTTGCCCCTGTCTGCTCTTTCCCCCCATGTTCGTGGGCTCCCTGAGGGCAGGGGCCTTGGGTGTCTTCCCAGCAGGCAGCGCAGGGGGAGAGCACAGCCCCCTGTGCTCAGGAAACGAGCGTGCAGGGCTGGACAGCCCTCATCTATCCTCAGAACGGCAGCGGCCGCTGTTTGCTGAGCACTTACGGCGCCAGACCCTGCGGGTGACATCGGCTCACTCACCCAGTCATAACCCCTGTGGAAGGCGGGCGCTGTTACCTACCACTGCTCTACAGGTGGGGAAACAGATCCAGAGGGCTTGAGACTTTGCTAAAGACTGTCTGGCTCGCAGGGGAGGGGGCGTGAGAGTCCTTGCTCTAAACCGTTGTATCTGGATCCCACAAGAGCCCCTGCTCCCTGGGGTAGACTGGCAGACGCTGGCCTCTCCTTCCATCCCTGGGCGCTGCCTCTGCCCCGCATGCGCCTGAGAGAGCGCGAGACACTGAGGTTGAATGGCAGCGTGTCACCCCACGGTGGAGCTGTGTGAGGCGAGGCCAGCCAGGGCAGGAGGCCAGGACTGCTGCTGTCCCGCTGCCACAGGGGCAGGCGTGACCTTTGGTCCTTGGAGTTCAGGACCAGCGAGGGCTTCAGAGCCCCTTCCAGCAATCTCACTTGGTTTCCTCGAAGTCAACACACCCGAGGGCATGAGCGACACCTCCCAGGGCTCCATGGGTCAGCACAGGGCGACTGACACGGGCTTCGCAGCCCTCTGTGTGCGTGTATATGTGCACGCCTCTGCACGCACACGCATCGTGCCCGAGTGTGCCCCGGTGTGGGTTGGCCGGGGCATGTCTGTCTCGGGGTGATCAGGAGATGGAGAAGGCTGAGACTTGAGAGAGGACAGTGGCTGCATCGTCACCCAGAATTCTCAGAGTGGGATTGAGAGGAAGGGGCAGCCCTCTACCCCTCACACGCTTCCGAGCGTACAGATCCTCCGAAGGCTGGAGCAACGTAGGCAGAAAGCGAGATGTGGCTGTTTGCCCTGGGGGCTTGAGGGGGAGCCCCACTGCGAGGGCAGGCGACTCTGGGCCTGTCTGAACAGGGGCTCTGAGACTCACCAAAGGCTCTGCAGGCCTTGGCTGCGAGCTCCGTCGTAGTCCTTGATGGGCAGTCATGGGGGCTGACTGCGTGCCTGGGGGCAGGGCCGGGGGTGCGTGGGCCCGGCCTCTGCCCTTGCAGAGGAACCTGTAGTCTGAGAGATCTGTTCGAGGATCTGAGGGGTGAGCGGTGTGGTCTCTTGGGCGTGTATGTGCAGGGGTGAAGGCTGCTGAGGGAGGCTGGGAGGTTAGGGAGGGAGATTTGAAGGTTAGAGACTGATAGGGAGAGGGAGGGCCCCTATTCATAGAATCCTAGAATGTGAAAGGCCTTTGAAGATGACCTAATTTGAGTGTAGTTTATGCAGAGGGAAACTGAGGCCCAGGGACAAGGTATGCCTTGCCCAAGACAGTGGAGTCAATTTGAGTCCATTCAACAGGGATTTCCTAAGCCTATGGGGCACCGGGCAGAGGACTCAGCCTTAAATAAGAGCCCATCTTGCCTCAGGGGGCTGTGATCTGGTGGGGCAGTGGACACACAGACAGATAAGGACCGTCCAGTGCCATGAGTGTGACCAGCATAGGGTGTACAAAGCAGCTGGGTGAGGGGGAACGGAGGACCCTTATCTAGGCAAGACTTCTTGGTAGAGGTAGCATCGGGGTTGGGCTTTGTTGGATGAAGAGTTCAAAAGACCGAACAGGGAAGGAAGGGATTCGTTTCCAGGTGGCCAGGTGGTTTGAGTCAGTTTCTGTTTTTGCCACCCGTGAATGCGGCCACCAGTGCGTCCTGCATGGGCACCCCATTCTCTGGAGACTCGAAGCAGGCTGGGACAGCAGGGGGTTTTGGGTGTTTCTGTCCTGAGGCGGGGGAATGGATTCGGGGTTTCCCAGGGCCCCAGGTTTAGCCTGGTTGCAGGGCCTTGATTTGTCCCCCTTCCACTCAGTCAGAGAACATTGCCTGGGCACCAGTTACGACTAAACCTTACCCACTGGGGAGGATTGCGAGAGGCAAAGAGGAAAGAAAGGCATTCCTGGAGAAGGGAACAGCACGAGCAGAGGTATGTTTGCCGGAAAACAGAGGCTTATTCCATGACTATCTTCTGTTTTGTGTGGCTGGAACAGGGGCCGTGAAGGGAGCAGTTCTAGATTCATCTGGAAAGATCTTCCACTGCTGGAGCTGGAAGGCTCTAGCGAGGAGTCTGGGCTTTAATCGGAGGCAAAGCGGGAGATGCTAATTGATTGTGAGCACGAGCAACTCTGTCAAGAGCCCAAGACCATGCTGGGAACTTGAGAAAACCCAGAAGCCTCCCGGGGAGCCAGGAGATGGCCCCGCTGGACACAGTATGCTGGGAAATGCTTCACAACCAGCTCTTTTGGGGGAGAGGGTGGCCCTCTAAGGATGGATTTCCACATGTAAACGTTCCCACCAGGGCCAATTTCAAGCTTCCCAGCTGACATCAACAGGCTTAGAATGTTCCAGAAAATTTAACAGTTGGCTCTCCCATACCGGTATGAGCTGACCCCTGCACACCATGTGCCCCGGGATGATCAGCTGTCATGTCCAGTGCTCAGCCCCCTTCTCTCCAGGTTTACTTCCGGTGTGACCTTCATGTGGGAGCCCAGGGATGGAGTCCTACCTGAGAGGTTTGTCCACGCTCAGTGGGGTTCTGACTGAGCCCCCAGGCCCTGTGGGTTTGAGCCTTGGCTCACCCAGTCCCATGCTGGGTGACCCCAACCCACCCCTCACTCCTCTGGGCTGACATCATGACGCAGAGGGGAAGTGTGGGTGGCAGAGGACAGAGCTGGGAAGGCCTCAGGGGGCTTAAGTCACCGCTCTCTGGGGGTAGGGACCAGCCCCACCCACCCCCAGCTCATTCGTCTGAAGATCCATCAGCTCACCAGCTGGTGCTGGGGCAGGAGGGGTCCTGCGAGGTGAGGGGACAGGGGACAGGGTGGGGCCACTGAAAGCCACATGGGCTCTGGGCTGTAGACCACCAATGCTTCAAAGCCTGCCAGGGCAAAGCAGGTTTCTGGGCCTTGATACAAGTTGGTTCCTCTGCCCGGTGCCACCCTCTCCCTCCCCTTCTCTTGGCAAATTCCTGCTCATCTCCCAGGCCTCAGCTTCAACACACCTCTTCCAGGAAGCAGGGGCTAAGAGCCCAGGACCCGTGAGGCCATGGATAATCTTAGTCTTTCTCCAGCTCATCTGTAAAATGGGAACAATGGTACTGTGTAGCCTGTAGGACGGCTCCGAGCGTCACGTCACTCCTTAGTTACTGCCCCTTCCCCCATGTCCCTTCCTAGGCAAGCTTGGCTTCTGAGTCCCCACCTTGCCTAGTGGACACACCTTCAATCAGGTGGTAATCGTGGCCATGTCTGTCTCTCCCACCGGACAGTGAACCCCTGAAGGTGGGGATTCGGTCTGAGTTGCCTGGGGGGCTCCAGGGCACAACCCGAGCCCAGCCTGGGTACCAGCCTAGCCCTGTTTTTAGGCCCCTGGCCTTGGCTCCGACCCTAGCCAGGTCCCTGGCCTGGGCTCTGACACCGACCCGCTCGGGGTCCTGACTCAGTGGCTGCTCCCCACAGAGACTGGGTTTCCTCATGTGTGACCTGGATGACCTCTGAGGTTACTTCTTCCAGCCCCCAAAGGCTGTGAGCCCCTGTCCCAAACTCGAGTCACCATCCCGCCCCCTGGACCAGCACCCCGCCCCCCCCCCCCCGCTTCCCTGCTCCATCAATGGCTCTGCTGTTCTCCAGTGACCCAGGCGTGAAACTTCAGAGTCATTTTTGACTCATCCGCCTCTCTGTCCCCTCACGGCTAATCACTAGCCACGACAGTTTTTCCTTCGAAATGTTGCTCATATCCGTTGTCCCCTCTGGTATTCTGGTCCCCTCTGTCTGCAGCTGGGATGATGGCGCCCACTTTCTGACCGGCCAACTTCCTTTCTCCTCCCGTCACGGCCGTCTCCCCAGCAGAGCTCTGGAAATGCCACCCCTGTGTACCCCCCGCCCCCGGAAAAGCACACCTGTCCCCTGGCAGGGGATGAGCTCCTGGGTGTGCACAGGAGAGACCAGCCGGAAGGGGGGCCCTGAGAGGAGTATGGGGGTGCACTCCCCAGGTCGCTGTGGCTTGTCTCTAAGCGCTCATACACTCCTCTCGTCGGGGGACCCAGCGCTGCGTGCGAGGCAGGGGCTCTGGGGTGATTAGACAGAGCCTGTCCACACGGAGCTCACACCCGACAGGCCCCATACTGTGGGGTGTACAAGGGGCTGTGGGTGCTGAATCAGGGGCCTCGACCCTCAATCAGGAAGCTTCTTGGTTCTTCAGAATTCGGATTCCGGCTGGGAGACAGCCTGTCCGTGGAGTAGTGAGAGGGTGGGGAGGTGTGGCACGTGCTGGGAGGGGTGAGGCTGGCAGGGTGGGAGGTGGTGAGGTGAGGCTGAGCAGGGCTGGGTGGGCTGGGGAGGGGCTCTTGCTGTAACCTCAGCGAGCCTTTCCTGCCATCTGTAATTCAAGTCCCCTGCATAGAGCTGACGTCCCTGGCAGGGTCCTCTCTGTGACAATCAAAGCGATAGTCTGTGGCCCCACACTCTATGGTTCGCTTGGTGCTGGCCTTCCCCGGTTCCTGGTCCTGCTTTACCAGCCCTGCGAGGTGGCACCGGCAGCTCGTCTGTCACTCCTGTTTGACAGATGAGGCCGCTGAGGCTCAGAGAGGGGAAGGGGCTTGTCCGGGGTCACCAGCAGTCCTCGCCCACAGGAGGCTGGCATTTCCCTGGCCCCGGATGCCAGCTGTAGGGGTTGAAGAGAGGGAGAGAGGGGCTCAAGGTCCAGGGCCCCTGTCCTCCTGGGGAGGGGCTGGCTCCGTGGGACCCAGACGGGGGGACAGGCCCAGCAGCTGGGAGGCCGGGAGGGAGGATTGCACCCATGGGTCCTCAGCAAGGCAAACCCTGCCGGGCTGGCGTGCCCCCTGCCTGGGCGCCCTGGGGCGGGAGTCCGTCGCGGGGAGCGGGAGGGACTGGCTGGCGGATTTGTGTTTCCATTTGATTCCCTCAGTTGTTTTTCAAGCGCTGTGGCAGGATCCCGAGGGGTGGGGCAGAGGCGGGGAGACGTCAGGAAGGCAGGAAGGCCGGGGAGGGGGGGCGCCCCCACCGCCCGCCCCCCATGTGACTCCTCTGACTGACGACAGTGCCACATGGAAGGGCCTCGAGGCTTCCGTCCTGCGCTGGCAGGACGAGTGTGTGACGTGGGCCAGGGCGCTGGGCCCATACTGGGTGACTTCCCGCGTGACCCACACTGTCTCAATGCTCTTTCCATTGGAGGCCAACCCCTCTGACTGTGGGGTGGGAGAGGCCTGTGACCGTCACCTGACCCCCACGTCCAGCACAAGCCCAAGGGGCAGGTACCTAGGGCCAAACGTGGGCAGGGCCGGGGGGTGGTGGTGCCCTGAACCCTGGGATTTTGCTCTCCCAGTTCCCCTCTAGCCTGTCCGGTGGCCCCTTCTTAGCTCGGTCTGTTGTCCACAGCCAGGCCCCCTTCCTCCTGCTGCCTCCCAGCCGCGTTTCAGGCCTGCTGCCTTGCCATCAGGCCATCCGTCTCTCGACTTCCCCAGGCCTGGCCACGCTGGGCTCGCTGTCCCTGCTGGTTGAGTTTCCTGCCTTCCACAAGTGCCCACACCCTGGTCCCTGGGCCCAAGGCCTGGCCTCTCCGTTTGTAGTCACCTGTGTGTCCTGGTCCTGTTTGCCCTTCTCAGATGGTGGCAGGAGGAGCAGAGGCAGCTACTCCTGGCTTTGGCATCTGCTCAGCGGAGTCCTGGCCCTTCTCTGGGACTCAGCTTCCTCCACAGTGAAGCAGGGCTGAGGGGTACAGAGCCAGCAGCCTCCCAGCACTAGATCTGAGGAGGCAGGGGCCTGGCACAGGGTTGGGGGGAGGCGAGGAGGTAATGGAAGCTCTCAAATGAGCCAGCCTCACACCAGCTCTACAACCCTGGGTGAAACTGACATTTCTCTGAGCCTCAATTTCATCCTCTGTAAAATGGGTATAATAATAGTGCCTTCCCTTGGGACTGAATGAAATGCTTCCAGGGGAGGGCTTCCCCACCTGGCCTGGGATGAGGGAGGGCTTCCTAGAGAGGCCACCCTCATGGCTCTGGACATGCATGGACAGAGCTCCAGGGAGGTGGAAAGCAGGAGCTTTAAGCTGAGACTGGGAGTGGGGGAAGGTGAAACCTGGGGCTCTGGTCCCGGGGGAACAGGGGCTTTCCAGGATCCCACCCCAGTGTCCCCACACTGCCTCTCCACCAGGGGCTGACGTCACTTCCTGTTCTGCAAGCTGGCTCCCTTCTCTGTGGCTTTACTTGTGCAGGTCCTTCTGTGTCCAGGCCCTCCCACCTCCCTGATACGCACTACTACAGCTTGACTCCTCCAGGAAGACTTCCCAGCCATGGCCATCTCCCTCCCTCTCTTGTCAGCACCGCCCACTGTACAATCCACTGTGTTGGATTATCTTGTAAACGGTGCACAGCCTGAAACCTAGCAGGAGCCCAGGACCTGCTACCCCTCCCAGAAGCAGTCTCCATGATGGCTTCACAGGCATCTCTGTGCCCAGCCCTTGCTACCGTCCTATGCAGTCAGGAGGGCTAAAGGACCATCCGACAGTTGATATAGAGGCCAGGGAGGTCCGGGGGGCTGCCCAGGGCCCACAGCAAGGTGGAGAGCAGACAGGAACACAGCACTCACCTGCACTTTCTCTCTCTGTCTCTCCATCTCCATCTCTGCCTCTCTCAGTCACCTGCCCCCCAGCACAGAGCTCCAGGCTGGGGCCTAGTAAGGGCATGTTTCCTTTCTGTTCAGCTGGAACTCCAGAGTCTGTCCTGTCTCTGTCCCTCTGGGCCATGCAGCCTTCCTTCCCTCCCTGCCAGCCTGTCTGCTACTGGAGGGTCCCCTGACACTGTCACCATTCTCTGTAGCCACTGCCCCACCCCACCCACCGCTGCAGGCCTTGACCTGAGCTGAGCTGAGGAGCCTGCAGTTGCCCTGGGAGCACACAGAGGGCGCAGGGAAAGCCCTCACTAGGGGTGGGGAGGCGCTGCCCCTTTCCAGCTGATGACCCTGAGCCATCGCTCGCCTCTTGGAGGCTCAGTCTCCGCCACCCGTGCCCCCCAAGAAAGAAGTGCTGCCTTTTTATGCTCGCATCGAACCTGCAAGGTGTGTCTGCTTTTACAATGGAGGAAGCTGAGGCCCTGGGAAGCCAGGGACAGGCCTGAGCTGGGGGCTGGCAGGTGGGCCACCGAACCCCTGCTTTGCTGGACCATTTGTAACATCTCAGCACCGTGGGACTCAGGGGCGGGGCGGGGGCAATGTCCCGAGAGCTCTTTGTTAGGCTGTAAAAACTCCCCAAAGAAGAGGCTCTGTTCTTTGAGCGGGGGTCAGGGTCCCTGAACCCCATGATTATGAACTGCTCCCGGAGGTGGGGGGGCAACCTTGCTTTCTTTAGGAAACTGCCTGTTTCCATCCTTACCGTAGCTGGTGCTGGGTCATCGCTAATTCAAAGAATGATTGGACCCTACTTATGAGGGGGTGGGCAACATGGGGGAGTAGCCACTGGGGTTGGGAGCACATAGGTTGTGGGGGGCTGGTGGGTCTCTAGTCCTCACCCTTGACCTTCTACAGTTTATCCCTTGCATGGGAACCACGATGTCCTTGTTGAAATAGAACTCGGACCACACCACTCTCTGCTCGAAGCTCCTGCAGGCCTCTCAGACCTGGGTTCCTGCTCTGAACCCTGTTCTGTGGCCTCCCCGTGTCCCCCTTGCTCCCTCTGTTTTTGCCACTCTGGCCTCCTGGCTGCCCCTAGACCCCCTGGCACATTCCCTCTCAAGGTCTTTGCACGTGCTGCTCCTACTGTCTGGAACATTCTGCCCCAGACATTCTTCTTCTCTTCATTCAGACCTTTGTCAAAGAGCGCACCCTTCCAGGGGCTTCCCCTGATCACTGTTTCTGATGCACACCCTTCCTGTTGGTCCCTCCCCGACCCTGCTTTGTTTTCCGTCACAGAGCCTGTGGCCACCGGACATTAGCTTGTATATTTGCTGGTTTATTGTCCATCCTGACAAGAACATTTTCTCTGTTTTGTCCACTGCTGGAACACCAGAGCGGAACAGTGCTGGGCACATGACTAGTGGCCAACTCTTACTTGTAGAAGGAGGGAGGAAGAGCGGGAGGGAAAAACCTTTCTTCTGCTTATCCATGGAGTGCCTCCCCTGTGTGGCCCTGTGTTAGGTGCTTCTAGAACAAGTAGCATAAGCAGAGCAGACAGCAGCTCACTTGAGCCCCGCTGACCCCAAGGTAGCAATGGTCATTAAGTGGATATAGGTGAGGGGCCCAGGGTACTGTAGCTTCATTTCGCCTTATTTGCGGTATGACCAGATGTGGTCTCTAGGAGCCCGAGAACCAGGGTTGGTGGGTGGAGAGTGGGGGAAGGGGAGAAAGCTGGGTAGAGATGAGAGAGATTTAATTAAATTTGAGAACAAAATTTTCGAACAGGCCACACTGCAACAAGAAAGGGACGTCCTCAGGAGGAAATGTGCTTCCTGTCCGCAGAAGGAGTCAAGTGGGGGCTGGTGGCCCTGGAACCCGGTCCAGCCAGCCTGAGGACCGGAAGCCATAAGATGTAAGGATTCAGGGGAGTCCTCCCCGAGGCTGGGGTGGGCCAGGCTCTGGAGTTGGAGCAAGCATGGGTCACTGGTCTGACCAGACTGAGGCAGTAGAAGCCATGGCTCCAGTCCCCGGGTCTGAAGGCTGCTGGGACTTGGCCAAGCAGCCATATTGGGCCTCTGGACCTGGGAACCGCAGACCAGGCCTGGGAGCCAGGAAATCGCCCCGCTCAGGGCCCGAAAGTCCCCCTAGCATACCCTCACTCCCTCCCCACCTCCCACAGCGGCCTCAGGCCCCTGTGCCCCGCGCCCATGGGGTTAAATCTCTCCCTGTCTCTCTCTGCTCCAAGTTGTTTTCCAAGTGAAGCAGAGAATGGTTCTCTTGTTACCAACATGGCTTCTGGGCATTGGGTAATGCGCTCCCTCTTCTCCCTGCTCCACTCCACAAAGGGACCTTTTGTTCCTCTCCCTGCCCCTCTCTCTGGCTCTTCCCCGGCCCCCCACCCACCCCGACTCCCTCCTCCCCGCCTCCCGCCCCACACTGCACCCCTGGGCTGCGAGGAGTGACCGTGGTCTGGCCGCGGTGCCCTCCCTCTCCCGAGGCGCCCAGGGAGAGAAGGGGCCTTGTGGCCGCGGCGGCCATTTTGAGAGCGGCCATTCTGGGCGGCCCCTGGCTTCTGAGAGCTTGCGGGGTTGGGGAAGCCATAGCGGGGTGGCTGCGGCTCAACAGGAGGTCTCGTGGTGCACCTATTCTCTAGGGAGAAGGGGGACCCTCCCACCGGCCGCCCCCACCTGGGCCGCCTCCTTGCACGGAGACAAGACACCTTCCCCCCTTTCCACCATCTTGCTGGACCTGCACAGCAGTCCCTGAGGCGGGAGTGACCCCCGCCTTCGGCAGGTGGAGACTGAGGCTCCGTGGGGGTAAGTGTCTGTTCTGACCAGGGACTCAGTGAGCTGGTGCTGCCGCTGGACCGAGCCATGTGCTCCCCCACAAAACCCCCCAGGAAAGAGCCCTCAGAATGTGCCCTGACCCATGGGAAACACAGATGGAAGCTTAAAACCAGATTTACTGGAATTTTTTTGGAAATGGAGTTGATGGTGCCCAAGATGGGAGTGTCAGGAAGCCGGTCAGAGGTTGAAGTGTCTGCTGTCAGGTAATTCGGTCTCTGTCCACTGTCCCCCTCACAGGGTCCTGCACAGCAGGCAGCAATAGTCTGATGGCAACCGTGTTCAGATGAGGAAACAGGCACGGGGGAGACACACTGCCAGGACTTGGCGCTTACCCAGCCGGCTCCAGCTCTGCCCGTCCCTTCCCAGGGCTGCAGCCCACCCTTGCAGAGGCCTGGGGACTTGGGGAGGAGATGTAGGTCGATCGTGGCAGCCCTGGCCACCCGGTCTGCAATCACAGGAGCCAGACCCTGAGGAGGCTGTGCTCAGGTGCCTCCAACACCCACCAATTCGGCCATCTCACTCTGTCCCTGTGTCTCCAGAGCCGTGAAACAGACCACCTGCACCGTGCCAGCAGGGGGCACTCACCTGTAACCATTGAGCTGGGGCCAGAAGAAGCGAGAAGAGATAAAATGGGTAGATTGGGGATGGATGGATGGATGGATGGGTGGCTGAGTGGGTGGGTGGGGGCTCAGGAAACAGAGAGAGAAGGGAGATTTATAGAGTTGAATGCATCCCTGGGCCTGCCCTCAAGGAGCCACACTCTAGGAGGAGAGACAGCTCAGCCAAGAGCCAGCGTGCTGTAAGACAGGGCACCTGTGAGCTCACACTAGCTGGGAGGTTGAGGAAGGAAGGCTTCCTGGAGCAGGTGACAAAGGATGGAACCTGAAAAGATGAGGATAAGTGAACTAGGCAAAGAAATTGAGACAGAAGGTGGGAAGGGGGCTGGCATGAGGAGAAGGTGAGTGGTGTGTGATGGGGGGAACAGGCCATACCCGTGTGCCAGAGCAGAGTGGGGGCAGGGAAGGTAGGAGAGGTGACCAGGGGAGGAACTGTGTGGGCTGCCAAGGGTAGTCAGGGGGGCTCCTGAGGACTAAAGGCCCCGAGAAGGTACCTGAACTAGATCCTGAGGTCAGCAGGGTGGTCACTGAAAGATTTTCAAGGGGTCAGATTTGTGTTCTAGAAAGATCATATGGGCTGGGTCTGTGCCAGTCTGGTTTATTACTGTTTTCCCAGCACCCAGCTCAGTGCCTCACATACAGTAGGTGCTCAATAGATGTTTTGAATCATACACAAACACCAACAGTGTACTTCGAGGTCATGGTTAATACCAGTTGTAGGACCTTGGGCTTCAGCTCCCTCATTTGTGAAATGGGGGTAAGGACACTGGTCTCCTGGGGGTGCCGAAATGGTGAAGGGATGGGGCTCGTGGCGGGGCTTTGCTCAGTGTCCCGCATGGGGCCCACGCTCCATAGCTGGTAGCTTTCTGCCTTGTGCACAGGACACGCCGGGGGCGAGCCCGAGGCCAGGAGCAGGTGGGGAGGGGCGGGGTCACCCTGGCGTGGGGGCTAACACCAACGCTGATCAAGGGCTTAAGCTCTTTGAGAATTTTACTCTTAAAACCCTCAAAACAAGCTAATGAAGAGGACATTATGGTCACCCCTGTTTTATTGTCCAGGAAGCCATGGCACAGAGAAGTGAAGTGATTTGCCCAAGGCTGGGGGTGGGGGTTGGGTGGGACGGAAGGTCTCTGGGAGCCAGAGCCCAGTGACCCCTGAGCTGGTGACAGTGGCAATGGTCTGGGCAGCCACTGGGGGAGGCGGCCCAGTCTGAACGGTTGGACCAGATGGTGGGGGCAGGCAAGGGGCGGGGAGAGAGGCATCAAGGATGCGCCTCGTTTTCTGGCCTGGGTGACCCAGCAGAAGGTCATTCCATTTCCTGGGCGAGGGACACTGTGGGATGGGCAGGCTTGGGGAGGAAGGACACACGGAGTCTGGATGGAGAGGCCTGGGAGGTCCGGCGTCTAGGAGAGAGGTCTGGGCTGTGGATGAGGGCGAAACGGGCTCCTGGGGCAAGTGGGAGGCATGTGGAGTGGGGTGGGGGGGAGGGCCCCACCCCCGGAGCTGGTGGAGCAGAGATCAGGTCGCATTTGCTCTGTGCCAGACATCACCCTGAACCCTTGTGTTACCTTATTAAAATCCTCCCAACAGACCCTTCGAGGGGCACCATGACCATCCTTACTTCCCATCCCAGCAGACAGTGAGAGGTCCCAGCTGCCCCAGCGGCCAGGGCTGGGATTGACCCAGGGCCCAAGCCCTGGTTGGGGATGCGTGGAGAGGCTCTGAGGGCTGCCTGGGTGTGAGCCGAGGTGGGGGGCCCAGGCCTGCCTCATTGGCTCCTTCAGTACCTGGGTCTGGTCAGCTCCCCTCCCCATGCCTCCGCCACCCCCATGGGCCCAGGCCTGTCCCAGCAGGGAGCTGGGGCCAGCTCTGCGCTCAGGACCTCTGTGGGGCCCGGCGGTGGGTGAGGGGCACGCGTTCTGGTCAAAGGGTGCAGAGCTGGAGGGCTGGTTGGGGTGAGCAGCAGGGGAGCAGAAAGGTCCTGGGTATCATGGCCTGGGGGGCTGGCAGGCGGAGGACAGTAATCCTCCAGCTGGGCGTTAGGGGCAGGGGCCGGGACATCCTGGCCCAAACTGCCTGGTCCCCAAGCGTGGCTCCCAAGCTGTGAGCTCAGGGCCTGGAGCGCGGCAGCCCCACTGCTGGGCAAGGCGCAGAGTCAGAGCTGAAGGCCCTGGGGAGCTCCCAGCCCACTGTGGAGGACTGATATTTTGCCTGATGACAGAACCCTGAGAAAAGGGCTTCCAGGAAGGGGCTTGCCACTGCTGGGTTTGCAAGGTGTGTGGCACAGGGAGTGGTGACCCTAGGCCAGGCTTCAGTTTCTGGGGACAGGTAGCAGGCGGGGTGCCGGCAGGAGCAGAGGACTGGTGGGTTGAAGTGGCGGAGCTTTGGGAAATGGTGGGTGATCTGGCGTAGCCAGCTTAGGGGGCCCAGGAGACGAAGGGGGCTGGACGCGGGGAGAAGGGGCTCCCTTCTGTAGGCAGTGGGAGCCAGGGAAGACACGAGGGCTGGAAGAGAGGCTGGATCTGTTGTGAGCCCCCATGGGGAGTGGACGCACTGAGCTGGGAGCAGGCAGAGGGCGTCAGAGAAGACGCATTGTCCCACAGGGCGGAGGATCAGCAAAGTAGCTCAGAGAGTCAGGGAGAGAGTTTGGGGTAGCGGTCCCCTGCTATGGAGCCTTCCCCAGAGCGGGCTCAGGGGCGGGGGGAGAATGGAGGGGCCTTCAGCCAGGGCGTGTGGACAGCAGGTGTAGATAGGTCTTTGGGGAAGCTCGGCCAGGAAGGGGAGATACAGGGCAGGCACTGAAGGGGGACTCTAGAATCACGGGTTGTTCTTAGAAGAGACACTGACGGTGCATCGCAGAGGTAGGCTCCGTGGGGGAGGGGGTCCTGAAGTGGGGGTGGGGTGGTCCTGAGCTGGCTGGGGGGCCCTCCAGCTGGAGGGAGGGAAGGGATTGGGATGGGAGCTGCAAAGGCATTTGCAGGCTGAAGGAGGGGAGGTCCAGGGACTGCTGCCCAGGGTCCTCTCCTCTGTGACGGAGGAGGGGAGTGGAGAGCCAAGAGCCTGCCAGGGGTCCTGAGGTTGGGGTCTCCACAGAAGGCCCTGGAAGAAGGAAGCCTTGATGATCAGAGAAGGGCGGTGGTGCGGGGGGGACGACCAGGCTGTTCTGAGCTCAGGCCGTGTGCTCATGCCCGAGGGGCCGTGGGCCTGTCCAGAAGCTTATCGGCACCTTCCTGGAGGTGTTCCTGTCCTGGTCCAGGGCAGCCCGTCATCCCCAGAAGGCAGAGCGTCTCCCAGAGGCTTCCCACGGCCTCCAGATGCCTCCCTCCTGCCCCACTGGCTGCCAGTCCCCAGCTCGGCACACAGTAGGGCCTGGACACCAACGGCCTGTGTGCTTCCATGCTCTCCCACATTTCCAAGCACCCCCCTGCAACCCCCTGTGCCCGCTCTGGGTCGCAGGACCGGGGCTGCTGTCTGGGCTCCGTCACTGTGGTCAGGACCAGGTACAAGGGGAGGCTGAGTTCCACAGCGCTTTGTTAAAGCCAACTCGGTACAAATCGTTCCATGGAAAGATGTAGACTCTGACCCACTGGCCACCCCCGTAAGGCTCAGTGGTCAGGGACTGTCACAATCCTGTGACAGAATCTGATGCCGCCATTAAAAATGATGTGTATGGGGGGCACCTGGGTGGCTCAATGGGTTAAGCCTCTGGCTTTGGCTCAGGTCATGATCTCAGAGATGGAGCCCCGCCTTGGGCTCTGCACTTGGCGGGTAGTGTGCTTGAGGTTCTCTCTCCCTTGGCCTCTCCCCCAGCTCACGTGATCTCTAAATAAGTAAGTAAATAAATTAATAAGTAAATATTTTAAAATAATGTTTATGGGGAATTATAATGACATAGGAAATGTTCTCAGCTTTAAGCGAAAACCAAGATATGAAAAGCTACAGGCATATGTATGATTCAA
The DNA here is from genome assembly GCF_002288905.1 of Enhydra lutris kenyoni. NCBI lineage: Eukaryota > Metazoa > Chordata > Mammalia > Carnivora > Mustelidae > Enhydra > Enhydra lutris. The sequence continues at coordinate 10,122,600 of NW_019154139.1, read as the reverse complement.
TAAAAAGAAAAAAGAAAAAAAAAAACAAACTATGTGCTGTGAGCTTGACTTCATTGAATAATTACAGGAAAAAACCTGAAAGAAAACTCAAAAATGCTAACGCTGTTATTTCTGGGTGGTGGGACTGGAAGTGACTGAGACGTTTTCAGTGCTTTGTCCTTTATCGTTATTTCCAAGTTTGTACAATAAATGTTTCAAATGTTAAAGTCGTTTGAGATGAAGGCGCGGCGCGGATCCCGGCTTTGAGAAGGAGTCCCACGTCTCTGGAAAATCTTCTTGCGTGAACGTGTAAGATCTTGGAGTGTATTTATGCATTTTTCAGCTGGAGGTAGAGCGTGGATCAGTTAGGAAGGCGTGTTGACTACAAATGATGGAAAACCCCATAACATTGAGAGGGTTACTCCCCCTGCCCCGCCCCCACCGGTCACAGGAAGTCCCCGTTCAGCCACCCAGGGCTGGGGTGGCTCCCTGATGCTCTCATGGAAGCAGACCTGTTATTCACCCTGCACCCCGCTCTTTCAAGCTCCTGTTCCCCACACCCGCTTTCCATCTGGGACTGCTAGCTCGCCCCGTCCCGTGCCAACCTTACTGGAGGCGTGTCTGTGCTCATCTGGGGCCACTTGGGGGCCAGGACAAGGCAGCCCAGAAGGGGTCAGCTTGTGGGAGACTGATCGTGAGGTCACATTGTGCCCTGGGTCACACCGCTGCTCAGGTCACTGGATGAATGAGAAACAGATGAAGGGATAGGGGCACAATCAGAACCTGTCCCTCAGCTCTCTTTCCCACCTGAGTGACACACTGCAAGTCCGTCCCTGCGGGACCTGGCCCTGCTGACCCGCTTAGCCTCACGTCTCACCCCTGAACTGCTGCGGTTCACACATACCCCACCCTGGTTTTACTCTGAGCCTTCGCTTATGCTATTCCCTCTGCCTGGAATGACTTTCCTTGCCGCATCCACCCCGTTTGGTCTAACTTCTGCTCCCCCTTTTAGAATCGGCCCAGCGTCATCTTTTCCTAGAAGTCTCCCTGACCTCCTGACTCCTCTTCGACACCCACAGGACTCTGTGCTCACTGAATTTACCACACTGCCTCCTTTCTTTTCCAGTTCTGACCCCCTTCCCTGCCAGCCTCTGAGCCTCTGGAGGGGGGGATGCATCTGACTCACCTCAGCACCCAGCCCTGGCCTCAGAAGGGTCACATTTGAACAGGAAGTGTTGGGACCTGGCTGTCCCTAGCTGCTGGCCCTGAGGAGAGCCTCAGAATGGTAGAGGTCTACAAGCTGGGGCCTCAGCACACCAGCCCCCGCCAAAGAGGCTGGCCTGGCGGGCCCCATGGCAGAGAGAGCGGCCCTCAGCAGTTATCAAAGGCCAGCAGGGAAGCCTCCCTCAGATGATGGCTGGGGGAGGGAGGGAAGGGGAGCTCCCTGGGGCTGCCGCTTTCAGCGTTAAGCTGGGCCATCCGTCAGCCCTGAGCACAATGGGGTCATTAACCCCTGACCTGGGCCCTTCTTAGCCACTTCCTCTGGAGGGCTCTCCCCACCAGAAGAAGAAGGGAGGGGAAGATTTCTCTTAAGCCTCCGTCTTCAATGAGAAGGCCAGGACCCCCCCGGGCTGGTCGGGGGAGTCACAGCCTTGTGGACCCTTCCAAAGCTCAAGGTCCCGATCTCTAGCTCCCACCCTCTGTGGCTGCCTTGGGGGATCGGGTGGTGGCCCCTCTGCCAACCACCAGAGCAGCGTATATGGGGAAGGACAGACAGGGACCCAAGAGAGACAGAGATGAGATGGAGGTCTTCTGAGAGAGACACTTTAGCTCAGAGATGACGCTTTTCCATTTAATATTTCCTTCAAAGGACCTTACAGACCAGTCCTACTTGTGAAGTTGAATGCAGGAATCCTAAATAAAATGTTAGCAAAATGAATCCGGCAACGAAGAAAAAGGATACATCCCTCACGACCAATTGGGTTTACTCTAGAAATGCAAGGGGAGTTTAACATCTGGGAGTCAATTAATGCCGTCTATCACATTAATAAATTCAGGGAGAAAAGTCACATGATCCTGCTGGAACTGGCAGTAAATTTCAACATCTACTGATGATAAAAATGCTTTAGCAAACATTGGATCGAAAGGAACTTCCTTCAATGGGTTATCTACGAAACCCAGCACCAGCATGGTTCTTAAAGGGACAATAGACAAAATTCCTTAAAATCCAGGGCAAGACAAGTTTGCCCGCATCCATGTGTCTATTTAATATCTTACCTGAGGTCCGAGATGGGGCAGTAAGAGAGAAAAAAAAAAAACGAACAAAGACAAGGTATGAGGACTGGACGGGAAGAAGCAAAACTTGCATTATTTGCAGATGATGTAATTATCTACATTAGAAAACCCAAATTCATCCATGAAATTAACCATGAGTTAATGAGTTAGATATGGGATATTGTGTTAATGAGTTAATGAGTTAGATATGGGATATTCCTATTTCAAATCAATATCAAAAAGTAATTGTGGGGGCGCCTGGGTGGCTCAGTCACTAAGCGTCTGCCTTTGGCTCAGGTCATGATCCCAGGGTCCTGGGATCGAGCACCCGCATCTGGCTCCCTGCTGAGCAGGGAGCCTCCTTCTCCTTCTCCCACTTCCCCTGCTTGTGTTCCTGCTCTTGCTGTGTCTCTCTCTGTCAAATAAATAAATAAAATCTTCAAAACAAAAACAAAAACAAAAAAATAATTGCGGCTACAACCTGTGGATGAACCTTGAAAACCTTATGTTAAGTGAAGGAAGCCAGATACAAAAGGACACATGGTGTATGATCCCATTCACACGAAATTTCCCAAACAGGCAAATCTACTGAAAGTAGATTACCAGTTGCCAGGGGCTGAGGGGAAGAGGGAGGAATGGGGAGTGATGGCTAATGGGCAAAGGTTTCTTTTTGGGGTGATGAAAATGTTCTGGAATTAGTGGGGATGATTGCACATCTCATGCACATACTAAAAATCTACTGAATCGTACGCTTACCAGTGATTAATTTTATATTGTGTAACTTAGATCTCAATAAAAGGCAACCACCATTTATAAACATCAGAGCAAGCAAAGCATCATTTTAAAAAACCTTCCACTTACAATAAAAACAAAAATTCAATCTAGAAAAAATATCTATAGAGAAAAACATGCAACGTCTCTGAGGTGCAGCCACTCTGGAAAATAGTTTGGCAGTTTCTTAAAAAAATGAAACGCAGGGCGCCTGCATGGCTCCGTGGGTTAAAGCCTCTGCCTTTGGCTCGGGTCATGATTCCAGGGTCCTGGGATCGAGCCCCGCATTGGGCTCTCTGCTCAGCGGGGAGCCTGCTGTCTCCTCTCTCTCTGTCTGCCTCTCTGCCTACTTGTGATCTCTCTCTGTCAAATAAATAAATAAAATCTTTTAAACAAACAAACAAAAAACCCGGAAAGACACACTTACCATATGACTCAGAGGCTGCACTTCTAAGCATTTGTTAGAGAAAATGTCCACACAAAGTACATCCATGCTTATGCAGGGCAGCTGCATCTATAATAGTCAAAAATAAGAAACAGGGGTGCCCGGCAGGCTCAGTTGGGAGTGCGTGTGTCTCTTGATCCCGGGGTTGTGAGTTCGAGCCCTACGTTGGGCATAGAGCTCACTAAAACAAAACCAAACAACCCTAAATGCATCTAAATGCCCCTCAATGAGTGACTGGTTAAAAATCTCAGAATACCACTCATCAACAAAATGGAACTATCGATACACGCAATTAGCTGGATGGAGCTCAAGGGAATGATGCTAAGTCAAAGAAGCCTGTTTTGAAAGGCTCCATGCTGTGTGGTTCATTCGTGGGACGTTCATGGGACGTTCCTAAACTGACACAAGTATAGAGACAGACGGAGAACTGATTAGTGGCTGGAAGGTGGGGAGGAGAGAGGGAAGGGGGCTGCAAATGAGCAGCGCGACGGGCTATGTGGTGTCTGGCTCGTGGTGGTGATTGCACGAATCCACGCAGGGGAGGGACCTGCACGGCAACACACACGCGCGCACACACACATTCACGTACACGCATGCGTGAGTGCATATAAACCGAGCGGAATCTGAATGAGGTCGGTGGATGGGCCAATGTCAGTTTCCAGGTTTGGGTAAAGTGCCCTGGTGACGTGAGCTGCCACCACTGGGGGGAGCTGGGTGAAGGGCACACAGGAACTCTCTATTCTGTTTCTGCAACTTCCTTCAATTTGTAACTATTTGAAAACAGAAAGGAAGACAAAAATTTAAAAACATTACTAGAAGACATTAAAGAAGACCCCAGAGGTCTGCTTGAAAATAAGGAATCCTGGGGAAGGTGAAGGGGTAGGAAGGCAGGGTTATGGCTGAATAGAGAGAGGCCACGAGGGGTAATGCGTAAAAAGTGTTTTGTTATCCTTTTCTCTCTCTTTCTGTACACTTGACATTGTCTTTCTTTTTTTTTTTTTTTAAATTCAGGTACTTTTTTGGGGGAAGATTGTATTTATTTATTTGACAGAGAAAGAGAGAGCACAAGCAGGCAGAGCAGCAGGCAGAGGGAGGGGGAGAAGCAGGCTCCCTGCTGAGCAGAGAACCTGATGCAGGGCTCGAACCCAGGACCCTGGGATCATGACCCGAGCCAAAGGCAGACGCTTATCCTACTGAGCCACCCAGGTGCCCCCACTTGACACTTTCTTAATAAAAAGTAAAAGAAACCTAAGGAAATGTGGAGAGACGGTATCATAGACTTCTTCCCAAATTCCCCTCTGGACTCAGTTCAGTCCTGATCAAACCCCCACAGGGTTTTGGCAGAGCTCATCAAGCAAGCTAAGAAAGAGCAAAGCACAAATACTAGTTGAGACGCTCTCCCAGAAGGTCGGACACTTGTCCTGCCACACCTCAAGGCTTATTATAAAGCGGTAGTGAGCAGGCCAGTGTGGCGTATCCTGGAGCAAAGACAGGCCGCTCGACGGATGGGACAAGGCAGAGAGACGGACAGACAGGACACGGAGGTGGGCATGTGGCAAATCAGAGGGGAAGGGGAGAACGGACCCATTCATGTCTGTCACATGTCGTCCTCACAGCCTTCCTGTGGGGCCGGCTTTGCTCATAAGTGTCCCAAACCCCATTTCACACTCGGTGGAGGCTCACGGAAGGCCAGTGGTGCCCAAGGTCTTCTGGCTTTGGTCCTGGGCTCTTTCCAAAGTGGGGTCCTCCCCGACCTGTGTCTGAACCATGGGCCCCCATTCTGGACCTGCTGATTCCTAATCTCTGGGGATGTCCTGGCCTCCACATGGCTACTAACATCCCACTTGAGCCTGGGAACTCATGAACTAGAGAGAGGGAAAGAGCGAATGACATAGTGGTGGCGGCGGGGGTGGGGTGGGGTGGACACGAGATAGCAAAGAGCCAGTCACACCAAGGCCAGCGGGGCCTCACCGCCGGGGGCGGGGAACAATCAGGCACTGTCCCTCTCCCTCCGCCCCCCCTAGACTTTCATCCCTGGCCCAACCTCGGGGGAAAAACTTAAGGGGGGGGGGGGGGGGGGGGAGGGAAGGTCAGGGGTCAGCCCCCCGCGTGCTAAGCACTGCCAGGAATAGAGTTGATTCGGAGGTGGCTGGAGGGACTCGGAAGCCATTGAGGAGAGAGGAGGGAGCTGCCCTGCGCCCCAAGGGCAATGGGGTCCACAGCCCCATCAAGCTGGGAAGGGGCTTCTGGAAGGAGGCAAACGGCTCTGACCGATGCTAATCCCCTTCCTCAGCCACTGCTGCCCGAGTGGGAGGGACATTCCTGTCCCTTGGACAATCTGGTCTCTACAGTCCCATGACCCCCAGGCTGACCCACTGAACCAGCGCCCCCTTCCGCCTCGAAGCCCAGCTTCCCGGTGGGTCCTGCAGTCCCTGGGCCCTGTTCCCCAACCTGGTTTCAGACTGGGGGGAGAGGAGACTCCCCCCAAGTCCGCTGACCTGCTGCGGCGGCCGGAGGGGTCCTGCCAACTACGATCTGACTGGTCTCCCGTGGCTGCCGTGTGCCAGGCAGACAGGAGTTCTGGGTGTTCGGAGAGACCAGCCCAGGGCTGTCCTTGAGCTGGTCCGTAGGGAGGGTTCCCTGAGGATGTAACCTGTGAGTAGAGACACGGATGGAGTGAGGGAAGGAGCATTCCTGGGGAAGAACTTCCAGCCAGAGGAAGCTGCAAGGGTAAACTATCCAACAGGTGCCAGGAATGGCAAGAGACCCTGGAACAGAATATGAACAGAGGAGAAGAGCGGGCCACGTGCCAGAGGAGCGGCCAGGCCCAGATCTGAGATAAGACCTGAGGTTTATTTTGTGTGTGATGGAAAGAGGGTAGAGGGGTTGGAGCAGGAGAGCGTCATGGTCTGACTTAAAACCAGCACGCAGACTCTTGGGATACCCATTTTGCCCGTGGAGACCAGGGCTCAGAAAAGTCAAGCGATGTTTCCAGAGTCACGTAGCCGCCACTGAGCCAATGCTCTGTCGGCCTCCTGACCACCTCCCCACAAATCTACAATCCTGCCCCCTGCCATGGGGTTCCCTCTTGATCTGGGGGCTCTCTGCTTGGAAGTGGGAGGTGTTACCTCCCTGTGCAGCCGAGCAGGCTGGAGTTCAGAGAGGCTGGGTCACCCGTCCACACCCACACACCGCGGCAAGCTCGGGGATCAGAGTGGCTCCGGGCCGGGCACACCAGGCTTCGAACCCTGGCCTTATAAGTGATGAGCTGGGAGGTGTCTAACCCTTCAGAGCCTCGTCTGGGAAACAAGGGTGGTGATAACACATGATCTGACCCCCCACCCCCGGCCTCTATGCATCCTACCGCTTCCAGCCACCCTGGCTTCCCTGCTTCTCTGAGATGTCAGCTCACGTCTGCCATGGGAACATTCTGCCTCTGGGCTCCTCTGGGGCCTCTCCGGTCACCTCCTCAGAGACCCTCCCAACCATTGTAGCAAAAAAAAAAAACCAAAAAACCAAACCCGGTCTTACCACCTTTTCCATCCTCCCCCACCTCCCCCATTTTGCAGTATCCGTAACGCCCACCACCAGCTGGCCCCATACCGCTTCTTGGTGTCTGGGTTCACTGCCTGCCTCTCCCGCTCATGTTAGCTCTGTCCAGGTGGGACCTTGCTCTTTCTACTCCCTGAGGTGTCCCGAGGCCTGGACTCAGAGGTGCTGACTGGGTGTTTACTGAGTGAGTAAGTGCGCGCACGGAGAGCAGGGCATGGTGATTTTTCACGAGCTCCTGTATGGGAACTGCTGTCATTTCGCTCGATTCTAAAACCCATGATCCAGATCTCTATGCTGCTGACAAACTGAACCGAATTTTAGCCCCCACCCCTTGTTTACTGACCTTCACCGTGGCCTTGGAAGCCAGCGGTCAGTCAGTGAGGAGCCAGGACCCGGGCTGGGGCCACAGCAGGGCTGAGGGGCGGGCACCTGGGGCACAGTGTGGCATATGACCAGCCTCACCCATTGCCCACGGGGTACAGAGACTCGTGGTCTCCCCAGCCAGCCCAGAGCTGGGCGGGTGGTAGGGTGGCAGGGGGAGGGGGTGGTGGCTGGGACTGGAGTGGAAAGATAGGGACCCTCCTAGGGCTCTGGTGCCCCAGGAGGTGTTTCTCCTAATGGCCACTGGGTGGCAGCACTCCTCCAGGAATGGGGGCAGCGCAGCCCAGCTTTTCCTGCGGGAGCCTGGGAACAGAGGTGGCAATCTTGGGGTTGGGGGAGAGGAGTTGGGACTTTCCCAGGGTCACACAGTGACAGGGATTGGCCAGGTGAGAGGTCATCTGCCTGCCTGGAGAGACTCAGGAGCAGAGAGAGGGAGGAGGAGGAGGAGCAAGCTCAGAGGGTGAGTGGGAGGGCCAGCCCTGACTCAGCCCCTGGGAAGGGGTGGATGTCCTTACCCCAGTTTCGACCCCCAGAATCCTGTCCATCTTAGAATGCTTAAAGCTAGAAGCTTAAAGCTTCCCCCTGAGGCCTTGCTGACGCCTGTCACTCGTGCCTCTGGCAGACTGGTGGTACTCCTGGACTTGGGTGGCTGTCACCGCCCCCACCAACTCTCTCCCCCGCAGCACTGGACTGTGCCTGGACCCTAGCTGTGCCCTCTGCCTGTGCCACGCGGCCCCTCTCAGCCTAGGTAGCACCCGCTCCTACAGGACTCAGCTGAGCTGTCGCTCCCTCCGGGAAGCCTTCTCTGGCCTCAGCCTGCCGAGAAGACCCTTCTCTGGGCCCACATAGTACACTGGGCTCCTCCTGGCTGGTGAGACCGTTGGGGCAGGGATTGCTGGTGGACACCCCGAGTGTGCCCAGACCCCGCCCATTCTGAGCCTGTGACGTGATGGTCCTGCTGGAGGCATTGGAGGCATGTTTTGTGGAAATGTGGCCTCCAAGAGCTGCCCTTCCTTGGAGACTCTCATCTACTTTTATTTCTTTGTTTGTTTGTTTGTTTTTTTTCTTTTAAGGGAGATAGAAGTTACTGAATACACCGGAAGGAAGCAGCCAACAGGCCAGCTGAGGAGAGGCTCTGTGCAAGGAGGCAGTGGGTAGGGGCTGTAGTTAAAGTGGAAATGTGGGCCGGCTGGGTGGCTCTATTAAGCATCCGACTTTTGGTTTCGGCTGAGGTCATGATTTCGTGATGGTGGGTTCAAGCCCCGAGTCCGGCTCTATGCTCAGTGCGAAGTCTGCTTCAGATTTTTACTCTCTGTCTCTCAAATGAATAAACAAAATCTTTAAAAACAAAATAAAGGGGAAAGGTGAGGAGGTATGAGGACGTACGGAGTTCTCCCTTTTTTGGTGACTATACCTGGTTGTAAGTAGTCCGTTGGTCAGTTGGAGCCTGTGGATATTTGAGACCTGATGGGCCTGTCTGGATTCAGCCAGGGGGTCGCTCTCTACATTCCATCGCTCAAGACTGTTTGCCTAAAAGCGGCCTTTACATCCCCTCTGCGTGCCCCCCCCGCCCCCTCCCCCCGCCTGGCAGATCGACAATGACAAATCTTGGGCATTTGGACATAGGTCTGGCCTTCGGGCTGAGTGAGGGGGACAGAGATGTCCCCTCCTAAACCTGTTTGTCTGGCAGTTACAGACCAGAGCATGGTATTAGATTAACGGGCTGATAGGTGATGTGAGTGAAAGTCCTTGGTGGTCACGGCCATGGGGCTTAGGGGAGGAGACCCTCCTTTGGAATGGGCTAGAATCCCTTTTGAGCCATCATGCCCAGATGGAATTGTTGGATTCACTCAAATGCGTAGGAACGTGTTTGCCCGTAGATCGAGGTGGAGACTCTGATCTAAGAGGTCTGAGACAGAGCCCCAGAATCTCCGTAGAAGACACCTCCCACCGGAGTCTGATGCAGGGGCTTGGGCCTCCTAAGGCCCTTCCCTATGCCATCGGTCTGCCTTCAGAAGCAGTGGGCAAAATAATGGCAATGAGGCATGACAATAAAAACCTCTGTCATCTGCGCTGAGTGAATCGCTCACGAGGTACTCCCCACCTGCTGCTTCTTTTAGTCTTCATCTGTTTTAACTACTGTCTTGGGAGGGATCATCATCCCCAATTCTCCAGACCCCTGAGGCTCACAGACAAAGGGTGACTTGCCCGAGACCCCCCAGCTACAAAACAGCAGAGCTCAGAAAGGAGCTGAGGCCATCCTGGAGCTGTCTATGATAAAGCCTCTGGGTTTGGAGGTTGCTCTTTGTTGAAAACCAAAATTCCAAAATCCAGGACCCGCACTTAGTGTGGTGATTCCAGCCCTATGGAGGAAGCTCAGGTCATGGTTCAAGTTCAGGCCCTTATCGTCCCTTCTCTATGTCCATCCACGTCCTCTCCTCCAGGGCCCAGAAAATGTCCCGTCTCATATAAAGCCACACCATTTCTAGGGCATTTTCACCCACAGCTGGGGACTGTGCGGGGCTCTGTGGGAGATGCGGGCAACCTCCCTTGATTGCATTTCGTAAATGTTGTGGTTTGTTTTGTTTTGTTTTGTTTTTTTTACAAATTGACGGTCTGTGGCACTAAGCAAGGCTATTGGTGCTATTTTTCCAACAGCATTTGCTCAGTTTGCGTCTCGGTCACATTTTGGTCGCTCTCATGATAGTCCCAAATTTTTTTTTTTTTTTTAAGATTTTATTTATTTATTTGACGGACAGAGATCACAAGCAGGCAGAGAGGCAGGCAGAGAGGCAGGCAGAGAGACAGGAGGAAGCAGGCTCCCTGCTGAGCAGAGAGCCCGATGCGGAACTCGATCCCAGGACTCCGAGATCATGACCTGAGCCGAAGGCAGCGGCTTAACCCACTGAGCCACCCAGGCGCCCGATAGTCCCAAATTTTTGATGGTTATATTTGTTACGGTGATCTGTGATTAATGGTTAGGACTTGATGAAAGCCCAGATAATGGTTAGCGTTTTTCTTTTTAGTGATAAAATCTTTTTAAATTAAGGTATATACATTGCTTTTTGGGATGCATGCTCTTGCAGACTTAATAGACTACAATATAGTGTAAACATAACTTTTCTCTGCGGTAGGAAATCAGCACGGTCACTTGACCTGTTTTATTGCCTTATTGCAATGTTGGCTTTGATGCACTGGTCTGGAACCGAACCTACGATGTCTCCGAGGTGCCAGTACAGAGAAGAGCCAGATCTGTCCCCAGGGGCTTTCTGGCTGGGAACACAAGAAGTGCTTACTCTGTTGTTGTTGTTGTTTTTAAGATTATTTATTTATTTATTTGACAGAGAGAGAGAGAGAGAGATCACAAGTAGGCAGAGAGGCAGGCAGAGGGAGAGAGCAGGGGAAGCAGGCTCCCTGCTGAGCAGAGAACCCAACATGGGGCTTGATTCCACGACCCTGAGACCAAGACCTGAGCCGAAGACAGAGGCTTAACCCACTGAGCCACCCAGGTGCCCGGGTTTGTTTGTTTGTTTTAAGATTTTATTTATTTATTTTGACAGGGAGATAGAGAGCACAAGCAGGAAAAGTGGCAGGCAGAGAGAGAGAGAGAGAGAAGCAGGCTTTCCACTGAGCAGAGAGCCCAATGTGGGACTCAATCCCAGGACCCTGGGATCATGACCTGAGCCGAAGGCTGACGCTTAACGGACTGAGCCACCCAGGTGCCCCTGTTTGTTTGTTTTAAGGTTTTGTTTATTTATTTGAGGAAGGGGAATGGTCAGAGGAAGAAGCAGACAGAGCAGGAAGCCTGACATGGGGCTCAATTCCGGGACTCCAGGATCATGACCTGAGCCAAAGGCAGATGCTTAACCGACTGAGTCACCCCAGGAGCCCCAGGAAGCGCTTACTTTGGTGATGGACCAAGTCACTTGAACTTTCTTTCCCCTCAAATTCATGGTCCCAGCCTCGCCCCCTTAATTGGCTGGAACACGTTTCCCTGCAGCATGGGCTGACTGATAAAGTTGTTCATAATATTTTCACACATAGGGGCACTTGGGTGGCTCAGTTGTTGGGCGGCTGCCTTCGGCTCAGGTCATGATTCCAGGGTCCTGGGATCGAGCCCCACATTGGGCTCCCTGCTCAGCAGAAAGCCTGCTTCTCCCTCTCCCACTCCCCATGCTTGTGCTCTCTCTCTCTCTCACTGTGTCTGTCACTCTGTCAAATGAATAAACAAAATCTCTAAAAAAATATTTTCACACATAGTATCTTCCACTGATAAAGTGGTTCGTAATATTTTCACACTAACAGCCATTCAAACGCAAACCAATTTTCTTTTTATTGTTTGCCACAGTGACATCACCCATTGGGGTGTTCCTGGGGTCCTCTGGAAGGTACCAGGGATGATAAAGTTGGTACAAAAAGGGAATTCAGGGAGAAGCAGTTTACAGTTTATTGAGGTAGGAGTACTAAGCCCCAATTTTTTAAAAAAAGATTTTATTTATTTATTTGACAGAGATCACAAGAAGGCAGAGAGGCAGCCAGAGAGAGAGGAGGGGAGCAGGCCCCCCGCTGAGCAGAGAGCCCGATGTGGGGCTCGATCCCAGGACCCTAGGTTCATGACCTGAGCAGAAGGCAGAGGCTTAACCCACTGAGCTACCCAGGCGCCCCTCTAAGCCCCAATTTTAAAGGAGAAAAAAACCTTCTCAGACAAAGTACAAGCATGTATAAGTTAAGCAACTCAGAATTGGCTCAGGGAAGCCCTGAACGGATTTCAGAAGGCCAGACATATTTCCAAATGAATGATCCAAATGAATGTTTCTGGAACTAAGTTAAAGTGGCAGGACTTGTGAGCCGCGATTGTCTGGTAAGTCTACCTGGAAAAGGTGGGTCGGAATGGGGCCTGGAAGATAGGGAGGATGAGGCAGAAAAGAGGGGACCAGAGTGGGTGGGGAGTCAGGAGGCTGGAATGGTATCTTTGCCATGAGAATTGTTTACAAAACTCTCACACCTGGTTCTCCTCTTTGTCTTGACCTTCACAAGTACCTTTTGGGAGGGTTACTTTTCCCTGGTCTAGGGATACCTGAGGCTCAGAGGCGGGCAGTGACTTGCCCCAAATCACCCAGTTATAAAATGACAGAACATGGGCTTGGGCTCAGACTGTCGTGGGGCGGAGAAGTCACAGTCCATGTTAAAGTATCTAACTTTGGAGGCTGCCTTCGTCGTCGTCGTCTTCTTCTTCTTCTTCTTTAAGATTTATTTATTTATTTTGAGAGAGAGCACACTCGCTCGAGCACGCACACACATGGGAGAGGGTGGGGCAGAGGGAGCGAGAGAATATCAAGCAGACCTTGTGCTGGGCACGGAACCCTGGGGGGGGGGGCTGCATTCCATGACCCTCAGATCGTGACCTGAGTGAAAATCAAGAATCAGATGCTTAACTGACTGAGATACGCAGGCTACCCAGCTGCTGCCTTTGAAACCTAAAATCCTGGCCCGAACAGGGCTTGGAAGTTCTAGCCCTAGTTCTGTGACCGACCCTCTATCCGTGAGACAAGGGGGCAGTTGCTTCTCTGTGCCTCAGTTTCCTTACCTCCACAATGTGGCTGACCATCCTTGTTTTCCTCTCACAGGGTGGTGGTGAGCTTTGCAATCCTGTGAGTAACCCGAACTGCAGAGCAGCAGGTACATGGGAAGGTCGCTGCTACTGTGGCATTCTGCATATTTGCGGAAGGTGTGGGGTGGGGATCCCATGGGATGGTGGGATGCACAGATAATCATCCTTCTGTGTCTCTCCTTCCTCTTCTGCTCCAGAAGGAAGCTGTGACCCTCTGTGGGGCCCCGGGGGGGGGGTGGTGCGCCTCAGGACTAAAGAAAGAGATGAGGTGTGGGGAGTCTTTCACCACATACCAGAGAAAGCATCTGGCTCAACGCTCTTAGTTTGCATATGGCGAAAGGGGGGCACATAAAGGTAACTTGTCCAATCTGTCGTTAATAACAGAGCCGTTGAATACAAGTGTGCAAGCGTTAAAAGGGCGCTGCACTAGATGGCAGGAGTCTCAGGGTCGAGATCTAGATCTTATACCAAAGGTGCGGGGCTCCAGACAAAATTCCTTCCCTTCTCTGGCACTTAGTTTCCTGGTCGCAGAACTGGAATTAGGCTCAAAGGGTCCTTCCAGCTCGGTGACTGTCATCAGAGATGCACCCTAGGCCGGGACGCAGAAAATGTGAAAGTGTTTGTATTCCACGGAACTTCGCCGAGAACCTCCGCGCCCAAGGATGCTTCCGTTGCCATGGCAACCGCCCAGCCGGCGTGGTCCCCGGAGTCCCGCGGAGGAATCTGGGAAGAACCCTGCCCTTACCAAGATGGCGGCTGCCACAGGGCAGGGGGCGGGGTTAGGTTGTCAGCCTGTCCAGACCTTTCCTCTGTTTCCGCTTTTTCGTGCTAAAAGCGAGTTTCCGTCAATACTTGTTTTCTCTTCTGGTTCTGGGAGCACCGGGAGCCCGGGAGGAAGGGTTGTCTGCAGGGACTGGGGCGAGTACCCCGGTGGTGGGGAAGGCGGGACTTCCGTGTCTCACAGGAAGTGACGCGACAGTCGCGGCCGCAGACAGGTGGAACGGCAGGTGGGTTCAGGTGCCAGCCTGGCCTGGACCCGCTGTGGGACCGACGCTTCCGGTGAGCGACAGAGGTAGCTCCCAAAGGCCTGGAGACCCGTGGGGGCGGGCTCTGGGGTCTGAGCCCACGTCCTGGCCTGGAATCCCTCCCTGTACCCAGTAAGATTCCCGTACCTTCCCGCCCCCTAGCCTCGGGGACTTTCCCCTCTGTCCAGAGGGAAGGGGGAAGGTCCGGCTCTCCCGGATCGTCGGGGCGGAGGTTGACACCTAGGCACTTCGGGTCCCCAAACCCTACACTCTTTTCTCTCCCTGTTCCAGTTCCCCATTCCCCTGCTGAGCTGGGCGGTTCGCCAGCCCACCTCAACTCTCGGAACCATGTTCGCGGACTTGGATTATGACATCGAGGAGGATAAACTGTGAGTATTTTGTTCCCTGCAAGTCCCAGGAACGCACGAGCTCCAGGGCCTCCAGATCCCCAGACTTCCCAGTTCTACAGACCCTTGCTTCTCAGCGGGGGGATCAGGTCTTGTACTTGTAGCAGTAACAGACCCTGCCCTTCCAGGAGCTCACCATCTGTAGCTGGGCTGTGGACGCATTAGCAGATAACAGGTCAGGGCCACATGGGCACTAACGGAGGATGGCCTGGCTACAAGGAGAGGGCAGATGGAGCAGTGCCTCGACTAGGGTGTTCAGGAAAGGTTTCACAAAGGAGGTGGCAATTGAGCCAAGTTTTGAAGGTGAGTAGGAATATTGTAAACCCACCTTGCTTCCCAGTGTAGACTATCAGTGGGGCAGATTTTCAAAAATTGTTAGTCTCCTTCCTAACATCTGTCCTCCATCAGTCCACTGCGCATGTCCTCGGCACTTAGTATGGTGCTCCCCGTCAATAGGCTGTTAGCAAATGTTTGTTGAATGAATAAGTGAATACAGGCAAATATCTACCACAGAACATAAATAAGTGCTGGTTTATAGTGAAAACTGGGGGTTAATTGAACAGAGCAACTGAGAGATGGGTGATGGATAGTTTAACAGGAGAAGGCTTCCTGGAGAAGGTGGCCATAATGTTCCCCATGTGCCTGAGAAGGTGACGAGGACAGAGTCTGACTCAGGTCTCAGAGGTAGGAAGAAGGAGAGGGAAGGGGGACCTGTTCTCATGGAGTGCCTGCTCTGGGCTGGGTTGGTGTTAAGTGCCTTCCATGGGCTTTCTTAGGCTTTCATCAAGTAGCAAGCCATTTCTATCCATACCGCTGCCTTCTGGATGTGGGAACCGAGATGCACAGAGGTGACTGACTTACCCAAGTCCTGTAGATGGTTGTTGGCAGAGCTGGGATCTGATCCCGCATCCTCAGGACTCCCAAGAGCTGCACCCGTGCCAGCACAAGATGCTGTCTCTTTTGGCCAAACGAGAAGAGAAAAAGCTGAGCAGCACTTGGAGCCTCTCGGGTTTTGGAAGGGCCTCTTCCCTTCACTGTCCCCTCCAGTCGTCCTTCTGCCAGGAGCTTCAGCCTCATGTGCTTCTCTTTCCAGCGGGATCCCGACTGTGCCCGGGAAGGTGACCCTGCAGAAGGATGCCCAGAACCTGATCGGGATCAGCATTGGAGGAGGCGCTCAGTATTGCCCCTGCCTCTATATCGTCCAGGTAGTGGGTGCTTCGGAGGTGGGGGTGAGGTCCCGGAGAGGAGGGCCATCTCCCTGCTTGAGCAGCATCGTTCTCCCCTCTGTAGAGCTGGTGCCTTTTTTTCTTCAGGTCTGACCCCCTCAGAGAGGCCTTCCCGAGTGCCCCCTCCGGAGGTGCCTCCTTGTTCTCCGTCACATCACTGTGTTCCTTCCCTTCTCAGCCCCCGTCACCCTCTGTAATCATGGGCTTGCCCATTCGTGATTCTGTATCTCGCCGCTTACCTGTCTCCGCTCCTGGAGGACAGGCTCTCAGTCTGCTTTTCTCCTGCGTCAGCACTGAGTGCAGTGCCTGGCATAGGGTCGAACCCACAAAACTCTTGGCCGAGGGCGCTGGGGCAAGTGGAGTGTCGTGGGAAGTCTCCCAGTCTATGAAGCGATAATGGTCTGAATTCAGTGTAAGCCTCCCTGGTCAGGAGCGAGTTACGCAGCCTCTCTGGGCCTCAGCTCCCTCCCCTGGAAAGTGAGGGTGTGAAATATTTGGTCACCGTGAGGATTAAACAGAATGCCCCAAGCAATGCCTGGCATTTAATAAACACCGAGTAGAAGATGCTGTTATTTTTCTTGTTGTTCACTTCCCCAGACGGTGCAGGACAATTCTGTGGTTCTTGTAGAAGCTGCCCTGGTGACTTCCGGTCAGTGTGACTCTGAGCCATGGGGACCGTTGACTTGGTGGCTGGTCGGAGTCCCTGGTTTTTCTGTAGGCTCAGAAGGAAGGTCTCCACCTCAGACATAAACTCGACCCGGCTTCTGCCCTGTTCTGACTTTCTCAGCTCAGTAGCCATTGGTGGTAGATGGGAAACTGCCGTCTGTCCGAGGATCTTGCAAAAGAGTCGCTTCTGGGCCTCGAAGACAGAGATTCCCGGGCTGTGGTCTGGCCTCCTCTGGGTGCTGCCTTCACAAGCAGTTTGGCCTCCTCTGATCCAGGGGGTGCTAGGGAGGCCTGGCCCCAGCCTGGCCCCTTGCTTTGTGCCTGATTGACCACCTCCCCTCCTCACCCACTGGGGACCAGGTCTGCTTAGAACAACCCGTGATTATAAAATAATAGAATTTGGTCAAATAATAGCACTCCTTTTTTTTTTTTTTTTTAAGATTTATTTATTTTAGGGGCGCCTGGGTGGCTCAGTGGGTTAAGCCGCTGCCTTCGGCTCAGGTCATGATCTCAGGGTCCTGGGATCGAGTCCCACATCGGGCTCTCTGCTCAGCAGGGAGCCTGCTTCCCTCTCTCTCTCTCTCTGCCTGCCTCTCTGTCTACTTGTGATCTCTCTCTGTCAAATAAATAAATAAAATCTTTAAAAAAAAAAAAAGATTTATTTATTTTAGACAGAGAGGGAGAGCTGGGGAGGGGCAGAGGGAGAGAGAGAATCCCAAGCAGACTCCCCACTGAGCACAGAGCCTGTCGTGGGGCTCGATCTTATGACCCTGAGAGCATGACCTGAGCTGAAACCAAGAGGCGGACGTTTAGCCTACTGAGCCGCTCAGGCACCCCTGTTCCACCCCTTCTTACAACCCTCCCCACCCCTACCCCCATAGCAATGCTGCTTTCTACGCTTAGAGCTGTTTCTTAGGTGTGAGCCTCCACTTTCCTCACTTAGATGCTTACCCTGTTATTTCCGGATCTGTCCTTGTAAATATCTGTCAACTTCTCCCAGTCCGGTAGGTGGGAACGTTAGCTCTCTTCCAGAGCCTCCTTGCTCTCTCTGCCCCCATCCTTCCAGCATGGTGATCACGCAGTTCAGGCTAACCCACAGTCTGCGTGTCAGCACCGCGGGCCAGGCTGTGCTGTGGGCACTAGGGGTGAGGCAGTGAGGGGAACAAGAAGCCCGTCCTCCCGAGCTGCTGGTGCTGTAGGAGGAGGATGACACCCCGGTCTGTGTCCTGAGCTTCACGATCATCCGTGGTCATGCTTTTTTAAAAATTACTTTATTGTGAAATTCATATAACATACAGTTAGTAGTTTTGCAGTTCAATGGCATTTGTGGCGCATTTGCTAAATTCAGCCGTCACCCATCTCTAATTTCAGAACGTTTTCATCCCCCAGAACAGCCCGCGTCCTCTAAGTGTTCACTCGTCACCCTCTCCCCTCCCCCAGCCGCCACCCCTCTGACTCCATGACCAGTGTCTGTGCTGGTTATTTCAGATCGGTCAGTAATCTGCTTATTACGTAGGTGGTTCTTTTGGATATTTTAATATAAACAGACTCTAACATGTCACCTTTGGCGTCTGGCTTTCACTTAGCATAACGTTTTTGAACTTCATTCAGGCGGCGTATTTCAGTAATTCATTCTTTCTACGGCTGATGAATATTCCTTTTTGTGGGTGCACCACAGTGTGTTCATCCATTCCTTTGAGGGATGTCTGGGTTGTTCGTCCCTCTCAGCCACTGTGATGATGCTGCTGTGAGCCGCGCAGGCGCTTGCTGGGCGGACGCACGTGCTTGTGTGCACGGAGCATGTACCTGGGAGCAGGTGCACACACCAGCGGGACCGCTGGCTCCCACCGTGCCTCCGTGGTTAACTTTTTGAGGAACCTCTGTCTCTTTTCTTAACTCAATCTTTTCTTCTTTTTTAACGTCATTTCTTGGGGTTCTTCCATTTGTGTACCTTCCGCACCTTTCCTCGGGTAGCTGCTTGCCACCATCTTTCTGTTGCCCTGATGGCTGTAGTCTGTCCTCACTGGGCCTCCCTTTCCCTCTCCTCTGTGGGACTCCAGGAGTCCTCTTTCCCTCCTCCATTTTTTTTTTTTTTTAAGTTTTCATTTGATTCCAGCGACTTCATGTATGGTGTAATATAATGATTTCGCACCAGCACACGTCCCCTGGTGCTCGTCACAAGTGCCTGCCTTAATCTCCAGCACCTGTTTCCCCATCCCCCACCTGTCTCCCCTCTGGTGACCAGCAGTTTGTCCTCTCTAGTTTTGTTTATTTCTTTTTTAAGATTTATTTAATTGAGAGAGTGCGTGTGTGCACACAGGTGTGCAGGGGGCAGTGACAGGGAGAGGGAGAAAGAGAATCTCAAGCAGGCTCCCTGCGGAGGGCAGAGCCTGACCGGGGGGCAGGGGGGGCTCCATCTCAGAACCTTGAGATCATGACCTGACAAGAGTCAGATGCTTAACCGACTGAGCCGTCCAGACGCCCCTGTTGTTGATAGTTAAGAGTCTGTTTCTTGCTTTGTCTCTGTTTTTTTCCCCTTTGCTCATTTGTTTTGTTTCTTAAATTCCACGTTATGAGTAACATCATGTGGTCTTTGTGTGACAGACTCCTTTTGCTCAGCATTATGCTGTCTAGATCCATCCATGTCTTTGCAAATGGCAAGGTTTCGTTCTTTTTTATGGCTGAGTAATATTCCATTATATACACACACACCACATCTTTATGCATTCATCAGTCGATGGACACTTGGGCTACTTGCATATCTTGGCTCTTGTAAATAATGCTGCTGTAAACGTAGGGGTCCACATATCCCTTTTTTAAAAATTTTTTAAGATTTTTTAGAAATTTATTTTACAGACAGAGATCACAAGTAGGCAGAGAGGCAGGCAGAGGGGTTGGGGGGGGGAAGCAGGCTCCCTGCTGAGCAGAGAGCCTGATGCGGGGCTCAATCCCAGGACCCTGGGATCATGACCTGAGCCGAAGGCAAAGGCTTTAACCCACTGAGCCACCCTGGTGCCCCCACATATCCCTTTGAATTAGCATTTTTGTATGTATGCTTTGTATTTTGAATACCCAGTAATGTGATCGCTGGATCGTAGGGTAGCGCTATTTTTAATTTTTTGGGGAACCTCCATGCTGTTTTCCTCCAGCACGGCTACCCCAGTTTGCATTCCCACCAACAGTGCGAGAAGGTTCCATTTTCTCCACATCCTTCCCAACACTTGTTTCTTGTGGCATTGACTTTAGCCATTCTGACAGGTGTGAGATGGTATCTCAGTGTGGTTTTGATTTGTATTTCCCAGATGCTGACTGATGTTGAACATCTTTTCATAGGTCTGTTGGCCCCGTGGATGTCATCTTCGGAGAAATGTCTGTTCACGTCTTCTGCCAATTTTTTAATTGGATTATTTGGTTTTTGACTGGCCTAAGTCCTTTATAGATCTGGGATACTAGCCCTTTATCAGCTGTGTCCTTTGCAAATATCTTCACTCATTCTGTCGGTTGCCTTTTAGCTTTGTTGACTGTTTCCTTTGCTGTGCAGGCCGGGAGCCCTCTTTCTCGGCTGACTTCCCCATCGAGGTGGAGTGCATCTCATGCACCTTTCTTTTCTTTTTTTTTTTTTTTTAAGATTTTTATTTATTTATTTGACAGAGATCACAAGTAGGCAGAGAAAGAGAGAGATCGGTGGAAGCAGGCTCCCCGCTGAGCAGAGAGCCCAATGCGGGCCTCATCCCAGGACCCTGGGATCATGACCTGAGCCAAAGGCAGAGGCTTAACCCACTGAGCCACCCAAGCGCTCCCTCCTGCAGCTTTCTGAGAGAGGCTGCATGGGAGGTACATTTTCTGAGAGCTTGTGTCTCTGAAGGTGCCCTTATCCTGTCTTTGTTGTTATTCTAGTCCTTCCACTTGACACTTGGACAGATCAAGAATGACTAAAAAAAAAAAAAAAAAAAGATGCCAAGTTTGAAAATAATTTTCACCTAGAAATTCAATGGTGTCCTTTCATTATCTGTGCTGTCAGCATTGTTGTTATGTCTGAGGCTGCTCTTATGGGCGACCCTTTATCTGTAATTTCTTTTATCCTTGATCTCTCAAGACCCTTGGGAATTTCCTTGTGTCCCTGGCATTCTGAAGGGTCACAATGATGGCTCTCGGCACAGGTCTTTGTCTTGTGTTGGAGCCTAAGAGGGCGTGTCCCTCAGGGACCCTCATGTCTCTCTTCCCGCTGGAAGTTTTTAGTGTTAGCTCTTTGAGGGGATCCTGCTCTGGTTTCTGTTCCCTCTCATGGGACTCCTGTTGATTAGTGCCGGGCTTCCTGAAATGATCTTCTAATATTTTTCTTTCTCTTTTTTTTTCTGATCGCCCACGTCTTTTTCACTTTCCTCTGCTTGGCTGCCTAATTTCTTTGACATTGTAAATGTCAGTTATAAGTTGCATTTCTAAGATTTTTCCTTTTTTTAATTTTTTAAAGATTTTATTTGTTTATTAAAAAAAGCTTTTATTTGTTTATTTGAGAGATAGAGAGAGAGAGAGAGTGCTCAAGCACGAGTGGGGGGAGGGGCAGAGGGCGAGGGAGAAGCAGACTCCCCACTGAGCAAGGAGCCCAATGCAGAGCTCGATCCCAGGACCCCGAGATCATAACCTGAGCTGAAGTCAGGTACTTAATGGAGTGAGCCAGGCAGGTGCCCCCCCTATTTTTGAATTGATCCTTTTATATCATCCTGTTCTTTTTCTAATCACTTTGAAGACATTAATTGTGCTTTTCTTTCTGTTTTTATATCGCCCCTACTTTGTTTCTGCTTCCTGTGGTTCCTTTTCTCTGTGTAAGTGTTTCTCATATGGGACCTTTTCCCAAGTGCCCGGAAATCCTCACCTGTCTTTCCGGGGCAAGTGAGCCATCGCCGCCATGTGCTAAGTAGTCGAGGATCTGTATGTGGGCCGTGTCTGGGGGCTTCCCTGTGGGGCAGTCAGGCGTCAGGGGAGCTGTCGGGGGGACTCTCCCAGTGTCTATATAGACGGGCCTTGGCCGTGGAGCCGTTCAGGGCAGCGGCCTCCAGTCTCCTGTGGGGAAGGGCAGTAGGCCTGGGGGTAGGGGCTGGGGACTCGCTAAACCCAAATCTCTCCAGTCCGGTACCTTTCTCCTGCCTCCCTCGGTCCCTGGGCCTGAGTCAGGAGCTTCTCTGGGGAAACCACTTCCATCTTCCGTGGAGAAGGGGTGGTGATGGATGACTCTGTGGATGGAGAAGGAACCCGGAGTTGAGTCCTTTCCTTACTTTCTACACCTTGCCTTCCGCCCACCTGTGGCTGTTTCCAGAGGTCCACTTCCTGACCCAGTAGCAGTTTCCAGCGAAGACTAGATCTTTCTTCCTAAAGCCCCTCCATAGGCCTTTGGATTCCTGCTGTCCATCTTCCAAGGACAGGTAGACCCTCTCATTGTCTTCTTTACCAGTGAAAAAAAAAATTGGGGTGCCTGGGTGGCCCAGTCAGTTTAGCATCCAACTCTTCATTTTGGCTCAGGTTGTGATCTCGGGGTCCTGGAATCGAGCCCTGCATCAGGGCCGAGTGGGGAGTTGGCTGGAGAGTCTCTCCCTCTCCGCCCCTCCCCCTGCTCACATGCGTGCATGTGTGCACACACTCTCTCTCTCAGATAAATTTTTAAAAAAATAATAATGATTGTGTTTTTAGTGTGATCCTGGAAGGTAATGGAAAGAAACTCTCATCTCGGGATTTTTACTTCTTCCTTATAATGTTACATGTAAGGAACATATATGTGAAACAGTATCAAGTGTTCTTTCTATACACTTTGTGTAGGAAATTTAGCAACTGAAGATCAAGGAGAGGAAAGACGGTACCAGACGACCACTGCTAATAATTAGGTGTCTGTCCTAGTGGCTGTTGTCTGGCTATGCCTTTTGTCCTCTTGTCCATCTCTGCACACACGTTCACGGCCTAACTGCCCCCCCCCCTGCCCCCACCTTGCCCAGAGCAGTGCTTGCACACCCGTGCTTGGACAGGCCCGCCCTGCCTCACGCCACAGTGAGTGCAGACCCTGGACCCTGGGAGGGGGGATCACATGCACGGTGGAGTCCTTGCTCTTTGGGGACTGAGATGAGGCGCAGGAACTGACCAGAGGGCCTTTGGGGCTTCAGGCATTGTGGGGAGAATCTGTGAACGAACTGCATTTGGAGGAGCACACACTCGGCTGGGGTGCGTGTGGGCTGGCCTGAGCCAGGCCTCGGTCGGGGCGCAGGGGAGCACTGTCTCTACCCCGCCCTCCTTTGCACCCCCAGGTGTTTGACAACACCCCAGCGGCCCTGGACGGCACCGTAGCAGCTGGTGACGAGATCACCGGTGTCAATGGCAGGTCAATCAAGGGCAAAACCAAGGTGGAAGTGGCGAAGATGATTCAGGAGGTGAAGGTAAGGCTGCTGCGGGCTGGGGCGGGAGCGACACGGGCAGCCACGTCACTTTGATGACCCCCAGCCTGTCAGAAGCCCCCGCAGGCCTGGAAGGGGACGGGCCCTTTCTCAGCTGCCCCCTTGGTACACCCGGGTCCGGGCCACAGTCCAGCCTCCCGCAGCGTCTCCCGCATCCGGTCAATACCGCTCACGCTCCAGGACTTGTAGTGTCTTGGCAGGACAATGGGCACCTTCCGGTCCCCTGTCCTTCAGCTCCCAGGGTTGCTGTCGGATTGGGAACCGTGCGTCAGGGCGAGCCAGTGTGTCCCTGCTCAGGGCTGGAGCTGAAGCTGGAAGTCCAAGGTGAACCTGCCGGGGTCCACAGACACCCGATAAATGTCAGTCGGGCCGTGCCGGGCCTCGGAGGGGTAGGAGGGAAAGAGGAGCCCCCTTTCCTCATCCCTGTAGGAGCTTTTCTGCTCACTGGGTCCCCTGGGCTCACAGACCCCCAGGGAAAGTTCTGGGCTCTGCGGCGGCTTGCAGTCCAGCTGCCGGTCTTGTGTTCTGCAGACCACAATCACGCGTGGCCGGTCCCTGCTCCCCGCGCTCCACCCCGGCTGCTGTGGGCCGAGGTCTCGCCCCACAAATCCCCTCCCCCACCGATGGCAGGCAGTGTTCTGACCACTCACAAGCAAGCATGTAGCCCTTTAGCCATTTTTTAGAGGTTTTGCTGCTAGTGGCTTGGGAAACCAAAACGGCAAAGCCATTGGATGATTTCGAGCTTTTCAGGTCAGGGGTCCCAACCATAGCTAGGCCAAGTGTCCTGGCTCCCTCGCCCCATCCTTCCAGACCTCTCCTCACCCCTGTCCCTCCTCCGTGTCTCGGGGACCTGGTACCAATGTCCCTGCCTGTCCCTCTTGCCTTAGCCCTGGGCTTCTCCGCCCTCTCCCGTTTATTCTCCTGTTCCGCCCCACCCAGCCGGGATGTTCTTGACCTGGTGCAGCCCTCTCGGGCAGAGGAGCTCTTGTGGGAAGCAGGCAGACCGTGTTTCATCCTGGCACAGACCAGGGGCCAGGGGTGTGTCCCCTGTGGCCCCTTCCTCAGTGCTCACGTGTACTCATCACTACCCGCCCCGTCCTCTGAGGCCCGTCTCATGCCAGCGCCCCCTGATGTTGCCCACCGGGACGAGAGGTCCTCTCGAGTGTGCGCAGCCTTGACGTTAACTCAGGGATCTCCCAGCTCCCGTGTTTGGCTGCAGGCAGGGCTTAGGTCCCCATTTACCAGCACCCAGAGGGAGGAAGGGATTTGCTTTGGTCACCCCGCTGGACCAGCACTCAGGTCTGAGTCCTGCTGCCCTCAGCTGCTGTCTGTCACGGTCCCCACAGGGCACTTCTGCCACAGCCTGTGAGAGCTTTTGCCTCTGCCCCGGACTCTGAAGGCATCAGGTCATTTTGATTTCCCTTCAGGGCTCATTCTGGAAATCCTGTTTTGTATTTGAATGGCTTCCAGCCCAAGTTCAAGGGTCTTAGGATTGCATGGATGAGAGTGACCTTTGTGCCTCCCCTAGTGGGGAAACACTTCTCAGGAGAAGGCCAGCACTCCCCTTCCTGTTGTGGAAAGTGATTTGCATCAGCCTCTCTGCTGGCTTGGGCCCTAGGGGCTGTGGGCTGTCCCCCACCTCCCTGGCATCCCAGCCCCAGGCACAGAGAAGGAACGTGGATGTGTTAGTAGGGGGCCTACTGAGCCTGGGGTGACTTAGAGCGCCTCATTGGCACAGCGAGGGCTTAGAGTGGGGTGTGGGGTGGGGGAGCACAGGGCACCCGATCTCGCTGGAGCACAGCGGGCTCTGAGCTCTGTGACAGCAGGGACCGTGTCTGCCCTTGTCCCTGCTGGTTCCGTAGGGCCCGGCCCGTAGTGGGACAAGGAAGGACCTGGGAACAAACAGGTTACAAGGCAGGGCCTTGTCACAGCCCTTGGCCCAGTGTGGCAGAATTTGGGGCCCCTCCCTGGGCTCAGGATTCCATTATGGCCACAGATTTTGGGGCACACAGGCTTCCCCAGGGGAGGGGCTGGGAACCCAGGAGACTCCTTCTCCACCCTCCTCTTTTCCAGGGGGAGGTGACGATCCACTACAACAAGCTGCAGGCAGACCCCAAGCAGGGCATGTCCCTGGACATTGGTAAGTGGGGACAGAACGGTGGTGCCCCGCGGCCCCCCAGGCCCCGGCCCCTGTTCTGCATTTCTGTGACAGTGTGTCAAGAGTTATGTGGCTTTTGACCAAGTTAGGGGCCTGGGGGAGTACCCGGGGTGCTCTCCTACAGCTGCTCCTGTCCCATGTTGCAGTCCTCTCCCAGGGCCACCTCCTCTGACTGCCCTGCAGTGTCCCTTATGGGCCAGCCCCTCCCCCTTCCGAAAGGGAGGGCAGCCTCTACAGTGAGGCATGGTGCCTCCTGCCCCCCGACACGCCCTTACGTGGCCCTGGCCACCTCTCCCACCTGCCTGCTCCCAGGAAGGCTCGAGGTCTGAGCTGGACGTCACTGGCCAGCCCGTGCTCCCACCGCATGCCCCAGGACAAGTGGCCTCCTGCTAGGGGGGCTGGGCTTTGGATCTGTAGAAGCTTCAGGCTCCAGAGCTTGGACATTGCAGCTTTGAGGTCCTCTGGACCAGCTGCCTCTTTCCGCATCAAGGCTTGAGGCCCAGAGAGGGCTGTGTCCCCTGGGTGACGCACACCCAGGTCCCTTGGCTCTGGAGCCCAACACACTTTCCCTCTACCCTAGGGCCATAGCCGCGTCCTGGTTTTTAGGGAGAGAGGCTAAGATCAAGTGTGTCCTGGATGGAGGTGCTCTGTAGAAACCCCTTTGGTCCCATCCCGGTCCCCTTCCAGGACTCATATATGTGGCCACGTATATAGTAACTGAGTCTGGGTCCAAGGTCACTTGTCGCTGATGGCACCTCCGCTCGCAGAGGTAGAAGAGGCTCTCCCTGGCTGGCCTGTTGGCACTTTTCACATTCGCCTCCTTCCCGCTCCCAGCACCGCCCTCATGGAGAGTGACTAGGGCAGGGGGTACAGTGCGACCTCTGCCCCGGGGCTGTCCTCAGAGTCACCAGAGCTCAGTGCAGCCCCCTCGGTCCCTGAGGTTGCTGATCACGAGGAGATGAGCTGGGGCAGGGGCGGGCCAACAGCCCAGCTGCACAGGCTCCGTCACTGAGGCCCTTTCTGCCCTTCAGTGCTGAAGAAGGTAAAGCATCGCCTGGTGGAGAACATGAGTTCGGGGACCGCAGACGCCCTGGGCCTGAGCCGGGCCATCCTGTGCAATGGTGAGTCCTCTCTTCCTGCCCAGCGCCTGGGGGACAGGATCGCATGCCCAGCCTTCGAGATCAAGGGGCACCACGGCCACCTGTGTTGCTGATGTGGGTCCTGCTGCCCGTGGGGCCGATGGTCACCCTCTGCACCCCCAGAGCGTCCACGGCAGTCAGCCAAGGCCTCCTGCAGCCAGCGGCCCTCAGGCCCAGGGCACAGATGAGACAGATGTCCAGCTCCCTGCACCTGCGCTTTCCTTTGCCACTGTCCCCAGCTGCTGTCACAGAGCCGGCAGCTACCACGGGCCCTCTTAAGTGCATCCCCAGCTCCCTGCCTTTCTCCAGGAGGTGGCGCTGCTGCCCTTGTCGCAGTGGTTCCTGGCCAGGACTGGGGTGGGGGGTGGGGAGAAGCCACGGGACAGGCACGTTCACACCCACGCATGTGTGTGGCCAGTAAAACACTTGGTCCTGCTCCCACCCTCCCCAGCCCGAGTTTATAAATAGCAGTTCTGCTGTGCCTGTGGGGGCGGGATTTAAATGCCTATATATATTGTGGGCTCAGCTGGGCGCACTGGGCTTCATTGGGGGGGCGTGGGGTGGGGTACAGAAGTGGCGGCTGCTATTTTCAGCTTCTTGGTGTCTATAAATCCCTGTTACTGTAGTTACCATGCGTTGAGATGAAATTAGAACTGGTTGTTGTGTTTTTCCCCCCAAACCTTGCAATTTCCCCAGCCTTAAATAGGGTTTCTAAAATTGAAGCTGTCATGATGTCCCATGACCCAGCTAAAAACAACAGCGGGCGCTTACGTGGCTCCTTTCCTGCCAGGCTGGCCGGGGGCCAGGGCTCCGGGGAGCCAGCGCCTGGGGGCCAGCCAGGGGCCCAGCTCCCAAAGACCCCCCTCCCGCCCAGCGGTGCCCCCTCCTGCCCCGCAGAGCCCGCACGGCCGCCGCCTGACACCCAACCACCTCGCCCAAGCTCGCCTTCTACTCCCCTCCCCGCCTCCTGCTCAGGAAAGCCAGGGCTCAGGTCAACACGGGGCGGGGGTCAGAGGGCCCCCCCAGCTGGAATAGTGCCCAGCTGTGTGCCATCGGGCAGGTTGTCTCTCAGCTTATCAGACCATGAGGGAAGTAGTCCCTGCCCCACATGCGCGTAGGGAGGGAGGACTGAGCTGTGTGCAAGGAGCCTTGAGCCCGGAGTCCTAGCTCACAGTGGCCGGGCTCAGTGAGGCCAGGCCCTGCCCTGAGGGGCCACCACATGAGGAAGCCAAGGGCACCGACACCTGCACTGACCCTGCCCTGAGGTGGCCACCGGTGCTCCTGGTGGGGCGGTGGGAGGTCCCCTGTCCCCTCACTGCTGGAGGGGCCCTCCCTCCCATGATCCAAGAAGCTGGCCCCGGCCCCTGTGGTCCCCTTGCTCCCATTTTGAGCTCTTGAGGGGAAGCAGCTGCCCCCACCTCGCCCTTGACAGCCCTTTGGGTCACCCCACTGTTGCTTGGCCACTGTCTCCTCTGTTGGACCGTGAGCCTCGAGGGCATGACGTGGGCTCATTCACCAAGGCCATTCTGTGGGCCTGCCGCCGGTCCGGCAGGCAGAAGGTGCTTGAGAAACCTCTGTGAAGCGAGTGAGGTGGATGGCCAAGGCCGGGTCCAGCGCGAGCTCGGCTTCAGGGCCCTTCCCGACCTGGTCGTCCCTCCCTGGGTGGTTCTTCCTCCGGAGCTGTCACACGTTTCTCACGCACTAAGCCCTGCGTCACGCCTGCACGGAGGCTGTCCAGACCACTCATCTCTCCGGCTTCGCTCTGACGGCCTTCCTCCTCGGCTCTCGGCAGGGTTTGTCCTAGAGGCACGGGGGCCCTGGCTGCTAGGGCAGGGCCTGCCTTTGCGTGGCCATTGGGAGCCACCCACAGGCGTGGCCTTGGGGATGGCCCAGCCGTTTTTCACTCGTGACTTTGTATAATGTATAAATGTATAAATGATCGTCCCCTTTCTGCCCCTCAGATGGGCCCCAGCCCGCTAGGGTGGGGACTTACCTCAGGGGTGGCCTGGGGGCCGCCCTGCCTGTCCCTGGCGTGCCTGTGGTTTGGGTACCCTGGGCTGCCCCCAAACTCTCCCAAGCCCAGCCGAGGTGACAGCTCCCCCTCCCTGGGACCCCGTCCCCTGCCAGGCCTGGTTCTCTTCTGGGGCTGCCTCGTTCCTCCCAAGTCTGGCTCGGGCCGCCCCCGGCTCTCTCCTTCCCCCATGCTCGTCGGGACTCACTGGCCTCCCCTTCTCTCCGACACCCCCAGACGGGCTTGTGAAGAGGCTGGAGGAGCTGGAGCGGACCGCCGAGCTGTATAAAGGTGAGAAGCGAACCGGGCACGGGCTCTGCCCCGGGGTCGACCGCCACAGCCCAGCTCTGAGATGGTGGCAGCAGAGGCGGGAAGGCCAGCCCGTGACATTCTAGGACGGCAGCCATTAGGAGTTCTTAAGAAAAAGCCTCTTAAGACATACTTTTTCTGATTATGAAACTAATACACATCCGTAAAAAATGCCAATAATAGCCCATGTAAACGCGGTGGGGGTCTCTCTGAGCCCGACTCTCTCCCGGAGAGATGGCCCTTGGGAGGCCTTGTTCACCATCTGCCCCCACCGAGCCTTGGCTCTCCTGTCTGACGGGGGCTCTTCCTGGTTGGCGCTGGGCCTGGGGCTAAGCCTTCCACCCTGGGCCCTAGTGGGGCTGTGGGAGAAGCCGGTGAGCTCAGGAACGGTGACGGCCTTGGGGTGGGGTTGGAGGCCGTGTCCTGGGGGCCGCTGTGGTCCCGCCATGTGCCCCCATCCCCTTTCGGTTGGGTCTCTCCCATAGGAATGACAGAACACACCAAGAACCTCCTCCGGGCCTTTTATGAGCTGTCACAGACACACCGGGGTAAGGGCGCCCCCAGACTATGTGCTATGTGATCCTGGGAAGACCCTCGCTCCCCTCTGAGCCCGGTGCCTCCCCGTACAGTGAGAGTGTGGCTGATCCCCTCCCCGGGGCCTTCCTCACCCCCACACTCAGGCAGACACCACAGCATCTGACGTCAGGCCAAGTTCAAGCTGAGCCTGGTCTGGATGCCAGGAGCTAGCAGTAACAGGGGCCAGTAGGGAACATCTGGACCAGCTGGTCATCGGTGGGGTCCAATCCCTTGTCTGGCCCTGCCCCATCTTACCTCTACTGCCCTTGACAGTGGATGGAGCCGTCCTTATTTGTGCCCTCGTTTCCTACAAGTCTGCTTGCTGGGCAGCGCAGCTACAGTTAGTACCAATTTAGTTGGGAAAATGAAGCCCCAGGTCGACGAAATGGTCACCCAGCTCCTGCGGGCAGAGCTGGCCTTAGACCCCAGCATCCAGATTCCCAGAGCAATGCTCTGCTGTCAGGGAATGCCAGCCTCTCCAACCTTGACTGAGCCTTCTTCCCACGGCCTGGTCACTCTGGGGAATGAGGGCTACTGTCTTGGGTATAGACCCAGCTCCCCTGGGGGTACAGACCCAGCTGTCTTCAGAGGTGTCTTCCCACCTCCCTTGGGACATAGACTTCATGCAGACCTTGGCCTTCAGGCTGCCACGCCCCCCTGCCCTGCTTCTCCCCAGCAAATCCCTGGCTTCCCCATGAAGGGGTCAGGTAGGGACAGCCTTCAGGGAAGACTTGTCCTGCAGCCTTTGGGGACGTGTTCTCCGTCATTGGGGTGCGGGAGCCCCAGCCAGCAGCGAGCGAGGCTTTCGTGAAGTTTGCCGACGCCCACCGCAGCATCGAGAAGTTCGGCATCCGGCTGCTGAAAACCATCAAGCCGGTAGGTCATGCTGGGCATGTGTGTATGTCAGCATGTGAGGGTAGAGAGGGGACAGTGTGGCGTGCAGAAGGGGCCTGGACTGGAGTCAGTGGGCGTAGATTCTGGCTTGGTCCCCTGCAGGGCTGACTGTGGGTCAGTCACTCTGCCTCCCTGACCTCACTCGGCATTGACCTCCAGGCTGGCTTCTGGCCCTGGCACATGGGCCCAGCCTGTCCTCTCACCATGGGGTGGACAGACTTGTCCGAGGGTGCCCCTTGGCTCTGACGCCTGGGTCCCATAGAAGGATTGCTGGGTCAGTGCTATCTTCGTCACACTGGTCCGCCTAACTCCTGCCCCCCCGCGGACCAAGCACCTGCCCCCACCATTCCCTTCCAGATGCTGACAGATCTGAACACGTACCTCAACAAAGCCATCCCAGACACTCGCCTCACCATCAAGAAGTACCTGGACGTGAAGTTTGAGTACCTAGTGAGTGGTCTCCGGCCCCTGGGGAGGGACGAGTCTGGCATGCTGGGGAGAGAACCGACCTAGGGATTTCCCCCTCCGTTGGCCACAGGCTGGCAAGCAGGATGGGGCTGGAACCTCTGTCATGTCTGATTGAGGATGTGGGACCGGGACCTGCAAGTCCTGGCCAGTTGGGCGGCAGCCAAGACCCTTCCCCGACTGCTCAGAGGAGCCTCTGGGAGCCCGGGGTAGGCAGAGCGCTCACTCTGGACCCCTCTGACCCCTTGGGGGTCACTTTTACAATGGGTCAGTGGTTATGAAGTGGGTGCCAAGGGACATTACTGAGTTTTTTTCCTGGAAGATTTTACTTTATTTATTTATTTATTGAGAGAGCGCGTGAGTGGGAAGAGGGGCAGAGGGAGAGAATCTCAGGCAGACTCTGTGCTAAGTGTGGAGCCTGATGCAAGGCTCAGTCTCATGACTCTGAGGTCACGACCTGAGCCGAAGTCAAAAGTCAGACACCCAACCCACTGAGCCACTCAGGCGTCCCTGGACATTTTTGAGTTTTATGCTGAAATAAAAATTCTCATGGTCAAAGGAGTTGAGGGGAAATGCCCCAACAAGCCAGCCAAGGCTCCTTTGCTGTGGGACTTCTCAGCGCCTTTGACGGGCTTGTGTGCCACGTGACTCTTCAAGGGCCTTCCCACGTTGTTTTGACCACAGAGTCCATTTCAACCCAGAGCATTACTTGGGACTTGAGTTTGGTAAACACTGGGCTGTTTCTCAGGCCCTTGCCACCCTCCCAGATGAGTGACCTGTCCTGCACGCTGCCCCCCTCGCCTTGGGCCTCCCCGGGCAAGGGCTAGTCCGGGTGAGATGCCAGCCCCCGGGACGGGTGTCAGCCTATCCCAGTTGAGCGCATGCAGGGCCCGGGCCCAGACCTGGCATGGCTGCCCCCAGGCAGGGCTTAGGGGTCCTGTGGGGCATGGAAAGAAGTGGGGCATCAGGGGGAGCACCCAGGAGGCGCAGCCCGTCTGACATTGTGGCCTCGTTGTCCCACACAGTCCTACTGCCTGAAGGTGAAGGAGATGGACGACGAGGAGTACAGCTGCATCGTGAGTTTTCAGGGGCGACTGGGGGGTGGCCCTGGTGCTGGAAAGTCTTGGCGTGTACACACCTTCCCCAGCTTGTCTCAGAGGCCCACAAATGTCCAGGGGCTGCCCGGGGCGCTGGGTGGCTCAGGCCAACCTTGGAGAGGCCCGGGCATCTGGTTGAGCTCTTGTTCTGGACGTGTGGGGCTATCCGTTCCCACCCCGGCCCCCCCTGGGCCTCGGAGTGCGGCCATCTCGCTGCGGGGCCACTCCCCCAGGCTTGGTGAGGCTGACTTTCCTCACTCCTAAGAGGCATTTCTAATCCTCTACATTTTTAATATTTTTGATGGCAGGATGATTCCCCTTAGCACTAAATATTCATTATTTAACGTGCACGGGTGTGGTCTTTTGTTTTCTTCACAAAGAATAAGTGCTTCTGGCAATCAGAAGTGGGGGACCAGGGGTGTGGTGTGGCGGTGTGAGCTGGGAGCTGGTGTCTGTCCCAGAGCGGGCTCCCCCTCCCCGCCTTCCCACCCGGCCGGGGTTCTGATGTGTTCCCCTCCCCCCTCCCGCGCCCCAGGCCCTGGGGGAGCCCCTGTACCGCGTGAGCACTGGCAACTACGAGTACCGCCTGATCCTGCGCTGTCGCCAGGAGGCCCGCGCCCGCTTCTCCCAGATGCGCAAGGACGTGCTGGAGAAGATGGAGTTGCTAGACCAGAAGCACGGTGAGGGGACTAGGTGGTCACTGGGGGCCAGACACGTGTGCCCAGCCCACGGCCTCTGCCACCCTTGGGCTGGGGTGGGTGGGTACCGCCTTCTCCCCCTTTCAGAGCTGGGAAAACGGCGGCCCCGAGAGGTGAGGAACCTACGTGCAGTTCCAAGGCCCCGCCATGGGAGAGCTTTGAGTCTGACCCAAGATGGGAAGCTCTGGCGGGAACGCCCCCACCCCCTCAATCCCCGCCTGGGGTCTGGCTTGGGTGGGACTGGCCCGTGCCCTGGGGGCGCAGCGGGGCGCCGTCCACAAGCTCTGCGCTGGGCTGGGCTGCCCTGGCCTTGCCCACTCCAGCGGCGTGGGGGTCGCCGACGGCGCGCTGGGCAGCCCAGGGGCAGGGGGCGGGACCGGGCAGGCCTGGGGGTGGGGCTTCTCCACCAGCGCCCGTGTGCCCGTCCGCCCCAGTCCAGGACATCGTGTTCCAGCTGCAGCGCCTCGTGTCCACCATGTCCAAGTACTACAACGACTGCTACGCGGTGCTGCGCGACGCCGACGTCTTCCCCATCGAGGTGGACCTGGCGCACACCACGCTGGCCTATGGCCTCGGCCAAGATGAGTTCACTGACGGGGAGGACGAGGAGGACGAAGACGACGAGGACACGGCAGCCGGGGAGCCGTCCAGGGACGCGCGAGGGGCTGCCGGGCCCCTGGACAAGGGTGGGAGCTGGTGTGACTCCTGAGTGCCCCCCCCAGGGTGCGGATCTGGGGGGTAGGGGGAGTGGGAGTACGGAGCACGGGAGCGGGGGCGGGGCCGCCGCCCGCATAAAGGCCTGCTGGCTTGGGGCGCCTGCCTCCCTGCTCCTCTGTCCTAGCACAGCGACCCCAG
This sequence comes from Enhydra lutris kenyoni, assembly GCF_002288905.1. Taxonomy (NCBI): domain Eukaryota; kingdom Metazoa; phylum Chordata; class Mammalia; order Carnivora; family Mustelidae; genus Enhydra; species Enhydra lutris. Next base: position 10,089,624 of record NW_019154139.1, on the reverse strand, counting down.
GCTCCTGCTCAGGAAAGTCCCTGGGCCCAGGCCTGGGACCTGGACTCTGGACACCCCCCTCCCCTCCCCGCCTCCCCAGCCAGATGGAGAGCTTGGCCCCTGGAACTGCCTTAGGAAGGAGAGTGGGCGCAGAGAGGAGGAGGGGCTGGAGGTGGCAGGCAGTCCGGGACCCATTCCCTGTGGGCACCAGCACTGGCCCCTCCTGGAACCTGCTGGCGTGGGGGCCCGGGGGCAGGCCGCCGAGGTTGGGGGCAGTGGCCGTGTGCCCCCTCAGCTCACCCCAGGCCAGCCCCCGCCCTGCCCACACTCACTCCCCAGTGGCCTTTGTTCATTCGCTTCTCCCGGCTCAGCCGCTTCCTGGGGCAGGGCCGGGCCCTGGGCCTGTACTGAATAAACAGCAGCCCAGACGGAGCGGCTCCTTGCGCTGGCCTCACACCCTCCTCGTGCCCTCGACGCCCCGTCTGCCCCTCCCTGGTCCTGAGGGAGGGCGGGATCGATGTTCCCTTCGGACCGATCACTTCTTCCTTGCCGCAGCTCTGTGAACTGGCGCTACTGTCCCCACGTACAGACAGGTGACCGAGGCTCTGGCTCAGGGCCACCCGGCGTCCAAGGACAGAGAGGGATCTGGACTTGAATCTGGCAGGTCCCAGAGACCCCAGGTTCACTCCTTCGTGGAGCCTCTTCCCTCCTCCTTCACCTTTGATCTGCCCGGGCTTGTGGCCAGTGGCTCTGCTGTATTTGGGAAGGGCAGGACAGACACCGAGGCCCATTGAGGGGAGAATGTCAGGGGCGCCCCCACCACTCTAGGCACACCCATTCCGCCGCTGTGAGGGAAGGCCAGCGGAGAACGCAGCCCCAGTGCTCTTTTGTCTTTGCAACATGGGCGAAATAGGTTGGCTGTGTCTCCCGCCAGCTGTGCGGTCCCTGTTCACACCTGCGGTCCCCACGTAATCATCGGTGGCCCTTTTCACTTCCAAAGTGTCTCTGAACAATGACTTCCACGCGCATCCTGAGAAGGGGAGGCCGCAGGAAGCTGTGGGGTGGGCAGGGTCTAAAATGGGAGGAGGGGGAATGGCTTTCAGCTTGTCGGCTTTGAGGACGTGGGGCGTGGGCAGCAACCCGGATGGGACTGTCAGCGGGACTGGGAGCGTGGAAGGAGGAACAGGCTGTCACTAGGTCCCCTGGAGCGGCCAGTCCAGACCACTTCTCTGAAGGAACTGCCAGCGTAGAGGCCAAGGGCACAGACTGCAACCCGCTGCTGGGTTCTAGTCACAGCCTGTGTGACCCTGGGCTACTCCCTAACCTCTCTGTGCCCCAGTTTCCCTATTCGTGCCTGTGGCCAGTAATGGTCCTGACCTCCTTGGGCTCTTACGAGCATCTGATGAATTCACACTTGTGAAGGGCCTAACCGTGCGCGGTACACGGTCCCTGCCCTGAGTGTTTAATAAAATGTCGTCACTGCTGTGGTGACTCAGGGATGCAGACCTGCGTGTCAGCCCGGCATTTCCCAGGGCTCCCACACCTTCGTAGGGCCCGGATGGAAAATGAGACCAACAGTGGGGAGCGGTGGGGGGCACTGGTGGGATGGGCTCTCCTGAGCCCCCGGCTCGATAGCAGGGGTCGGGGCGGGGCGGGAAGCTCCCTCCTACTCTTGGGCCTGGTTTCCACACTCGAGACTTGGAAGGAAGGAGGCAAAGGAAGGGCAAGGTGTCAGATCTGTGGGAAGAGAATAAATACGGAGAGGGAATAGATCCCAGAGGCTTTCCAGCCAGGGTGAGACCGGGGCGCCCTGCCCTTGGATCCAAGTGTAAGAGGGCAAAACTGCAAGAGAGACCCTTAGTGCCTCCAAGTCAGAACACCTCCCCCTCCACGCCCCTTCTTCCCCTCTGCCACTTGTTCCCCCAACACCTTCCCTGTCAGAGGGCCCTGGGGAGAGCCTCTCAGACTCCCTTCTATCCTCCCACCCCCACAGCCACCAGAGCTGGGAGGCACAGGAATGGACCCGCTGTCCCAAACTGAGTTTTATGAAGTTCAGTTTCACAAGGTCAAGCCCAGGCCACGCGCAGCAGCATCACTTAGCCAGGGTGGGGCCCGGCCATGGCCCACTGGGCAGATAAAGGTGGGAGCCCCCCCACCCCGACCCCAGGGGGGGGGCCACGGCAAAGCAGCTTCCAGTGTGCCAGGCCCACTTGGGACAGCTGGGGCTCTTGGAGGGTAAGCCCCATTCCCAAAGTCACCAGCCGCCTCGCCTGCTGCCCCTGGGGCTATACAGACTTGGGGTCCAGCCCTGGCTCTGCCTCTACCTCTGGTTCCGTGGGCCCAGCCCCGGGGCTTGGCACCTCCCAGGCTTTGAGGCTGCCAGGCTCCTCAGCCCCAGTGGGCAGAGCCCCAGAGTCCCCTTTGGCCTCAGCATCCTCGGTGTCGCTGGCCTCGCCCTCGGTGCCTTGGCTGGGCTGGGGGTTCCGAGAGCGGCGCAGGCAACAGCTGGTGGCGACAGCCATGAAGACCCCGGCCAGGACCACCTCAGAGCCAGCCAGGTAGAAGATGATCTCGTAGTTCTTCAGGGCATCCACCAGGCGGCCTGGGATGGAGGGAGGCGGGAGATGAGGGCCTGTAGGGGGTGGGGGGGGACCCCACCTTCCCCCCTTTCTCACAACCTCAGATAAAGGACCGTGTGCACCCTCAACTTGGTGGGGTTTACATTTGGGTGACACAGACACGCCCCCATCTTTATGCCCGTTTGACAGTGGCGACCCCACGCACGTTCTGCCATTTGAGACCTTAAAAATGTCACCACCTCCTTGAACCTCAATTTCTTAAGTGATATAGGGCCTTTGGTGAGGCAGCACTTTTCAGGTTACAAGGCACCCCCTCCACCCCCAGACCGAGACCCCACATGTGCCGTGTGATTTGCCCAGCGAGCAGGTGGGGAGGGGGCACTGGGCTCAGCCTCACCCTCCTGGGGGCCCCTAACGCCTGCTCTTTGCTGCTAACACCCCTGGTCTTCAGGGGCCTGGCTCAGCTTTCTTTCCGTCTCCCTCCCCAGCCTCCTCCTGTCCCTTCTCGGGGCTCCGATACCCTAGACTGAGCTTCCACTACTGTGAGCTGGCATGGTAGGACTCATGGGTCACAACCCGTCTTTTCCCCTCTGTATTTTCCAAATGTTCTATCCACACGCATATTACTTTCATACACAGGAAAATCTTGTAATTGCAATATCCCCCCCCCAAGTGTGGGGGAGCTCTGTGGGCTCCATCCTCTCCTGGCATTTTTGTCGCTGACCATCCAGGCTGTGACCCCTTGGTCTATAGCTCTGTGGCTTCAGGGAGGCTTCCCGGTGTCCCCCAAGCTGGCTGCCTGCCTGAGCCCCTCTGAGCACTGCACCCAAACTTTCCTCCCTGGTCCCCGCCCAGCCAACCAGTCCTGTCCCTGCCCCTCCCACACTCAGCCCTGCAGTGTTCTCCACCTTCTCACCCCCTATTAGATCCGCCCACCCAGGTCGCATGAGAAAATGGAAGAATCCCTGAGCCTCTGGGGAGCTGGTTCGATTGCTTTTGGTGGTGGGCTTGGCCGCCCTCCCACTGAGATCAGATGACAAAGCCTGATGAGGACATTGAGCTAGACCAGCCGTGGAAGGAGGGGCAGTTCACCCCATCTCAGGGGCAGCCTGGGCCCCAGCAAAGGCGGCCTCCCCTCATTGCTCATCCCACAGGCTGACCACAGGCAGGCTATGCTGGGACAGGGACAACCCGCCAACCCAGGAGGACCCTGACATCCCCCCTTTCCAAGCTCAGTTCCTGCCTCACTTGTATAGGAACCCTGAACCCCTAATGTGGCCCACACTGTCCCATGTCCTCTCCTGCGGGGTCTGCACTGCCCTGTGAGGCTGCCTGCATGCCGGCCCCTGCAGCTCCTTTCCTGGCCTGTCATCATGGTGACTTCCTAAGGCCAGTGACTGGAGAATGCCCTGCGGGCCATGCACACAGCGGAAAGCCCAGAGCCTGTCCCTGCACAGCAGCTTCACCAAGTGAGAGCAGGGCCTGGCCATGGCCCAGTGGACAGATGAGGGAGGAAGATCCCCCCTAGGCCCCAGGGAGACCACTCGTGAGCACCCTGAGCACCCCCACTCGGCTCACGGCCGGTTCCTCCACGACACTGTCCCTGTCCTGGTCCCGCTTAGAGGCTGAGGACACTCAGCTGCCGTGTTCCAAAGGTAGGGGCATTTAGCCCTGGGCAGGGCTCTGCTCTCACTCTGGGACCACCCTGTACTAGGCGCCTGTGCCTCAGTTCTCCCACCCACAAAACGAGAATAAGAATCTGCCCTTCACAAGGACTTTGTGCCAGCGTTTGAGATGACCCAATGGGTCAGCAGCTGTCAGTGCTGGGTTCTTCCTGGCATCTTTCCCGGTGCTTGCGGCCCCACCCAGAGCTAGCAGGACCGGCTTGGAGGAGGGGCTCATTAGCCACGGGAAGACCCCACCAGGCTGCCTCCGCTCCCTTGCCCTCATCCCTGGAAGCTCCACGTGGGACAGGGCTGGCACTCCCCCCCCACCCCACCCCCGGTCTAGGGAACTAGCCCCGCACCCCCTCCTCCCAAGGGGCGCACCAGCAGAGGGCGGTCCAATGAGCACAGCCACGGCCTCGACCAGCAGCACCAGGCCCAGCGCACTGGGGAAGCGGTGCGAACCCACGGCTGCCATGAGCACCTCGAACTGCAGCGCGCCCACCATGCCATACGAGAGGCCGAAGGCGACGCAGAAGGCGACGAGGGCGCCGTAGGAGCGCGCGCGCGCGCTGCTCAGGTCCGTGAGCCCGTTGGCCATCAGCGCCAGGCTGAAGAGGTAGGCGACATGGGGTCGTAGGCGCGCCAGGCCCGCCAGGGCCCCGCACGCCGGCCGTGCCACGATGTCGACGAAGCCCACGATGGACAGCAGGAAGGCGGCGTCGGCGTCCGGCACGCCCGCGTCCTTGGCGTAGTTCACCAGCAGGATGGCGGGCACGAAGAGCCCGAGCGCCATCAGGAACTTGGTGACGGCGTACACCCCGAAGGCGCGGTCGGCGCACACGGCCACGTCCAGCAGGCGCCGACGGGGACGACCGCCAGGGGGCGCCTCGCGCAGCCGCAGCCCCCCGCGCTCCGCCTCCGCGTCCCCCGGAGCGTCGTCCGCGCTGTCCCGGCGAAGTCGCGGGCCGGGCCCCGGCGGCGGCGGGCGCATGACGGCGCCGCACGCGCAGCAGTGCAGCAGGAGACCGCCGAGCAGCAGGAAGCCGCCGCGCCAGCCGAAGTGCTCGAGCAGCTGCTGGCCCAGCGGCGACAGCGCCGACAGGAACACCGGGCTGCCCGCCGCAGCCAGCCCGTTGGCCAGGGGCCGCCGCCGCTCGAAGTACAGCCCCAGCATGATGAGCGACGGCTGGAAGTTGAGGGCCAAGCCCAGGCCTGCGGGCGAGGGCGGCGCTGTGCCGGGCTCCCCGAGGGCGCCCCCAGCCCCAGCCCCCAGCCGGAGGGAGGGGCCAGGCCCCGACGGGGCGGGCCCACCACCTCTGGAGGGGAAACTGAGGACAGGAGACCTTGCAGCGAGGACTCCGCCCGGCTCCCCAACCCGCGAGACCAGCCCCTTCCCCGTAGGGGAGGGAGTCGTGGCCGTCCTCACCTGTGAGCACCCCGGCGGTCAGGTACAGCTCCAGGAGGCGCGTGGCGAAGGATGCCAGGACCATGCCCGCCGAGGCCAGCAGCCCACCCACCAGCATCACGGGACGACAGCCAAAGCGGGTCACGAGGATGCTGGAGACCGGACCTGTGGGCAGGGCACGGTCACCGCTTAGGCTGGACTAATCTCTCTCCCCGGCGCACTCCAGGCTGGGCACATCCCAGCCCCCAGAAGATGGCATGAAGGGATGAGGGCACCCGCGGGTCAGAGAGGACAGTGTCTGCCCAACGTCACCCAGCCTGGCTGGGACAGACCAAGGAGGCAACACCCTGCGGGGAGGTAGGGGAGGGACCTGTCTTGTTCTGGGGAGGCCCATCCCCAACTCTCCTGAGAACAGGGGACCCAAAGCAGAAGAGGCTGACGCCCCTCGCTTTTGATCTGCCCAGCTGGGCGCGTCCCCTGGACTGCTCAGCCTCTTTCCACCCCTTCCTCCCACCACCCCCCCCATGCGGCTCGGCTGGGGTGACAGGATTCACCCCATCCCCGCGCACCCCACAGGCGGTTAGGGCGCCGGGGAGGAGGGATAGCGGGGAATTTTATTTACATCTGTTTCCCCACCTGTAACAGAAGCTGTTGTAGGTCTTTGGCAGGAATGGAGGGGCCCTGCCGGCTGGCCAAACCTACCCCCATTCAGCCACCGCCCCCTTCCTGTCCCCCTCCTCCCCTGTCTCCCGGACCAGCGCTTCCACGGGAAGAAGGTGGTCTCTGTGCTCTTCCCGAGGGGTCTGGGGGGTGCCCAGGGGGTCCGCGTCTCCTGGTCCCAGATCCCGTCTCCCAATCCTGGGCTGGGGGAGGAGGAGCAGGGACCCGCGAGGGGGCGCTGACCGGTGCCGTAGAGCATGGCGAGCATGATGGAGGACACCCAGGCCGTGTCGCTGTAGCCCGCGCCGAAGTCGCGCATAAGCGCGCGGAAGAAGACGCTCACGGCCTTGGGGAAGCCGTAGGCGAAACCGGTGACCACGAAGCAGGCGCCCAGCACGGCCCAGCCCCAGCCACCGTCTGGGGGTCCCGCGCCCCGCCGGGGGCCGCCAGCGCCCATCGCTGCTGCCTCTGCTGGTGGAAGGGGACAAGAGGGAGCAGCGAAGTTCTGTAGCCCCGACAGGAAAGGGGAAGGAGACCCAGCGTGGGAAAACTGAGGCATGGGGACTACCGACGTGAACCCTGCTCTGGGAGCGAGCCAGGAGGGAAACCGAGGTAGAACCGCCCCCCGCCCCAATCTCCCCCTCCTTCAGGGGACCTGTGAAAGAGGAGGGGAGGATAATAGAAGGGTTCCCACCTGAGTCCGAACTTCAAGAAGACGCCCCTGGAGGACACTCCTTGTCTAGGGACCTAATGGCGGCCGGAGAGGGGGTGCTGGTGAGTGGGGGGGGGGCACTGTGGGCCCCCTGTGCGTGGGAACCATCAGCGTTCCCAGGGTACACATGTGAGGGTCTCAGCGCAGGAATTTACAGGGGGCATGGGGCGGGCAGGGGCAGCCCCGCGCCTGCTGCAAAGTGGGTGGCTTTATTTGGCTCCTGGGCCTTGCTATATGTTCATTTTTCTCAATGATCAGAAATGACTATTGTCATCAGAGCATTGTGGAAAAAACAAAAAACCCAAGACCTGCCGTAATAACATTAGCCTCGCTTCAGGAGCCGCGGGGGCTGAGCTCCCGTTCATCCCCTCTTAGCCATGGGTTCCCTCCAGGACTTGGGCAGGTCCCTTCCCGCGCTGAGCCTGTTTTGCCTCCTGCAAGATCGGTGACCAGTTACCCACCGGGGCCAACCAGGAGCCTTGGCGGGGGGGTGCTCAGATCTCTGGTTCCACTGGGACCTTTGAGGCGGCACTAAAGGGACCTTCTGATCTCCAAACCCCTAGAAGCCCCCCCCAAACCCCTCCAAAAGTAGAAAACAGCTCCGAAGTCTCTCACACTTCTGGAGCTCCAGCCTGGGGTTCACACAGCAGCCTCCTGTGCATCCCCCCACCAACAGAGGAGTGGGGGGTGCTCACGGGCAGGGTGGGCCAGCCCACAGCTGGGGAAGGAGCCTCCTTCCCTCCTGCTGCCCCTCCGCTCCTAGGTCTCCCTCCTGGCCCTGGGCAGTGCCAGGTGCCCAGGGGGGATTGGAGACTCTGACCCTCTCTCGCCAGGACCAGGTTCTGGCTTTATCTGCCTGTTGTCCCCTCACCATGGCCGCAGCCACTTGAACTAGGACAAGGAGGCAGTCCCGGCAGCTCTCCCCTGCACTCACCTGAGCCTTCCGGTGGGTTTGAATGTCCAGCCTCACATCTCCTGAGGCCTCCCAGGAGGGGCTGCCCTGCTGGCTCCCCCTGGGAAGCCTAGCCTTATGGGGGCACGCAGCCGAAGGCCCCAAGTTACCTGCAGATCAGCCACTGGCCTCTCAGCTCTAGCTCCCTCCCTCAGGCCTCGGGCTTAGGGTGCCACTCCCAGCCCTCTAAGAGGCTTTCTCTTGGAAAGGGAGAAGGGACAGGGCACTGACCGCAGCGCAGGGCCACGCTGGACCTCACAGGGGGGTCCCTGTCTCAGGCCCTCCCAGCAGAGCTAGATAAGGAGCCCTCTCCTGGGCAGAGGACACACAGAGCCCTCCTCTGGGGGACAGGGGGCTCCTAGTGGTGGGGGCATCGCCCTGCCCTGGAGAGACCCCACCCGCCCTACTCACCTCAGTGCCTCGCCTGCCCCCCACCCCCAGGCCACATTCCAGGAGGGGCTTCTGAGGCTTTCCCTGGATCAGGCTAATCTAGGTCGGAGAGCCTGGGACTGCGAGGGCGGGAGGGGCCAGAACAAAGGATGCTGTGTCCCTGGCTGCCAGAGGGTGACTTGCTGGTGGTCCCAGACCTTGGCCACTGCCACCCCTCCCCCTCTGGAGAGCCCCCCCCACCACTTCCTGGGAAACCTGGAGTGTCAGAGAGACTGGGCCAGAGGTGGGTGGACACAGCCTGAGGGCTTCAGGGCAGACCTCGAGATTTGCTTCAAATGGGCGCTATGTGAGGGGCTGTGTGTGAGCGAGGCAGAGCGAGGCAGAGCGAGGCAGTGACCTTCAGGACCTCCTGGACCCCATTCTCCAGCGGGAGGCCTCCAGCCCCACCCCCCACCCCTGTGCCCCAAATCAGACACCATCAGTCCTGCGCTCTGTCCTCTTGCTTTATTTCTCACGTTTACAAAAGTTAAACAGGATGACATATGCGGGGCGGGGAAGCAGGTGCACAGGGGCTCCTCCCTACTGGGGCAGAGAAGGCGGAGGGGGTTGGGGTGCACGCGGCAGGCCCCCAGGGACAGTGCTGGGGCCCTTGGAGGGGAAGAAATGGTCCTGTCCCCCCGTTCTGCCTGCTTTAGTTTGAAGGTCCCGGACCCCAGGCCAGCCCTCTTGGAGCTGCTCAAGCTGAGGGCACGGTTTGGGGCGGGGTAGCCACCCTGGGATCAGGACCCCGGCTTCTCGGGTCCACTGCTGCTGCTGCTGCTGCCGCCAGCTCTGGGCAGCCCCCGGGCAGGTGTGGGGGGACGACCTCAGCCCCCTGCCGGAGGAAGGCGTCTCAGCGGATGAGGGGCGCCGAGCGGTCGTTGGTGACCGTGGGACGCAGCTTTACCGTGGCGAAGGGGTTCGTGCCCCTGTGAGGGGAGAGGTCAAGGTGAAAGGGGCCCAGGTCTTCAGCTGCCCACCCCTACCTCCTGCCGCCAATGGCCACCTCCACTCACCCCTGCCTCGTCTCTCCCCACAGCCCTCCTCTGAGTCCCGTCCCCTCCAGCTCCCATCCTAGAACTCACCGAGGGAAGAGCTCTGGAGGGTGCTGCTCCCAGGACATAAGTTTCTGCAGTGGGGGTGGAGGAAGGGCCAGGTTTAGGGGAGAAAGGGGCAGGGGAGCCCCTGCCTCTGCTGTTCTCCATTCCAGGAAGGCAGAGGACTAGACCCGTGGCTCCGGGCAGCACCAGGCTTCTGGGAAACAAGACTGGGTGTCCTGAAGCCCAGAATTCTGTGGGTTTCAGATGTGAGAAGCCTGGGCCAGAGGACCACCCCCCAGGCTCCAGCTGCTCTCCCTACACCCCACTCCTCACCCCAGTCCTTCCCAGACAGCTCTGGTCCCAGCTTTGACCCAGGATCCTGGTCTTGCCTCTCCTGGGAGGTGGGAAGGACAGGACTTTTCCAGGGCTCCCAGCAAGATGACGGGGGCTCCAGTCCCTGTCCCCCTCCCTAGATTCAGAAGTCCATCCCACACCTCCCCTGCAGATGGGTAAACTGAGGCTGGGGTGGGAAGGCCCCTTGCCAGCCAGCCAACCAGTGGCCAAGCAGGGAGGGTTACCTGGTCTCTGGTCTCCCTGCCCATCAGATGAGCCCAGGATTGGAGAAAGGCTAGGTGTGTGCGGGGCAGGGTGGGGGCGCTCACCTTGACATCACTGGCTACTCCTGGGCTGCCCATGCTGCTCTGGCGGCTGTCGGGCAGGGGTGTGGGTGCAGGGCTGGGGGCATGGCTGGGGACGTGGGTTGGGGTCCGGGAGCGGGACTGGCCGTCCCAGTACTCCGAGGGGGCTGTAGAGTTGCCTGGCCGGTCCAGGAGGTCATCAAGGCTGTGGCTGCCCCGGAGTGGGTAGGATCTGAGTCCAGAGGAGGGAGGCAGGGGAAGGGGGTCAGACGTCAGGCCCCTATTGCACCCCACCCCATCCTGCTGGCGTCCCACAGCCTCCTATAGGGGGCTGTACCAGGGGAGAGGAGGCCACACGGGCTTGAAGTCAGTCCCAAGAGGAGGCAGAGGGATGGATGCAATGGCTTTCTCCTGGGGGGGGGGGACCTCCTCTTCCAGGGTACAAAGGAGGCTGCGCCCACTGAAGACAGCCACTCACAGATATCCCCTTGGGGAGTGGGGCCACCACCCCTGCCAGGTACCTGGAAGGAAGCTCATTCATAGGGCTCATCGGGTTCATGGAGGTCACCGGGTTCAAGGGGTTAATGGGGCTCACGGGTACTTCCTCCAGGGGCTTCACATAGGTCTCGGGGAACCAGCCACTCCTGAGGGGTGCAGGCAGAGGGGCCCATAAACAAAAGGCCCAGAGACAGTGGTCACAGTCCCACTCCCGAGAGCAGTTCTGGAGCCGTGCTATGTGCCAGGCCTGGCTCGGAGGGCTTTGCCCAGACTAACTCATTTAATCCCTTGAGATCTTTCTCGACATGCAAGTCCATCCACCCAGCCTCATATCCTGCCAGGGGCTGGACCGCCTCAGGAGCCACTGCAAGTCCAAGGAGGAAAGCAATGTGTCCAAGGACACGCGGCAACCCGCTTCGTTCCCTGCTCGCGGAGCACCCACCCCGTGAGGCCCACAGAGAGCCGGGCACAGCTCCTCCACCCCAGAGGCTCCCAGCCCAGTGGACAGACAGATGTGCAAACGGATGATGACAAGGGTGACTGGGAAGGGGACAGGGCAGGGGCTGAGGACCACAGGAGAATGTACGAGCCCAGAGGAAGGGGCGCCTGAGCCTGAGGCGCCTGACTGCCAGCCCCGTGCCCTTCCGTGCTCTGCCCCCACTGCTGCTCTTGGAGTCTTTGTCTGGCTGGAGGCTCATTACTGCACCCCTAGAGAGGCTGGGGCTGCGGGAGAGGCACTTTGATCAATGTTGCTCAGCTTTTTCAGACCCCTGGGACCCCTCAGGTTCCTGCGGAGCCCTTGGGAAAGTGCTCTCCAAAAAGGCCCCCTGAGACCCCAAAACGCAATCAACAACATTCTCACCTAAAGGTAACTGGAAGCAATTTCCATTCAAACTGATGGAATAAAACCATTTCCTTATGTTTTACCTCTGCTCTCACTATAAAGGGCCTACTGACAAAATCTGCCGTCTCCTTCCCCGCCCAGCGACGCACGGACAGAACAGCCGTGTGACCGGGTGAGAGCGCGGGTCTGGGTGGCTTCACAGTTGGGTCTGGGGAAGTCCACTCCACGCCACTTGTGGGGAATTTCAGGGCAGCCTCTACCTTTGTGGGTCCACAAAGCAGGGATTTCGAGCCCTTGTGTTTGTAGCCATCTCTCCCCGCCAGCCCATGCTTCCGTATTGGTCCCTGCCATCCTCCCTCTATCCACGCTCCACCCATCCACGACCCTGTGGGCAGCCACCCACGGACCACTGGTCCCCAAACCACCCATCAGCTTGTCTCCCTGGGTGCCCCCTACCAATTCGCGCACATACCTTTCCAGTCACCCCTCAGTCTGTGCACCCCAGCCCCATGCTTCCACCCTGCCCCAACCGCTCGGCTCATCCCTGCCTACCGACCCGCATCCACCTGCCCACAGAACCAACTCCTGGGCCGCCTTCCACCTGCCCGCTGCCCGCAGCCCCACACCACGCTCCTCAACCCTCTGCCTGTCCCCCGTCCACTGACCCACACCACCACCCTTGCAATCACCTTCACGGGCACCTGCTGACTCCTCCTTCTAAGACCTCATTCACCCCTTATCATACCCCGCAGCATGAATGGCAGCGGGCACCACGCAGTCTCCTGCCCATAAGGCCCATGGGGGTGACTGCCTGGCTCCAGCAAGCTCCCACCGCCCCCTTTTCCTTTGGCAGAAGAGTTATCCTTGCACACTCTTTTTTGGCTTTCAACCTCTGCCTTCTGCCAACCTTGCAGTGACCACAGCGTACTTCCCCACCTCACGCCTCCCCTCCTGGTGTCAAAACCAAGCCCAGTTTGCAATCTTGAAGGTTCTTCCCTGTCCCTGACTGCAACTCAGCCTCCGAGCTCCCAGCCTGGCCTCTGGCTCTGGCCTGGGGGAGTGCCTCCAAGTCCACCATCTCCATCAGACCTCCAGGGACTCTCAGGGTCCAGGCAGGAAGCTGCTTCTCCCTCCATGTGGGGCACACAGTAAGCGCCCAAGCAGTGGGGCTCCTGCAGTGTTCGGACAGGTGAGAGAACCTTCCCATTCCTCCCAAGGGCCTGTCCTCTTCCTATCCCGCCAGCTGGATGAGGACACGGTCTGGGGTGGGGTGGGGGAAAGGGGAGAATTGTCTGGGTCCCGGGAGTGGAGGTGGCCGACCAAGGGGGACAAGTCACTGTCGGGGCAGGGGAGCCCAGACCTCCGGGCGGGCCCCCTTCCACACCCCCCCGCCCCTGCACCCTGGGGGTCCCACTCACGCGGAGGAGCCCTCCAGCTTGCCGTAGAGCCAGCCGTTCTGGGCCTCTGGCACAAGCACCTCCACGACGTCTCCCGCCGAGAAGCGCAGCAGCGTGTGGCTGGCGCCCTCCGAGTGCGAGACGAGGGCGCGGACCCTCCGGGCGCCCCCGCCCCCGCCACCCGGGCGCTCGCCGAAGGAGTTGGAGCGGGAGCGCTGGGTGCCGCTGGCGTAGAGCGAGGCTGCGGGGTGGGGCGGGGGCGCGCAGCGGGTGAGCGCTCCGCCCCCGCGGCCCCCTCCGTCCCTCTTGCTGCAGCGCCACCTCGTGCCTCCCCCCGGGCCCCGGGTCCCCCGGCCCTCCCTCTGCGCTCCGGGGCCACTCACAGGCGGACGGCGTCCGCGGCAGCGACCGGCGATCGGGCTCCAGCTGCGACGCGGACCTCGCCTCGACGGGCTCGGGGCCATAGGAGCCGGAGCCGTGCCGGCTGCGGGGGGAGCTGAACTCCGCCAGGGGCCTCGGGGGCTGCGAGGGGAGACGGGCAGGGGAGGGTGGGGCAGGGAGGGGGGCGCCGCGGCGGCGCCCTAGTCCAGCCCCCACCCCCAGTCCCGGACGTCGGCGGCGTAGGGGTTCTCGGGCCGGCGGCCCAACCACCACGGGGGCGCCCAGATCGCGCCGGGGCTGAAGGCCGGGCCCCGGGGCGCCGCGGAGACAGGGAACCTGGGGGGCAGGAGGCTCCAGGCGGAGGGTCGCAGGCCCCAGGGCACCGCGGAGGGTGCGGGGACCGGCGGGGGCGCGAACGGCGGCGGGGGCGCCCAGGACCTCACCATGTCCAGGCGGGTGGGCGTCAGGCGGCCCGAGGGGTAGGGCGGCCCCAGCACGGGGCCCAGCAGGCCCGGGGAGTGGGCGCGCGACGGACTGCGACTGGCCTCCGACTGCTCCTTCCACAGAAGCACGCGGTTCTGGAGCACGCCCCGGGCCTGGCCGCGTGGGGACACAGGCGTCAGCCGGCTCCCAGCAGCCCCCAAAGTCCTGGGGCCCCAGAAGCGGCATCCTAGACCTGGGAACTCGGGCGCCCCCGTAAGCTGAGGATAACTGGATTTTCCAGCTGGAAGGAGCTAGAGATCGCTTTGGTGTCACTTGGGACTCGCCCACCGTCTAACTCTCCCCCTCTTTCGTAGAAGGCCCCTCACTTTTCCTTGAGGTGTTTTCCTTGAGGTGCTTTCCTTGAGGTGCTTCTCCAGCCCCTTCTCTCTGCCTGTGTGCTTTGGCCGGGCTCTACCACTGCCTGGTACATCGGTAGGCTTAGAACCCGGGCCTGGCCACTGTGATGGACTCAGGGATGGCACTTGCCCAGAAACTGTGACCAAAGAATCCAATTCCAGTACTTATCCTGGGACAATTGGGAAAAATATTTTCTTGGACCTCATGGGCTTTGCTAAAAAAAGAGTGAAGCCAACACAGGAAGCTACAACTAAGAAAAGATGGCAAATTTCCAAAGACCTGAGCTCCTGGATCCAGCTATACTTGAAACCCTTGAACTTTGTAGTAACTCAAGTGGTAAGTACCTTTGCTGCGAAAGCCGGTTTGAGTCATTTCCTGGAAGAGGCCTTTCAAATACAGTTTTCCCAGTCTATTCCTTTTAGCCTACATAGGCGTCCCTAGTGTCCCTGGTACATGGGCATCTAACTCTGTTTGAATACTTTCAAGGACGGGAAACTCAGCTGTTGACCACACAGTCCATAACAACTTGGGGCTGGGAGGGCTTTAAAGGTCAGACCAGCTACATACATGAATCATGTTTTTAAGTTTCTGTATTTGATGATGTTTTGACATCCTGAGCCTTTAGCAATCCTGCGGGCATTGTCCCTCCTAGGGCTAGATAATTCCTAAAGATAGTAAGTGAGTTGTTCCTGTGACAGCACCTTTCCATGATTCCTCCCTTCTGTCTGGCCCAGCTGGTAAAAATCTCACAGGGATCTCAGGCAGCAAAACAGAGGCCACTCACATCACAGGAGCAACTAGTCCCATTGGTCATTAGTCGGACACCCCCTTGGTTGCCTTGCTTAACTAATGAACAAAACAGCACAAAGCCAAAACTCCAAAGGTCTTTGTGTGCTGGCCACAAAAGCAGTATGCAAAGCAACATTAGGTATTGCATACCATATTTTTAGAAGGGTTTTTGTCCAGTTTTTTTCCAGTAGAAAGCATGCCAGGGTCCTAGGGTGTTCTGGGAGTAAAGGCCACAGCACCAAGCCCCAGCCTGGACAGCATCCAACTTCCCTGTCCTCCCTCGGCCCTGCCTCCAGGGGGTTTTGCCTGTCGTTGGGAAGAAACACTGTGCAGGCTTTCAAAACCACAAGGAGACCACGGGAGAAGTTTTAAAAACATTTATGGAGCAGAAGAGTCATTCTAAGTATGCTACAGACCCCATAGTCTAGAAAAGACCAAAAAATTTGACTAAATAAAAAATTTTTTCAACACGGCAAAACCTACAGTAAGCAACGTCAATTGATAAATGACAAACGGAAAATATTTGCAACTCATCACCGAGAAAGGAGTAATTTCAGTAACATATAAAGAGCTCCTAGAAATGAATAAGAAAAAATGGAGGAAAAGAAGATGACATGTCCTAGTAAAGGACATCCAATGGCTTGGAACCATGAAAAGATCTGTCTCGCTTATAAGAAAAGTATAAAATAAAACCACACGGAGATGCCAGTTTTACCTTGCTGATTAGCAAATATTGAAAAGTTTGCTTTCACACTGTTGTCAAGGAGAAGGGAATCTTCTACAAGGCCGGCAGAAGGGTAAACTGGGACAACCAATGCCTAAATTCTTGGAGTTGCCAATTCTGTTCCTAGGAATTTATCCTGAAGCTAGACTTGTACAAGTCCAATAAACCTGGAGAAGCTGAGGGCGAGGTGGGCAGAGGTATGTTATTGACAAGACGTGGACTCAGCCAGGACTGCGTATGAGAGGCATGTGAGAGTGACCCCTTGCTGAGCCCAGCCCTCATCCTTCTTTAAATCTTGCTCCAAATCTTGTGCATTCTGTTTATAGATAAAGTGATGGGTAAATATTTATGCTTGACTATCTTAGGAGTTTGATCTTGAGTGTCCTAAAGTCTAGCTGGGTCAGTCAACACAATAGCTGTTCCACCCACTGCCTCATACCTAGGGGAGGCCTAGCTTATTCAATCCACAGCCCTCTCCAGAGGGGTGATCACTTAGCAGGAGACAGCCAGGGGAGGAGTCAACACTCCTCTTAATATTGGAGGTTAACTGTCCAGGACACAAGCAAAAAGGAGCTTCCCCCCAAAGAAGGTACTTAAACAGCCAGGAAGTACCGGAAAATATATTCAGCATCACGAGCCATCAGGGAAATGCAAATCAAAACCATAATAAGATACCACTTGACATCCACTAGCATGGCTAGAATCAAGAAGACCGACAATAACAAGTGTTGACAAGGATGCGGAGCCACTGGAAAGCTCCCAGCTGCCAGTGGGGCCGTGAAATGGTGCAGCCACTTTGGAAAGCCGTCTGGAAGTTCCTTAAACAGTTAAACACGGAGCTACCCGATTCTCAGCAAGCCGACTCCCCTATAGCCATGAGGAATGAAAACATGTCCACACAGAAACTTGTACATCTATCTACTATAGCATTATTTATAACAGGCGCAAAGTAGAAACAACCCAGACGTCCATCCACCAGTGAATGGATGAATAAAATGAGATGTCTCCAGACGACGGTATAGCATCTGGCAGCAACGAGGAACGAAGGACAGATATATGCCCCAACACTGAAGAATCTCGCTCCCGGCAATGCGTCGTGGGAGAAGCCCGTCACAAAGGACCACACATTGTATGATTCCATTCATATGAAATGCCCAGAAGAGGGACATCTCCAGAGACAGAATGTAGATCGTGGTGGCCTGGACTGGAGTGGGGGTTGTGGGAGGACGGGGGAGGGTTGGGGAATGATCATTAAGTGGGGTGTTTAGGGGGAATGCGAGTGTTCTAAACTTGATTGTACTGATGGGTGCCCAAGTCTGTGAATACACGAGGCTCCACTCAGTTGTACGCTTTACATGGATGGACTGGATGTCCTGTGAATTACACAGCAGCATAACTGTTTCAAAGAAGAACAGGCAGTTCTCCCTGGAGCATCAGTCTCTGGGAGAGAGGAGGGGCTGGAGGAGAAGGCTGAGCCCTGAGCCGGGGGCTGGCTCTGGTGGGGACAGCGGGAGGATGTCAGCCAGAGCCGAGATCATATGAATGGAATCATACAATGTGTGTGGGGGGTGGAAAGAGCTCAAATTGCAGAACAAGGACAAATGAAATAGACGTGGCGAGGGAGGAGGTCATAGATGTGGAGTTCTAGAAGAAGGAACGACGGCAGAGAGAATAGTTAAAGAAACAGAAGAGGAAACAGCTCCCTGACCTGAAGAAAGACCTGAGCCCACAGAGTGGGGAACACCCGAAGGCACTCATGTAGGGGACACCCAGACAAATTCCCGAGTCCCCAGGACTCCAAGAAAATCTCCAAGCATCCAGAGAAAGAGGCAGTAACTTAAGACGGAAACAAGACAGACCGGCACCCGATTTCACATGCACAACATAGAGCACCAGAAAATGGGAAACGTCCTCTTGGACCCCAGGAGAAAAAGCCCACAGCTCTGGAGCCCTTCAACCAGCTGACATGCCGCTCAGCACTCGGGGTCAAAGTGAGACTTGCACGTATGTGTGGGTTCGGGGGGGCAAGTCTGCAGAAAACATTCAGTTCATCAAGACAGAAACCTCAAGACAGCGGGAAAGGAAGAGTGAAAACGGTGCTATCAGCATGTCTGATCACGTGGTTAGTGACTATCAGTGCGAGTGGCTGTGCACCAAGCATTGGGACTATACATGGTCTAAGTGCAGTTTCTCGAGATAGAAGGATCATGCTGCAAAGAAAGGACTCATGAGAGTCTAGACCTGAAAGTCTTGAAGTTTTTTGGCAAAACCAAGAGCTGGGGGTCAGGAAGGATAAGGGGAGGAGTAAGGCCACATATTAGAGTGCCATGGAGGGCAGGAAAATCCTTCCCCAGGCCTCATCTTAAGAGGTGGGGGACCACCATGGACAGAGTAGCACCGGGGGGTATCAATATATTTTAGAAAACACAAGAGATGAATCGATGTTACCATGAGGGTCACGAGGTGAGGTCATCACGAAGAGAGATTAAAAGACAGTAGGAGGGGCACCTGGGTGGCTCAGTGGGTTAAAGCCTCTGCCTTCAGCTCAGGTCACAATCCCAGGATCCTGGGATTGAGCCCCATGTCGGGCTCTCTGCTCCGCAGGGAGCCTGCTTCCTCCCCCCTCTCTCTCTCTGCCTGCCTCTCTGCCTACTTGTGATCTCTGTCTGTCAAATAAATAAAATCTTTAAAAAAAAAAAAAAAGCAGTAGGATTTGCAAGTGAATAAAGGAGAAAAGGCATCTGTGGTAACACAACCAAAGTGACAAGAGCAAGGACGGGAGAAAAAGAGGAAATGACTAAGTAAAATAAAACAGGTCTATCCCTTGTTGGGTAAAACTGGGAATGAACTGAATTCCTTTCTTTGAAGACATAAGCTGTCAGACTGGTCAAAAGTAAAAACTGAGGGGTGCCTGGGTGGCTCAGTGGGTTAAGCCTCTGCCTTCAGCTCAGGTCATGGTCTCGGGGTCCTGGGATGGAGCCCCGCATCGGGCTCTCTGCTCCGCGGGGAGCCTGCTTCCTCCTCTCTCTCTCTCTGCCTGCCTCTCTGCCTCCTTGTGATCTCTGTCAAATAAATAAACAAAATTTGAAAAAAAAAAAAAAAAGAAGTGTTCACAGAAGAGAAAGGAGGGTAATTTTAATCTCAGACAAAGTGAAATGAAAAGCATCAGGCTGGGTTATGAGATGTTAAATACGTAAATGGTGACATTTACAGAGAAGGTATGATGGTTGTAAACCCAATGGCACTGAACACCATGGTAGTTAAATACAGAAAGCAAAAGCCACTGGAAAGCCAACAGGAAATGAGTGAATCTGATTGGTCTAGCAGATGGAACAGAGCAATAGCACAGAGGATTTGAACGATAAGATAAAAGCAAAAAGGCCATAACTAGATCTATGAACTGATGAATTTGCAAATGGTGAGTCCACGCAAACAGGGATGAAAAAATAAACGGTTCGCACGTGAGTGAATAAAGGTATGAATTCGTGAATGAACGTGAGAATAAAAATAAAATAAAAATCATGAAGGAATAAATGAAGGAATTTGTATCTGATGATACAGATAAACACAGAAACAACCAAAGAGATAGGGAGAGTAAACAATGAATACCCACAGAAAGGAAACACAGAAGGAAATGGGTGAAGGGAGGGAAGTCCCTGCGGGCAGCCAGCTCCCAGAGAGCCCAGGCCCTAGGACGGCTGCACCAGCTGTCCCCCAGCCCCAGCTCACCCGGCCAAAAAACTGCAAGAAGGTGTTGGAAAGCAGCAGGTGCTTCTCGGCCAGGAAACGATAGCGCCGCTTCTCTTCCAGTTCAGCTGCCCGCTGACTCTCAGACACGAAGGCTTGCATCTGTGCGTGTAGCCGGTTCACACTCTCCTGTGGGAGAAGCGGGGTCGGGCTGGGGGCAGCGAGTGGATGCCTCAGCCCACCCTCCACAAGTACCAGCCATCTGAAGCCTCCTGTCCTTCCTGAACCGGCCGTCTCTCCTCCGGGAGGCCCTCCCGGGAGCACCCAGCTCATCGGAGCTCCCAGGCCCACCTCTCACGGGCATCGTCATCCTCCAGACCCTGAGCTCTGTGTCTGCCCAGCCGGGCCCTTCTCACAGGCAGGGCTGGTGTCTGAGCCGTCCCTCTGCCCCCAGCCCACAAGCATAGAGAGGGGCCCAGGGAGGTTAGTTTAAGGAAATGTGAACAAGTTGATCGAAGTCCCTACTTGGGAGGGTAGATTCTGAAGAGGAGGGATAAGAGCTTAGTAAAGGAGATAGAAGTCTTGAAGACCAAGGCCAGGGATGGGGCCCTGAGCTTGGGAGGAGGACTGGCCCTCGCCAGGGGTAGGGGAGCATGGCGGGGGCAGGAGGGAGCAGAGGATGGTGTGGCTGCTGGGGAATTACACACCTTGGCTACTGAGATCAGGAGCAGCATGGCTGATGGCCTTAGGCTTTCTCCAAGAAGTAGGAGAGCCGGGCAGTGACCGTGCAAGGTTCAGCGCTGAGGTGGGTCTGAGGGCTGGGGGCGCCCACCCACCTGGGGCCGGCTGACCTCCCTCGCCGTGCTCACCACAGAGCATGGGGTAGGAGGCCCTCCTGGAGTTGGGCCGGCGCTGGGCGGGGGAGCTCAGGACGTTGTCAAGGGGTCCCCCCAGAGCCTGGTTTGTCCCCCAGCCCTTGCACCTTCATCTCCCGCACGTTCTTGTCCCTCTTGCGTTCCATGCGCCACAGCTCAGACATGCACTTCTCCAGGTTGGTGGCTCGGTGGTGGTACTCCCTCTCGTAGTGCTGGCGGCTGTCCTTGGGGAGGGTGGAGAGAGGAGGGAGACCCCCATGTCAAAGAGCTCAAGACTCCGGGTCCACTGGTCAGAACACTGGACAGGGTCCCAGGGAGCTCAGCTGGAAACACAAACAGCCTGGCGCTAGTCAATGCCCAGCACAGGGCTTGGTGTGCTCATCCACCAAATGGGGAGAGGCTGTCTTGCCTGTGATGGGCTGGGGGGTCAAGGTGGGTGGCCATACTTACTTTGATGAACTGCATGTCCAGCTTGGTATTATTCTCCATGTGCTGTAGCAGATCTCCGTGGAATGTCTGCACCTGTGTGGAGTGCAGGGTGGGGGTGATCAGGGTGTTCCTAATCATTCCCAGGCCTTGGCATCCCTCACACTGCCCAGTCCAATACAGCTCACTGTGTTCCTAACACACCAGGGACCTGCCCAATTGTTGGAGAAAATGGACATGAGACAAGGACCTGGTTGGAGGGAAGATTAAATGGTTTGGTATGCAAACAGATCGTGCAGTAGACGGCTGGCCACACACCCTCCATAAATGTATCAGAGTCTTCTGGGTCTTAGTCCCAGTCTGTGCTTTGATGATGCCATTCCTGCCACCTAGAATTTCCTACCAGACCTCAAATACCAGCTTCCGTGCCCCCTATACAGGAAGTCTCCCTGACTTCGCCCGCAGAATCCACTGTGCTCCCATTTTGATTCTGGAATGTATATATATTTGTTCGTTTAATTTTCGTTCCTCTAGCCACAGGACAGAATCTCTTGCTAGGCCCCTGGTCATAGCCTCTCAAGCTGCTATGGACATGAACCTCATCTGACCCTTCTCTATGTCCCCAGCACCGTGGGCAGGGCCTGACCCAGTGAAAGTGCTCACAGCTGCTGAGGTCTTAGCTGAGGGTTGGCTGGTTTCCACGATAGGTGAGACGGAGGAGGCTGACCATTTGGGTGACCAGAAAGCCAGGGAAGGCTACTGGACTCAGGTTCAGAAGAGCTATGTCCTCGGAATTCTGGTTCTGCCTCCGATTTGCTCTATAACTTTGGACAAGTTGCTGCCCCCTGTCTGGGCCTCAGTTTCCCCATCTGTAACAGGAAGGTCTTGGCTAGATGCTCTTGAAGGTCCAGCTTTGTAAGCCCAAAGAGCTTTGATTCTGTGAGCCTTGGTGCTTCCCCTGGACGCCCCCATCAGCATTCCTTGGGTCACTGTGTGTTGTGGGGACATCAGATCTAAACCCTTCAGCTGCACGCTTTGCTCTTGGGTTCACAGGGAGCAGAAAGGAGTGTCCCCCATCCTGCAGGGGACCTCTGCTCCTCCTCCTTTGTCTGCACCCTCTTTGCCCTCCCCCCAGAACCCGCAGGGGATGCTGCCAGGCTTGCTGCCACAGGGGTCCCCAGGCTGTGCTGGAGGCAGGGGTTCTGTGCCTTGGGGTACAGCGTTGCCCAGAAGAAGAATACCAGTAATCTTCTTCCAGTATTCAGGGAAAACCAATCAATTATAAAAGTTGCCAATTTTACATTTTTCTCCTGCAATTGTTTCGGAAACCCTAGTAACTGCTGGTCTGTAGGGGAGCTTGCTTGTGGCCCCCTCAGGACGGGCCATGCCTTGAACCCCAAGCCATGGCTGCTAGGGTGTGTGTGTGTGTGTGTGTGTGTGTGTGTGTGTGTAAGGGGGTCGGTGTTAGGAACAGTGCCAAGACCCCATATCTGTCCTTGTCTACTGGATCCTGCACCTGCGGGAGCTCCCAGGGCGGCCCCCAGGGCACCTCACTTGCCCCTCCTCTGGCCCTGCTTCCCACTGAAAAGGCAGTCCAAGGTTTCTGCTTGAAAACCAAACATGTGTTCTTGAAAATCCCCGTATCCTGCAAAATTGCCCAAAACCAACAACAGGGCTTATGGGAGATACAGGGTTGGAGGCGACCCACAAAAGCCAGGCAACTTTGTGACCAGAGCACTCATAAAGATGCTGAGTGGTACCTGGAGATGAACTTGAACCACACCGAAGGCTACGGAAAATATTTAAAATGCACAAAACCCACAGAACGGACGCACCAACTCCACCTAGGTTCCTGGAGAGCCGATGTGCTGAGACAATCTGGGAGGGACATGGGGCTGTCACAAAGGTGGGCAAGGGAGGTAGTACAGCCTGACCCCAGCTGAGAGCCCTGGGCGGCTGGGAGCGCTCTTCCCAGGGAGGCCTGGGAGCACGAGCTCTTTTAAAATGTTCTTAAGGGGCACCTGGATGGCTCAGTCCTTAAGCATCTGCCTTTGGCTTGGGTCGTGATCCAGCGGTCCTGGGATCCAGCCCTGCACTAGGCTCCCTGTTCAGCGGGGAGCCTGCTTCTCCATCTCCCACTCCCCCTGCTTGTATTCCCTCTCTCACTCTCTCTCTCTCCTGCCAAATAAATAAATAAAATCTCTTTTTAAAAAAGTTCTTAAAATACAGGTTAAAGGGCTCATGCTATCAGTGCAGCAGACAGGCTGGGGACTTTTCCCTTCTTCCTAATTCTGGTTGCCCTATCCATCCCACTCTTGCCTAGGAGACCTGGCTTATGAGCAAGCCACCTTCCATGTCTCAGATGTCACTCCTTCTGCTTCCATTCAGGTATGAACTGAGTCACCCCATAGATGTGTGTGTTAGAATGAGACTGCTGGGTTGTAATCCTTCCCATTGCTATGGCTTGGCTACGATCACCAATTAGATGGGACCCAGGCAATACTGGGTCAATGGAAAGTCTTCATTAACTTCCAGAAGAATATCTATTAAGGGGTTGGTAATTTATGTGAACTTGAGCTCTTGCTTTGGGGGAACCATAGGACTATCTATTAACAGGTGGCTTCTGAAACAAGGAAGTCATCAACCCCAGGCAGACTGAGGAATTCCCAGCAGGTCAGAACAGAGACTGTCCTCCCCTGCACCCCCTCTCCCAGCATATACTTCATTAGCAGGTCCTGTGAGTCCCTCAGTACAGAAGCTGAGAGCAGACCCAGACCCACTGTGGAAAACATGCACTGTAAGCTCTATGTTTTGAGTTATTCCAGTAACTCGCAAGAAATCCTTTTGCCACCTATATAGGAAACTCCCCCTAACCCCCACCCCAGAAGAATTGTCCCTGTGAGCTGACCCGACTCCTGTTTTCCAGTTTACTCTTGAACCCCCTCCAGTCAGGCTGTGCCCCACCACTCCAATTAGAAAGTTCTCATTGAAATCACTGACACACCACGTCACAAAGTCAACTCACAGGACTCCTCTGACAAGTCCTGTGGTCATCATTTGACACAGTTGAACATTTCCTCCCCCTGAAACACCTTCCTCCCTTGGCTTCCAGCCTACCACCCTCTCCTGGTTTTCCTTGCACTCCCCGTCCCCCATCCACCCACCTCTTCTCTGTCATTTGCCGATTCTCCCTCACCTCTTGATCCCCCATGGCCTCTTTCTTTCCCCTCTTACACCCACTCCCTCCATTAGCTCATCCGTCCATATGCTCCCAGATAAACAACTCCCAAACAACCCAGCCTAGACCTTGACTCCAAACTCCAGCCTCATGTACATGCAACTGATACTCACCTCTCCAGATGGTTTTCTAATAAGCCTCTCAAACTGACCATGTCTAAAACTAAATCCCTGATCTCTCCCCTCCACCCAAACCGTTCCACACTTAGTATTTCCCACCTCAGATAAAGGCAACTACACCTTTCCAGTTGATCAGGACAATATGCTGAAGTTAGTTTGACTTTCCCTTTTCTTTTGCAACTGACATCCACTCCATCAGAAAATCTTACTGGCTGATTTACATTCAGTCTGATTTCTTCTCAACACTACCACTGCTGCCACTTTCCCAAGCCATCTCAACCCTTCCTCTAAATTGGTCTTCCTGCTTCTGCTTTTGCCCTCCACTGCTGATATTATATTATTAGTACAGGAGCCAGAGCGACAGGTCAAACAATGAACAACTGGAGGATGAAATGTAAAATTTCCAATTATAATAGCTAAAAAAAGCCATATTATCTAGGTACGAATCCATCAAAAGATGTGAAAGACTGCTACCCTGAAAATGACAAGGTGTTCCTATGAAAAATGAATAAATGGAGAGGTATACCATGTTCATGGATCAGAAGACTCAATATTGTTCAGATGACCATGAATTTATAATTTTTTTTTGAAGTAGGCTCCACTCCTAATGTGGGGCTTAAACTCATGACCCTGAGATCGAGAGATGCATGCTCTACACTCAGCCAGGTGCCCCTATGATGGCCATTAAATCATAGATTAATGCAATCCCTGTCAAAATTCCAGCAGGTTTTCTTAAAGGAATTGACAAACTGATTCTAAATATGAAAATGCAAAGGATCTTGACTATGCAAAACAATTTTGAGAAAGATGAACAAAATTCTTAGACTAGCTGATTGTTTTAAAATATTTTATTTATTTAATTGTCAGAGAGTGAGAGAGTGAGTGCACAAGCAAGGAGAAAAACAGACAGAGGGAGAAACAGTCTTCCTGCTGAGCAAGGAGCCCAATGGGGGACTTGAACCCAGGACCCTGGGATCATGACCTGAGCGGAAGGCAAATGCTCAACCCCTAGTCAAACACTCCTAGACAATTTATTTTAAGACTCACTATAAAGCAACAGCAATTAATACAGTTGTGGTATTGGTGTAAGAATAGACAAATATATCAATGGAACAGGGTAGAGAGCTCAGAAATAGATCCACACATAAAACAACAAATCAAATTTTGACAAAGACATCAAGTCAGTTCAATGGGGAAAGCGAAGTTTTTTTGAAGTGGTGCTGGAACAACTGAATGTCTATACGGGGGGAAAGAACCCCCGGTTCTATCTCACTTCATACACAAAAGCAAATTTAAGATAGATCATAGAAATAAATGTAAAGTCCAGAACTTAGAGCTTCTATAAGAAAATTTAGAGTATCTTTGCCGTGGTAGTGGGAAAAGATTTCTTAACAAGGATACAAACACTTTTTAAAATTGTCAAAGTAGGGACACCTGGTGGCTCAGTAGGTTGGGGGTCTGGCTTCCACTCAGATTATGATCCCAGGGTCCTGGGATCGAGTCCTGCTTCGGGCTCCTTGCTTAGTTGAGAGCCTGCTTCCCTCTTTGCTTGCCTCTCCCTTTGCCTGCTGCTCTCCCCTGCTTGTGCGCTCTCTCTCTCTCTGCCAAATAAATAAATAAAATCTTTAAATAAAATAAAATAAAATAAAAACGTCAAATTAGCAGAGGCAGGTGTTTGCTGTTGCCATAGCATTAGTCCCATGAATTGTAAGGTAGTTTACGGAGTTAAAACAGATTCTGCCTTTTGCAAATGAAAACAATAAAATAGACAAATTGGGCTTCCTAAAAATGTAAAAGTTCTGCTCATCAAAGACACTATTTAGAAAATGAACAGATAAGCAATAGGTTGGGGGGAAAAAAAACCCTGTACCGTGCATATATCTGATAAAGGACTCCTAACTTGACTATATAAGAAACTCCTATAAGTCAACAATAAATATAATGGGCAATAAATATGAATGGGCAAAGTGCTAATGTCCAATAGGCCCATTAAAAGTCTTTGATCATTGGCATATGCAAAATGAAACTACAATGAGGTACTTTCCGCACCTTAGAGAACGGCTAAAACAACAAAGATGGACAACATCGAAGGTCGGCAAGCGCGTCAAGCAGGAGCAGCTGCACAGATCGTTAGCGGGGCTGTGGCTCGCACGACGACTTTGGAGAGCCCTTTGTGGTTTCCTATAAAGCCAATATATGTCAGCCTCATGTCCCACAAATTCCGCTCCCAGGTAATTACCCAAGAGGAATGAAGACATACATCCACAAAAGACTTGTATAAGAATGTTCACAGCAGCCCTAGTCATAGTAATCCCAAACTGGAAACAACCCAAATGACCACCAGCAGAAAAAGAGGTAAATTGTGGTAGCTTCCTTCGGTGGCATAGAAAGCAATCATACAGGACAACGTGCCACTACCCATGACAGCATGAAGCCATCTTACAGACATTATACCGGGTGAAGGAGAAGGTTGCGGAAGAAAACATATGTACAATTCCTGTCATATGAAGTCCTAGAACAGAAAAAATGAATCTCCATTTTGACAGAAATCAGACAGTGGGTTGCCAAAGAGGAGGAAAACTCATTTTTAATGAAAAGAAAGAAACGAGAGTGAACGTTGATGGGGAGAGTGTTTGGGGGAAGGGGGTGATGAAAATACTCTAACATTAGATAGTGGGAAGGGGTTCAAAGCTCTGCGACTACATTAAAAACTTCTGAATTGTATACTTAAAAGGGGTGAATTTCAGGTTGATATTATATATTTAATATATAATAAATACAATATATATGAGATTATATTTTTATCTATTATTTTATATATAGATATACCCATGATAGGAGTTCTATTATGGGCTCTATTCTTGGTCCAGGTATTAAATCATAACATCTGGAAGTGTTTGGGGGGAAGAAATGAGGAAAAAAGTAAACATAGTCAAGAGGAAGGGACAGATGTTGAAGATAAGTTGCGGAGATCTAACATACAGATAATAGGAGTTCTTGAAGAAGAAATGCAAAGACAGAGAACAAAAACATTCTAAAAACTGTGATTCAAGATAATGTTCCTGAAATTACAAAAAAAAAGATTTAAAACTACTTATTGCAAAAGTACACCATGGGACTGGTAATATGGACCCAGATGGGTCAACACCAAGACATGTCTAGAAAAATTACTGGACTGAAGAAAAAGAAAAGAAGAAAAAAATCTTGGGCATCTAGGCTGAGAAAGCAAGTAGATTTATGATGGGAAAAAAATAGATCATCAGACTTTTCAATAACAATGTTCAATATGCCATGTCAGAAGCTGACCGGAATGTCCAAATGCTTTCATTCTCTGTATCCTCGAGAATCAGGGTTCTTTTTTTAAAAAAATTTTTAAAGAATTTATTTATTTGAGACAGATACAGAGAGAGAGAGAGAGAGAGCACACGTAGGGGGAAAGGCAGAGGGAGAGGGAGAAGCAGACTCCCCATTGAGCCAGGAGCCCCATGTGGGGCTTGATCCCAGGACGCCAGGATCAAGACTGGAGCCAAAGGCAGACCCCTAACCATCTGAGCCACCCAGGAGCCCTGAGAATCAGAATTCTTGATGAAGACCAGGAACAAAGGAGACGCCGTGTAACCCATAGGAGGCTGAGCAAAGCAAGACAGCCAGAAAGCCATCAGAACTACTAGGGTCCTGCCCAAGAGACTCGGGAGCCCGACTGAGGAAGCGTCTGGTGGCCGAAGAGGGAGACGTTTTCAACTTAGCTGAAGACAATAACATTGCAAAGGACTGAAATACATCAGATGTGTTTAAATCTACAAATACTGATGGTACTAAAAAATACTACAGTAAGTGCAAGGAAAACACTACAGTCAATGGGTCACCTTCAGAGGATGACAGGGAGCGCGTTCATGACCTTAAAATCTAATGAGTGAGGAGAGTGACTGAACCTTGATCCTGCTTCTCCCACACAAAATGTGCCACTGGCAGCAAAGAGTACGCAAGGAGGAGCGTCTCCGTATAGAAATATCCCGGTTAATGGGTAAGAGCATCAGAAGAGCCATGAACTCCCGCTGTAGGGATGGGTCTGGACACACTGAGCCTCCGTGGTTGTTAATATCACGTGGCTGCAGATGCGACGAGGCTCCCGATGGAAGAGCCCAGAGCTCTCTGTGGTCTTGCCAGAGGGAGGGAAGAGCCTGGGTCTGACCAAGCCCCTGCGTCCAGAAGACAGAGGAACAAGATGAACTACCCCGGGAATGTGAGATTGGAAGTTTCCAGATGGCAGGAAAACCAGTCCTAGGGCCCCAGGATCTTCAATAGACAAGTCATAAGGGAAAGAAGGGGATCTATTGATTGGAAAACTCAAAGGCATATTTGGAAAAAAGAGACGGCACATGACCAAACTCCAGCGTCTAGGGATGTATGCCCGAGTGGTCAGCTACAAAGGAGCACAAGGGAGGGTCAGATCTGTGGTCACTTTTGGAGGGAGGTGGGGAGGAGGGGCTGTGATTTTGATAGAGGCACAGGGAGGGACTCCCAGGGAGGCTGGCACAGTTCCTGACCTGGATGGTGGCTTGCCTTAAAACGATTCCTTAAGCTCTAATTTACTCGACGAGATGTTCTCTGTCTGTGTTTTCATTTACAATTAAGAAAAGTCAGATCCTGTCGCTCTTTGGCTGTGCACACTCAGAATGGCCAGAGGCAGGTCAAGGCCACACCACAGGGCTCTCGTCATAGCCAAGTGTCCCCTCACACATACCTCCGCTAGCCTTTCCGAGCTGTTACCTCAGCCCAGAACGCCCTTCCCACACGTGTCTCCCTGGCTAACACCCTCCCCTCCTCCAGGCCTCTCTCAGTGTCCCCTTCCTAGGGCAGTTTCCTGGAATATTGGTCAAAAACTGCAGCCCTCCAACACTTGCTAGGAGCCTTCCCTGCTTTGTTTTCCTCCGGAGCACGTTTCGTGTCTAACCTGTCGTGTATATACTCAGTTGTTAGTCTTGTGTTTTGTCTGGCCCCTCTCTTGGGGAGGGCGAAGGTTTTGTCTGCTGTGTCCCCCGTGCCTGCCACAGCGCCCAGCACCCGGCGGTGCAGAGCTGTCGAATGAATGAGCCCACGGGCCAGGCAGTGTCGGTGGTGCTGGGTCCCGTCCGGCTCTGGCTGAGGGCCCTGCCCAGGTGTCTCAGCCAAGATGCAGGTGCCCAGAGAGGGCAGCTCTCTTTACAGAGACAGCCTGGGTGACACGTGTCCTCATCCAGCCCAGGATGTGCCACGAGAGACACAGAGAGCCATCAAATCCGAGGATGGGAAGCCACAGGCGGCCAGCATGAGCTGTGCTCCTGATTCCCCTCCTGAGCCCAGGGCCGGGGCATAGCTGAGCCCGAAGCCTGCAGGTGTCCCAGAGATGGGCCCCGGACCAGGCTTTTATCCTGGACAGATGGATGCACGTTTTTCTGCTCCTGCAACTGTTCCCCATTTCGACAAGGTAACCAAACTGCTGAGTATTGTCTGGTGTCCCCTAAAGCGCACCTTGACTCCCAAGGGTTCCCCACACACACGTTTGAGAGCCACGTGCTGTCACAATGAGCTGACATTTCTTCCCGAGCTTTCCAAGACCTGTCACCACCAGGCCCTCTCCGGCTCCATCCCAGCTCGCCATCCTTGGCTCCCTCCTGAGCCCCACGCCCTCTGGGGACGCCCTCTCCTCTCCTCCCCGCGTGGCCAGCCCCCACACTCTTTTCAAAGCTTGTTCTTTCCATCCAGAGCGGGTGAAGCCCTGCTCGGGGCCAGGCCCTGCCCCAGCCCTTGCAAGGCTCCCAGTCTGGCTCCCAGATAGGCCGCCAGGTCCTGCTGCCAACATCACCGTGAAGATGGGCGGAAGGCAACTAGTTTTATGAATTCCCTCGCAAGAGTCCTGCCGGTAGTTACGATCGTCTTCATTGTACAGACGGATAAGTCAAAGTACAGAGAGGCTTGTTCAAGGTCGCTGGTCAGGCGCAGGTGGTGCTGGGCTGATAGAAGCCGGGTGCTGGGGCTGCAGAGCTCGCGTTCTTAACCACGCGCGCTAAGAATGCACAGAGGCATCCGTTAGGGTCTAGAAGAAGCAATGAGCTTGTCCATGGGTCAAGGGGGGCCTGTAAGGCGCTGGCCAGCAAGGCTGGGGCTGCTTCGAGGCTGAGCATGAAGCCTGCCCAGCGGTAGGAACGCCAGGCTGTGTATGCACAGGGCTGCTCTTTGCGGACTGGGGGTGCCACAGGGAGGCTGCTGGGTCGGCCGGGCCTGGCATCCCTCACTGAGAAGACTGAGTTTAGCTCTGTGGGGTTTTCTTATGGGTGTGACAAGGTCAGGTGCTGCTCCCTGGGAGTGTGGAGGGAGG
This sequence comes from Enhydra lutris kenyoni, assembly GCF_002288905.1. NCBI lineage: Eukaryota > Metazoa > Chordata > Mammalia > Carnivora > Mustelidae > Enhydra > Enhydra lutris. The sequence continues at coordinate 10,059,387 of NW_019154139.1, read as the reverse complement.
GGCTGGAGGGCCAGAGAGGAGCAGGGCCTGGCTGCGTGCACCTGGGCCCTTCCTCTGCCTAGCTCCTGCACTCGTTCTGGAACTGGGGGCAAGGGACTCGAACTCTGAGTCTCAGTTTCCCGGTCTGTAGAATGGAGATAGAAGCGGCGGCTGCCTCCTGGGGTTGCTGGAGGCTGGAGCAAGCCGTGGCAGGTGTACACGCCCCGCACAGCCTGGGCCTGGCAGGTGCCTGGGACACTTGTGCCTGTGTGTCACTAAGGGCCGCAGGGAGCCCTCCCTGAGAAAGGCTGTGGGGGGCTGGGCCTGCGACTTCCTTGGAACGCAGCCCACTCCCCTGTATGATGCCTCAGGGCCGCGCTACTCACCACCACCTCCAGGTCGGAGTTCAAGTGCCGCTGCGTGTCCGACATCTGCACCAGGATCTCCCCTGGAGGCAGGGAGAGCAGCCTTCAGTGGGGGCAGCCCATGCCACCCACCCTCCTCCTGACAGAAGCTGCCACAGGGGCTCCCTGAGACGGCATTTGGAGGCCGAAGTCCAAGGATTTCCTATATGGCTCTGGGAGGATGGCCATGCTTATCTCCGCACTGGAACAGCCCCTCAGGGAGTGGCGGGGAGGGGCTTGGGCTCCAGAACAGGATTCCAGGCTCTGGGCTGGCCCTGGGCCACCAGGCCTGTGGCTTGGGGGGATTTCCGGGACGGGTAAGAACCCAAAAGGAACCCTGTCTGGGATCCCCAGCTGGCGGGCCCGGCTGGCCCTGGGCCTGAGGGACAGCACCAGGGAGATGAAGGGTCTGGGCAGCAGGAGGTGGCCCCGGGCGGACATAGGGCTGGGAGGAGAGCCCCTCCAGGCCCAAGAAAGAGTGGGGGCTCTAGTGGAAGGGGGAGCGCCTCACCCAGAATCTGTGAGGTAGAGCTCTGCAGGGCCTGCTCCCCGATCTTCTGGATGGCGTTGAAGTACACCTCAGCCGCCTGGGACAGAGCTGCGTGGGGACAAGGGGTGCCCGTAGCCCCGGCCCCTCCTCCATCTGCCCCTGCCCTCTGGAGACCCCTCCTGGCAGGCGAGGGTGTGTGGAGGGGACGGGGGCGGGGGGCGGGGTGCAGAGGCATCTGGGAGGGGGGTGTCCTGGGTGGTGTGTGGGGATGCGGGTGTTGGCCAGGGGAGGAAGCAGGCGTGGAGTGGGGCCCAGGGCAGTGTGTGTCCATCACGGGTGGGGGCGCAGGCGTCCGTGTGTACCCACGGAAGGGTGTGGGCAGATGTGGTGTGGTGCACAGGTGTAGGGGCGTAGGGGGAGCGGGCTGGAGGAGCTGGGGAGGGGGAAAACAAGCTTTGATTCCAAAGTCCTGAAAGGCAGGGAGGGCTTGGGTGGCCCTCGGCTCCGGGTGTGTCCCTGGCTTATCCTTGGCACAAAGGGTTGCAAGCCCTGGCAGGGTGATTAGCCTTGGTGGAGCGGGGGTTGCTGGGAGATGGGGGAGGGGTGGCTGTCAGTGTGTGGATGCGGGTACCAGGCAGAGTGAAGACACAGGGCTGCGGCGTAAAGCCAGGCTCACCGAGGTGGGCCTGGGTGCAGCAGTGGGCTCACGGGGCACATCAGGGTGACGTACAGAGGTGTGTGCAGTTGGGGCCGTGGAGGCCGCCAGGACCAGGCACTGCGTCTCTGGGAGCACCTTGGGGGTATCTGAGCAGCAGGCAGAGGCGGGTGTGGGGTGTGTATGGGTGAAGGTGCTGGGTGGGAGCGTGGAGGGACCAGGTGCGCGGGGACAGCGCAGGCGGAGGGGCTGGGGGCCTGGGGCCGGACACTTACCATGGAAGGCCCGCAGGTAGTTGTTCCCGAGGTACACCAGGTTCTCCAGGGCGGGGTTAAACTGGTCCGTGATACTCTGGAGCCCCAGGCCACCGGGAGGGATGGGGAGGATGGGGAGAGGGAGAGGGAGAAAGGTCGATGGGCAGAGGCAAGTCACCGGGCCTCAGGAGCAGGGAGCCTTCCCCCCACCCAGCCCCAGAGAGGAGCCTGACCCTAGGGGCACCTGCCTAGAAGCGTGGAGTCAGCCTGGATCCTAACTGCAACAGGGGACTCAAGGCCATTTCCCCGAATCCCTGTTCCGTGCCAGCTCCTGCTCACATGCCTGCCCGGGCGGGAACCTGCTCCCAAGACCATGCATCTAGAAGGTTCTCCTCCTCCCACCGGGAGGAAACTTGTGGGTCTGTGGTTGCCCCTGGCTAGGTGTGCCCCAACCCGGCACTGGGTCCAGGCCTCGCCAGGCTGGACACATGGGCATCCGACGGTCACCTCAGGGGGCAAGGACAGATCTTGCCCTCCTCAAAGAAGAGCCCGTTGGCGGCAAGGCTGTGGCAGGGTCACAGGCCACCTCAGGCTACAGCCAGTTGGAGCGTACCCTCGGGGTACAGAGAGCCTGGGGCAATGACTTAGACTTGGATATTTGTTCAAACTGCTGAAGCCTTTCTGGGAAGTTCAGAGACCTTGAACAGATTCTTTAACCGTGCTGGCCTTGGCCTTCTCATCTACCCTTTAGGGTGATTATCTTCTATCCTACAGGCAGGGCGTGTGAGGCTTACACGGGAAAGGGTCCTGCACACAGGAGGTGCTCAATAAAAGTCTACAGGGACAGTGGCAACCCCTTGGGAGTGAGGTAGAAAATTTGAATGAGGGGCTCAGAAAGGAGAGAAAGACAGAGACAGGAAAAGAGAAAGAGAGAGAGAAGGACGCCCCAGTCCTAGGCCAGGTGGCTTGCTGGGCTCCCCCGTTGCTCCCCCTGCTAGTCACGCTGGGCCCCATCCTGCCTTGGTCTAGCATCTAGGCAGGCTGTCTCAGTGGGCCTGTCGCTCACTGGGTGACTGTGGACAAGCCACATCCGGGCTAGGTGGCTCACTGTCCCCAGGGATCCCCACCCTTGAGCCCACAACCCCGCCTGGCCTGGGCCTTCCTTTCCAGAACATGCTGCAGTTGTGCTAACCCTCTGTCCTCCAAAGCCGGTCCAATCTTCGAGCCCCAGGAAGGGGTGCTCAGACCTGGGGCCCGGGCCACACACTCACCTTGTAGATAGCCATGGTGGACCTGTAGAACTGGTCCATCTCGGGGGCCATAGAGTGGGCCGCAAGTCAGGTGCTGGGCAGGAGGCTGGAGGCGCTGGCAGGGCTGGGAGCGGGGAGGGGGGAGTCGGTCCCCTCCAGTGCCCACTGCTTTGAGGGAGCGAAGAAAGCTACAGAGTGGGACCTGAAGACGGAGGCCCTGTCGCAGGGGGTGGCGGCTGGGGAGGAGGTGGCAGCTTAATTATTCACCAGCCAGGGATGTCAGAATGCGATCTGGGGCGTAACCAGACCCGGGGGAAGGCATCCTGTGACGCGGGCAGGTTCGTGTGACCTGTCCTTCAATTATTTACCCCTCGGAACCGTGGGACGGTGGGCACACGTGGATGTGGGCCACTGTCTCAGGTCACCTCCTCCTCCAGGTCTAGCTTCCCCTAGGCCAGCAGGGACCCCTGCCCTCCCATCTGCCCACATTGGGCATTGCCCAAATTATAGGGCCAGAGATGCTGGGGGCCCTCCCCTGGGACCCTCCCTGACAGATCCAGCGCTGGAGGCTGAATGTACCACTGGGTGTCATGGCTCTCTGGTCTTCTGTCTGCCCAAGCCCCTCACGCCGCACCTCGAGGGCCAGGGCCCCCCCATTGGCCGCTGCCTGCCCACCTCCGCTCATGCTGGCAGCAGGAGCCCTAGAGCCACACAGACTTGGGACAAAGCTTGGCCTTGCTCGCAGGCTGTGTGACTATGCCCAAGCCCCCTACCCTCTCTGGGTCTCATCTCCTGCTCCAGCAAATGGCACTCGCCCTCACCTACCACCGTGGGCAAGTGGGCTTGGCAGCTGCCTCTGAACAGCTTCACTTTTGGCCTGAGCGGATTCGGGGAGGCCTGGGGAAGAAAAGTGGTGCCCCCCCACCACTGGGGGAGTCCCGGAAACAGCACTCATCCAAGGGGACAGAGGACCATGACAGTCAGGCTGAAGGGAGCTGGGGGGTGGGATGGGAGCACTCATGGCACGGCACACATAACACAGGTGAACCGGAATCAAACCATTTATTTCCAGGGGAGACGCCCTGGAGCCCTGCCCCCTTATGCACCACTTCGGGTTGGGAGGAATGACTGAAGTTACAGGAGTGACCTTTGAGAGTCGAGCAAAGCTCCAGGGTGGGGCAGCTGGGAGGGGTGCGGGTGGCCGGGTGTGTGCTGAGGGGCAAAGTCAGATGAGGAATCCCGCTCCTGGAGCCTAGGATTCCCCTGCTGATGAGTGAGTCACAGCCTGTTTCTCTGACCGCTGTCCCCTCCAGGGAAGAGGGTAGAGGGCGGAGGGCGGAAGGGGTCTTGATGGGGGATGGGTAAGACCCCCTTAGTGTCTAAATCAATAGGGCTCGGGGCTCAAGGGTCAGTTGTCCTTGGCTGTCAGGGAGAGGGCCCCGAGTGAGGCTCGAGGATTTCTAAGCCTAGAATGACAACAGGTGCCAGAAGGTGGGGACAGTAGGGTCAGGCCCTCGGGACCAGCCTAAGGCAGGAAGCCCAGCGCCCTCTGAGGCCTGGTCTGGTCTGCAGACGCGGAGCCACCCAGGCCCCGTTCTGCCCAGTGGCACACAGGGTGGACATCGCCTGGCCTCTCCATCAGGGGCTGGGTGGCTGTGATGACGTGGGGGTAGCTGGGAGCCCAGCCTCACGGTGAAAGCAGCAGCTGAATGAGCTTCTGGAACTGTTCCCGATGCTCGTGGATATAAACCTCAGTCTCCCACAGAGCGTTGACCAGCACTGCATCGCTGACCTCGTCCAGCATGATGTCTGTCCCCAGCTGGGGGTTCAATCTGTCTGGGTCAAGGAGGAGGGCTGAGCCCCGGAGGCTTGGCTTGGGTGGGGGACAGGAGTGAGGACCGGGGCAGGCTCGGGGTGCAGAGCAGCCACGTGGGGAAAGGGGAAGTGGGCACAGAGGGCTGGGTCTGGCACGCTGGGGCAGGGGGTGGGGGTCCTCACCTGAAGTACTGGATGTCTACCATCTCGCACCAGGCCCGGGCCCGGTCCACGGCCCGCCCATCCGGATCCGTGCACTGGCAAGAAGGGGTCTCTGTGAGCGTTCAGCGCACACCGTACCCTGAATCACTGCCCAGGGATCCCCAGGCTCTAGTCTGGCTTAGCCACCCCACCCCCAGCAGAGTCCCCCTGCCTGGGCTGCAGTGACTGTCCCAGCTGTGGAACAGAGGGGCACGGGCGGCTCAGCAGCCCCCGACTGCAGGGGGAGGGGAGCAGGGGCTGAGTGGACAGGCCTCTGCGTCCCGCCCCCTGCGGCTTGGGTCCCATGGCATATTCTGGGCTTCCACATGGGGCCGTGTTCAAAGAAAGGGCTTCATGGTTAAAAAACGCCTGAAAGCCCCGGGGGTAGGTGGTCACTAAGGGCCAACACTGAGATGGAATCGGGGACCCCCTCACCTCAGCGGGCTGAAGACCTTCAACAGAGCCTTCCTGACACCCAGGGTCCCAGGGACTGAGACCCAGAGGCCAGCAGAGCTGGGGAGCAGCCCGTACTCACACAGTCCACCACCATCTTGCCCAGTTCCTTGGCCCCAAAAACAGTCTTGGCCAGTTCCCAGGGGTTGCTGGGACGGAATACATCCACACAGGTCACGGGCACCTGTGGGGACTTCCCTGTCCCCAGAGAGACCACGATGGAGAGCTTCTTCACCTTGTTGCGCTGACCCTGTTGGGGACAGGACAGGGGTAGTTGGAGGGGATCTTCCTGCCGGCAGACCCTTCCCCAGGTGGCAGGGGCAGAGCCTATCCTGTCCCCTCCTTTGCTTCACAACAAGCTCCAACATGCCGGGCACATCGGCAAGTCCCCCCCCTTCCCCCGCCGGTGGGGCTCAGCCACCACAGGAGGCCACTCAGGTGATGAAGACCCTTCCCAGTCCGAATCTTGGGGGTCCCTCCTCCTCCAGGAAGCCTGCCCTGCCCTGTCTGGCCCCTAGAGGGTGCCTGCCTCTGTGACCGCTGCTCCTGCTGTGTCACCCAGGGGCTGCATCTGGGGCTCCCTGATGACCACGGTGAGAACCGCAGCCAGCAAGGCTCTGGCACCCTAGGGGTCAGGCAGCGTCCTATACATTTTACAGAAAAGCACGCGGGTATCTCATGCCAGTCCCCACGCTGGTACCATCATACCCCATACAGTGGCTGGAGTGAAACACAGGCAGAGGCAGGACCCCAACCCTGCAGCCAGAGTCCTGAGCCTACGTCCCGGCGCTGCCGCTAACACGCATGGGCCTTGCCCCACCTCTGTGCTAAGCTCCTCGGGCCGAGGGCTACTTCTGTTCCCCGGGATCGCCGACTCAGCACAGTCCGCCCCCGGAGGCCTCTTCCAGGGGCCCTTTTCGAGTGCCCTAGTCTCTTAGCAGAGGCGGTTCTGCTCCTGGACTCCCGCACAGCCCTCCACCACAGCACCCGAAACCCCTGGAGCGGCATTTACAGTCTCCCCAGACATGAGCTCCCCAAGGGTAAGCATGTGTCCCCAGGCTTGCACAGTGGCCAGCACTGATGCTGGCATGTCCTGGTGTGCCCGCCACCCTCCCTCCTAGGTGCCCCTCACCACTCACACCAGATTGGGCCTCAGAGTCCCTCTGATTAGCTCAGAGCTCTGGGCCATCACCCATCGTGCGGGTTCAAGTGTGAGATGGAGCTGCCGTCCCACGCACCAAATGAACGGGCTTAAGAATCAAAGCCACATGCTCTCCTAGGAGGCGATCCTTCGCAAGATTTGCTCAAAGAGGTCAGCTCCCACAGCCGGTCATGTCCAGGCCCCTCGCACTGGAGGTGCTCTCACCTTGCGGATCATGTCCTGGTTGTACTCATGGATCTCGGTCATGGCATCCAGCGTGGGGTTGTTGGCCAGCAGTCCGCCGTCCAGGAAGCGCCCATTGGGCCGGAAGTAGGTGGGGGCTGCCCCACTGCTCCGGGCAGCCCGCCACACCAGCTGCTCTGGGGGGTGGGGTGAGGGAAGACGGTGGCCCAGTGGCACCAGGGGACTGGTACAAAACCCACGCTCTGCAGAGCTCCGTGTGCGTGTGGGTCTGTGGGTCTGCAGGGAGAGGAAGAGGCTGGGAACTCTTCAGAAGCACGAACCACAGTCCGTGCCCTCTAGCCCTGCTGTCCATTGGAAGGCAGGGTACAAGGGGGGGCCTCCGGGGGACTCCTTTAGCCTGCCCGAGGCAGGAGAGCCCCCCAGTTCTGCCTGCCCTCAGCGGACGGACTCGGGGCAATGGCTGGGATGCTGGTGAGCCAGGGGGACCCCGGGAGCAAACCTATGACTCCGACCCTCCACCCGACCCCTTAGGCTCATTGTTTCCAGAAGACGCATCAGACATGGTTTTAACCTGAGGGCTGAGCTGGAGGCTTGAGGTTAATATTCTGGCTGAATCGAGGCTCCCGTACAGACTCCGGAGCGTCATAATTCCGAAAGAGGTGGAGTTCAGCAGGTTGCCGATCAGACAGCGTCCCTGTCAGCATCACCCTGAACAGGAACAGGGGGAAAGACAGCTGGTCACCGACTTAGCCATCCCTGAAAATCCACGCTGGCAAGTTTCATCCAGATCACCAAAGGCATCATCCTTACACCCAGCGATCCTGCCCCTGGGAGTTCATCCTAAGACATGCTCGTGCACGCAGAAGACGGGCACACGCGAAGTTATTAACAGGTCTGTTCAAGCAAACCGCGGAAACAGCGGATATGTCCACCAGCGGGATGTTTCAATGGCTCCTCTACCCCAGGGGGTCTGTGTCACTGCGGGATGACCGAGGAAGCACTTTATGTTCAGATGGGTGGTAAGCCCCAAGGTTTATGGTCAAGTGCAAAAAGTAAGGTTTAGGACAGTGTGTGTAGTATGCCACCATTTATTTAAAAATAAAACCTACCACGCTGAGGTACTTATTTGCTTGGTCAGAAGGACCCATGAGCAGAACCTAGGAATAGTGAGGGGCCTCTGGGGCAGGGGACAGCTTGGTGGCTGAAGCCCCCAGACAGCAGTGGGAGGAGACTTTTCATCATGGCACCTTTGATTCCTCATCAGTGTTTCACAATATGAGCCTATAACCTATTAGAGAAGACTCCTTCTTATCTCAAAAGACAAAAACATCCTTAAATAGTGCAAGAAATGGGGACTGGCACAGCCCCCTTGGAAGCTAATATGTACTAAGATCTTACATATCTCTGAGAATTTCATCTGAGAATTCCATTTTGGAAAATCTATCCCTAAGGAAGAATCTGAGCTACAGCAAGAGCTCCTTTTCTTTTGTTTTTTAAAGATTTTATTTATTTGACAGAGAAAGACACGAGAGAGGGAACACAAGCAGGGGGATTAGGGGAGGGAGAAGCAGGCTTCCTGCCAAGCAAGGAGCCCAATGTGGGGCTCGATCCCAGGACCCCAGGATCATGACCCGAGCCGAAGGTAGATGCTCAATGACTGAGCCACCCAGGTGCCTCTATAATAAGAGCTTCTTGCATAAGCTATTCAGTACAACGTAATTTATTACAGTAAAAAAAATGAACCGATCTAAATGGTAACAATAGAGGGGTGCCCAGCTGCTCAGTTGGAAGAGCATGTGACTCTTGATCTCAGGGTTGTGAGTTTGAGCCCCACATTGCATATAGTGATTACTAAAAAATAAATAAACTTTACAAAATAAATAAATGGTAACAATAGAATGGGTAAGTAAATAAAATGTTTTGCACCCATTCCAAATTATACTAGCTGACTAATAAAAAAATATGTTAAATTGTAAAGAAAAATATACATGAAAGGGGACAAAAACTGCTTCTGCATAGGAAAAAAAAATTGGTTTTCCATTTCTGGGAACACTGTGGAAAGCTTATCTGAACAACTTCCCCACTGAACAAAAAGTAAAATGCTGGAAAAAATATTTTTAAAAATCTCTCCTCAAAATATAGAAGACCGGGGGTGCTGGGGTGGCTCAGTTGGTTAGGTGTCTGACTCTTGATTTCAGCTTAGGTCATGATTTTGGGCTCATGAGATCAAGCTCCACATTGGGCTCTATGCTCAATGGAGGTCTGTTTGAGATTCTCTCTCTCCCTCTCTCTCAGCTCCTACCCCCTGCACTCTTTCACTCTCTCAAATGAATAAATAAATCTTTAAAAAAAGGGGGGATGCCTGGGTGGCTCAGTCAGTTAAGCGTCCAACTCCTGATTTCAGCTCAGGTTATGATCTTGGGGTTATGAGACTGAGCCCCACATCAGACTCCATGCTCAGCGTGGGGTCTACTTGGGATTTTCTCTCTCCCTTTAAATACATAAATAAATAAAATCTAAACAAAGCAAAACACACACACACAAAAAAAAAAAACATAGAAGACCTAACAAGATAGGAAGGAAGTAATCTGGGGAAGCTCGGCGGATGAGCAAGAACCCAGAGAGGTAAGTGGGTCCAGACCCAGGCTTGACCTGAGGCAGTTACCAAACACAGTAAACCTGAGCTTCAGTATTGATGCTTTCATGGAGCCAGGGGGACAAAAGTCAAAAGCCCAGGATCCCACATTAGGGTGGGATCCCAAAGGACTGCACTCTTGGAATAAGGGTAAACCAGAAATAAACCTGCCCCTTCCTCACCCAGAGGCTATGAGGAAAGTTACCTCGGCATTGGATAAAGGAGAGAAAGCAGAAAAAAAAAAAAAACCCCGAAAATGTATAACCATAAGCTAACCTTTGGTAGTCTAAATTTACATCACCTGTGGGGACGTCCCCAAACCTTCATGCCAAGAATTCAGGTATAGGGGCCCTAGATGGCAGGGTACCTAGGTACCTGAAAGAGACAACACAAAACACTCTGGAGGAAGATACTCTCATCCTAGGCCTCAAAGAATCCACACGTATTATTTTTCAATACTAAAGAACACCACACAGTTCAAAGGCAGTGGGGGAGGAGGTGTAGTACATGATGAAATAAAATCATAAATGAAAACCAGTATAAACCAACATAAACAGCAAAGCATACCTACATACACTGCAGATATTTGAGTCCTTAAACAAAGATTATAAAACAAGCTATGTTTACAATATTTAAAGACATCAAAGGCTAGTGTGATAGTATCTTCAGGGAATAGGAAACTATAACTAATGACCTAGAAGATTTGAAGAAGAACCACAGAGTATTGCTAGAAATTAAAAAGTAAAAAAAGCAATAGAATTTTAAAAATCAATGGATGGGTTAAGTGGAAAATTAGATAAGGCTAAAGAGAATTTGTGAATTGGAAAATAGGTAAGAAGAAATTTGTCTACAAGGCAACAGGGAGAGATAAAACGATAGAATATACAAGAGAAGTTACAAGACATGAAAGACAGAAAAGGTCTAGTGTATGTTTAACTGGAGTTCCAAAAGGAGAGGAGAGAGAAAACTCGGAAGAGGCAAGGGTTGAAGGGATAACAACTCAGGTTTCCAGAACTTAAGAAAGGCAAAATCCAAAGATTCAAAACTAAAAAATCCCATGCAGGATAAACTGGAAATACTTGCTATCTAGATATATCATAGTATAATGGTAGAACACGAAAAGCAAACACATAAATAAAAACATCCAGAGGAAAAAGAGATCAATTACTTTCAAAGGAGTAACAGACTGAAACTGACTTTCCAAAGCTAAAAGATGATAGAATGTTACCTTGCATGTTCCCGAAGAAAATCATCAGTCTAGAATTCTATACCCAGCAAGAATCAGAAGAAAATAAAACTATTTTCAAACAATTCTGCTGGCAGAGAATTCACCACCAGTAGTCCCTCTCTAAGGAAAAGTCAAAAGACTATACTTCAGGCAGAAGAAAAGTGGAAGTCTGAGATGCAAGGAAGATGGCAGAACAGAGAAGTGAGAGACATCTACCCACACATATACACATGCATACACACACACAGCCAACTGTATGCTGGAAGCAGCTCATACTGGCTTGTAAGAACCTATTGCTAAATCCCATAAGGTGGTTGTTAAAGTGCTGGTAACTTGAAATTGGCCATGGCGGGAGTATTTACGCCATGGGACTTAGTGAACACTATAAATCAGGGCTTCTTCCCCCAGAGATCTGTCTCCCCAGCACACTACTGGACAAATCTAAATGAAAACAAACTTTGAAAGATAATAATAATGTCTTGTGAGCTTAAAAAAACAAGACAGACTTCAAATACGGGAAAACACCTATAGATATGATGGAATTAAATTATTTTAAAAGGCTTGATTATCTGAGGGAAGGATAATGGTATCAATTAAATTTAGGCTTTCATAAGTTAAGCATGCACTAAGGGAAAAAGAAATGAGTGCACAAATTTCAAACCACGGGGGGAAATACAATGATCAAAATTATTCAGTAATTCTAAGGCACCTGAGTGGCTCAGTCATTAAGTGTTTGCCTTCAGCTCAGGCCATGATCCTGGGGTCCTGGGATAGAGCCCCATGTTGGGTTCCTTGCTCAGCAGGGAGCCTGCTTCTTCCTCTCCCTCTGCCTGCCATTCCCCCGCTTGTGCTCTCTCTTTGTGTCACATAATAAATAAATAAATAAATAAATGACATAAATAAATAAATCTTAAGAAAATAAAATAATAAATAAACAAATAAAACATAAGGACTCAAGAAGGCTGAATTAAAGGGTGAATACAGATACACCATACAAATACAACCAAAGAAAGCTAGTGTCTCTGTGTTGGTATCAGGATAAAATGGGCTTTAAAGCAAAAAGCATTCCTAGAGATAAAGACAGCTACTTCATAGTAATAAAGGATCCCAGTCCTTTAAAGAGAAGGAAAATATATATAAAGAAAAATATATAACAAATATATATGCACTTAATAACGTAGTGTCAAAATATTAAAACAAAAATTGACAGCACTATAGGGCAAAAGGGCAAGTTCCCAGAGTAGAAGATTTCAACATGGTTTCTCAATAATTGATAAAAGTAGTGAGCAAAGACTTCTTAAGGGTATGGCAGAACTGGAAATCTTAAACAATATTCCTAGCCAATATGACTTAATCCACTGTGCAGAACTTGGCACTCAATGCAAAATATATTCTTTTAAGTTAGATGTGGGACATTTATAAGAATTGACTGTAGAGAAGTCCACAAACCAAGTCTCAACACATTTTGAAGGACTAAAATCATACAGGCATGTCCTCTAGCCAGAAAGCAATTAATAAGAAAAATATAACTAGAGAATTCCCTAGATTTAGAAATTGAGAAATGTATTTTTAAGAAACTATGGTTAAGAAATTATAATGATGGGGCATCTGGGCAACTCAGTTGTGGGAAGCCACGCAGAAGCCTGAGATATGAGCCAAACCAGGCCCTGACTTGCGCCTTCCTGACATTAAGGGGTTAAGCAACCTCAGCAATGGAAAGAAAGGTTGAGTAGCTCTGAGAAAGGGTCTGTGCTATGAGTCTCATGATGGCCTACGTGACTACCCATTGGGGTTTATCAGGAACAGGACAATGCAGGCCTAAGTCATCAATCCATGCCTGGACCTTGCTGTTCTTGCATGGGCCATAAAATGCACCTGGCGCCCTTCTTCAGTCCCTTCATCAATAGGGAACTTATCCATAAGTAGGCAACATGCTGGCGTCAGGGGATGTCTGTGTGTTTAACCTAAGGGAACTGGTAAACAAGAGCCTGGAGAAACTATTTTTGGTATGCGGTGGGCGGTAAGTCTCCCCTAAGTGTTTCTGCTTTCTATATAATCATGCACACTTCGTAATAAAGTTGGCACTGCTTGGACATCATCCACTGTGCCCCCCCTGTCCCCATCTCTTTACGTCTCATATTCGTCTCACCATCTTCTTACCCTCTCGACCCTGGTCGTGTTGTCACGCCTGCTGCGACACTCAGTGGGTTAAGCATCTACCTTTATCTCAGGTCATGATCCCCAGGCTCTGGGATCAAGCCCCGGGAGCCTGTTTCTCCCTCTGCCTGTGCCTGCCACTCCCCCTGCTTGTGCTCTCTCTCTGTCAAGTAAATAATCTTTTAAAATAAATATTTTTTAAAATTTTAAATAAAATAAAATTTAAAAAATATATAATGAAAATTAGGAAGTATTTTGAACAAAACAATCATACACATGCTTATGGGGTATCATTAAAACAATTCTTAGAGGGGCGCCTGGCTGGCTCAGTCAGAAGATTGTGCAATTCTTGATCTTGGGGGTGTGAGTCTGAGCTCCACATTGGGTGTAGAGTTTACTAAAAATAAAGAAACTTTAAAAAAAAAATCTAGTTCTTAGGGGAAAGTGTTTAAACTTATACATACAACCCTATATACACATATATTATACAATAGAAGGTTAAAAATCAATGAGCATCATTGATTTTAAGAAGTTAAGAAAAAAACCAGCTAAACAAACCCCCAAAAAAGTACAAGAAGGAATAAAAACAAAAGTAAGTGAAACAGAAAACAAACACACAACAGAGAGCCAATAAATAGCCAAGAGCTGGTATCCTGGAAGACTAATCCAACGGAAAAGCCTGTAGCAGGACTGGTAAAGAGGTGTACATAATTTGGGTTTAAGGAGGCATCACAACAGATCCTGCAGACGTTAAAAAAATAATAAAGAGAACATTTTGAACACTCTATGCCAATCCACTTGAAGAGCCGAGGAACTTGATATGTTCCTAGAAAAACCCCCAAAACCAACTCAAAAAGACATTTAGAAATTCTAAATAGTCTTATATGATCATTAAAGAAGTTAACTCAACCATCAAAAAATCTTCCTCCAAGCAAATCCCAGGCCTTGATGACTCCACAGGCAAATTCTACCAAGTATTCAAGGAAGAAGCAAAGTGTTTATTACACTAACTCTTCCAAAAATAGAAAGAGGAAATACTCCCTCAAAACCCAAACCCAGCAACCCTCAAACAGGGAAAAAAATGGGTCCAGCTCACTCAGGAATGTGGATGCAAAAATCTAAACAAAATTATTAGCTGGTGGGGCCCCTCAGAATTCTCTCTGTAAAAGGCACCAGGAATTGAAAGCAGGAACCAGGAAAGAGACCTGTGCACCCCTGTGAACAGCAGCATTATCAACAAGTCAAAGGATGGAAACAACCAAAACGTCCATCCATGGATGAACAGACAATGTGGTGTATCTGTACAATGGTGTGTTGTTCAGCCTTGACCAGGAAGGAAACTCCTGACACGTGTTCCAACATGGACGAACGTCAAGGGCACTATGCTCAGTGAGAGGGACCAGCCGTAAAAGGACAGATATTATATGGTCCCCTTCCAGGGTGTCCCTATAGTAGTCAAAATTCTAGAGAGAGAAAGCAGAATGACAGTTGCCAGGGCCTGAGGATGCTGGGAATGGAGAGGTGTTTCATGGAACAGAGTTCTAGATTTGCAGGATGAAAAGTTTGGGGGGACAAAAAAGTTTGGGAAGTCAGCTGCGTACCAGTGTGAAGGTACTTACCACTTCCTCAACTGTATCTAAAACGGTTTCTATGGTTAATTTTTATGTTACATGTATTTTACAATTAAACATGGCCAAAGAAATAAATAAATGCTATCTCTAAAAATGTATAATTTACAGTAGCCCAAAACCCACAAAGAACGTGAAGAGATAAAAACCACCACTGTGCAAGATCTCTATAGAAAGAAGCATAAATCTGCACTGAGAAACTTTATTTTTTTTAATATTTTATTTATTTGTTTTAGAGAGAGAGGAGAGAGAGAAAGTGAGAGAGGGAACACAAGCAGGGGGAGTGGGAACAGGAGAAGCGGACTTCCCACTAAGCGGGGAGCCGGAGGCGGCTCGATCCCAGGACTTAATGACTGAGCCACCAGCCCTGCACTGAGAAACTTTTTAAACCAGTGGAGTGTTCTACTATATTCTCTCATTGGGAAGCTCAGCGTTTTCAGAGGCCACCTCCCCCCCCATGTAAGCATACAGATTCAGTGTAATCTTTACCGAAGCTCCAGTAGGATTTGATTTTCTGTAGAACTGGGCGATCTGATGCTACCATTTACCTGGAAGCACAAACAGCAGCAAGTAATCTTTGTACAGCACCGTGCGTGCTAGGTGCTTGCTTGCTTTCTGCCTTCTTAAAAAATATTTTAAAAATATTATTTAAAAAATAATTATTAAAAATTTTTTAAAAATATTTTTAAAAATATTCTTTCTGCTTTTTAAAAAATTAAAGAATTTAAAATTTTAATTAAAAATAAAAATTTAAAAAATTTTTTAATTTAAAAAATAAAATTAATAAAAAAACAATTTAAGAAATCTCTACCCCCAACATGGAACTCACACGCACAACCCCGAGATGTAGAGTCACACACTTCTCTGACCGAGCCAGCTTCAGGTGTCCCACTAGGTGCTTTCTAAATATTAACTTTTTGGGGTGCCTGGGTGGCTCTGTCAGTTAAGCGGCTGACCTCGGCTCAGGTCATGATTCCAGGGTCCTGGGATCGAGTCCCGCATCCGGCTCCTTGCTCAGCAGGGAGACTGCTTCTCCCTCTGTGTGCCGCTTCTCCCGCCTGTGCTCTCTCCCTCTCTGACAAATAAAATCTTTATAAATAAATAAATGTTAACTTTTCTCCACCTCATGAAAACCCTAGGAGGCAGGTAGTATGTTATTCCCATTTTTGAGAAGAGGAAACTTCAGGGCACGCGATCTTAACCACTTCTCTAGGGCGCCTCCAAGAAGAGCTGGGATACCCTTGAAGATGGACAAGGTGGGAGGCTCTGCTGCCCCAGATACCGGGACTCGCCATAAAGCGGAGGGACAGAGCCAGCCCACAGAACAGAACACAGTCAGAAACTGCTGAGCAGACCTGGAGGGAAAGACAGACCTCTTCACAGATGAGGCTGGGGAAACTGGTTACTCATGTGGAAAACATGAAATTGGGGTCCCCCAATCCGAAAACCAATTCTAGGCTGATGAAGACCTAAACTGTGAAAGGCAGATCTAGAGAGATTGCTGACCTGATAGGAAGATCACTTCCTGCCCCAGGCTAAGGGAGGGTTCTTGAACGAAACGTAAAAAGCACAAACCATAAAAACAAACAAACAAAACAAAAAGGAAAAAGAAAAACATTTATAAATTCTACTACATTAAGAACATCCATTCATCAACAAAACACTGTAAAGAGAATGAAAAGACAAGCCATGGAGTGGGAGGAAAGATTTAAAATCTGTATGTCCCTCAAAGGACTAGTTTTCAGGATATAAAAAAGATCATTAAGAAGCCTCTTGAGGCACCTGGGAGGCTCGGTGGGTTAAGCCTCCGACTCTTGACTTCCTGTCAGGTCATGATCGCAGGGTCCTGGGATCGAGTCCTGAGTGGGGCTCTGTGCTCAGTGGAGAGTCTGCTTGAAATTCTCTCACTCCCTCTGCCCCTCACCCTTGCTCTCTCTCTCTAAATAAATGAAAGGAGGCTCAACCCCTCGGGGTTGTGGATTCGAACCACATGTTGGGCGTAGAGATTACTTTAAAATCTAATACGTACAAAAATAAATGCTTTTAACCCCAAAATCCCACAATCTAATTTTATGAAAAATAGACAAAACACTTGAAGAGTAACTTCATGAAAGGAGAAATGCAAACCACCTTTAAAACATATAGAAAGGGAGGCGCCTGGGTGGCTCAGTTGTTAAGCGTCTGCCTTTGGCTCGGGTCATGATCCCAGAGTCCCGGGATTGAGCCCCACATCGGGCTCCCTCTGCTCGGAAGAAAGCCTGCTTCTCCCTCCTCACTCCCCCTGCTTGTGTTCCCTCTCTGGCTGTGTCTCTCTGTCAAATAAATAAAACCTTTAAAAATTTTACAAAAGGGGCACCTGGGTGGCTCAGTGGGTTAAAGCCTCTGCCTTCGGCTCAGGTCACGATCCCAGAGTCCTGGGATCAAGCCCTGCATCGGGCTCTCTGCTTCCCCTCCTTCTCTCTCTGCCTGCCTCTCTGCCTACTTGTGATCTCTGTCTGTCAAATAAATAAATAAATAAAATCTTTAAAAAAAAAAAAACTGGGTGGCTCAGTCAGTTAAGCATCGACTCTTGATTTCAGGTCAAGTCATGATCTCAGGGTCGTTAAATTGAATCCTGCCTCCAGCTTACGCTGGGGGTAAAGTCTGCTTGAGAGTCTCTCTCCCTCTGCCCCTCCCCACCTCAAGAAAGAAAGAAAAGAAAAAAGGAGAGGAGAGGAGAGGAAAGGAAAGGAAAGGAAAAGCAGAAAAGAAAGGAAGGAAGGAAGGAAGGAAGGAAGGAAGGAAGGGAGGAAGGAAAGAAGGAAGGAAGGAGAAAAGGAAATTTAGGAAACCCACAAATTAAAAAAAAAGAAAAGGAAGGAAGAAAATTTAGGAAATCCACTTCACACCAGTCGGGACAGCAGCACCCCCCGGGTGGCAGGACAGCAGCTAAGGGACTGGGGACATGCTCAATGGACTTTGGGACTTGGCTGGTGGTTATGTGGGTGTTTGCTTTATAATTATTCACTGAATTGGTTTATGAGCTTTTCTAAATGTATGTTCTATTTCACCATTTAAGAGAGACAAAATGTCTAGGATAAAATACACAAAAATGTTTTAAAAACTATCTTTTGGTTTCTACTACATGAATGATATTTTCTTCCTTTTTATTTTTACTTTTTTGCGTATTTTTCCGATTTTTCTTCAAAGACTATGCATTATTCTTAAATAAAAAAAGAAGATGAAGAAGAAGAAGAGAAGGAAGGAAGGGAAAAAAGAAAAACGGAAAAAGCTTTATTATGAAAAGAAATCCTCCCTAACCTGCAAGGCCTTGCTCACACATCACCACCTCCAGGGAGCTCCCCCTGACCACCTCGCCCTCAGTCCTCAGGCCCCTGTCAGCTCATGAACACTTCTCAGTGCCCTGCTCTGGGGCAGATGCTGGGGCTGCAGAGAAACAAGGCAGCCACATTCCTGCCTCAGGGAGCTCAAGAGTCTGGCCAGTGACAGACACAGGCACGAGACAGACAAGAGAGCACTCCTGGGCTGGGCAGCATGACAAAGACGTAGCATTGCCATAGGCTCTTCTGGAACTTCTCAAACACCTGCAGCTGTGCACGGCTGTCATTTTCCAGGTCATTTATCTCCCAACCAGACTGCAAATGGCTCACCAGACTTTCCACCTGGTGGTGACCCCCTTCAACCGCCCCCCCACACACATGAACACACATGCGCACACACGTACACACACACACACAATGCCTGGAGCACAGCCTCACTCGACAAAAGGTCTCAGGTGTGTGATGGACGAGAAGCGACCCCCTCTGACCCGGGGATGTGCCATTGGGGTGGGAAAACAGCAGCCCCAGGTTGGGGGTGTCCTACAACAGAATTCTCCAGAAGCTCGTGGCCCACTTGGGAAGGAGCTACCGGGCCCCCCCAGCCTCCCGCCACTTTCAGCAGACCGGGGCAGGGAGCCCTCTGCTCCCCCAGAACAGCGGGAGGGCTGCCCGGCTGGGGCCACAGCCACAGCCTTACTCCTAAGGCTTACTTGGGTTTCTTGACGTCGGTCATCTTGGTGTGCTCCCCAAACTCGCGTTTCAGGAACTCCTCCAGGGGCCCCGACTCGTAGGGCCGTGAGCCCCGGAACACCTCGTCCTTCATGCGAAAGTACACACCCCGCATGTAGGCCATGGACTTGCCTAGAACAAGGAGGGGGAGACACGAGGGTCCTGCTCCGACAGCCGCAGGGAGGGAGGCCAGCCGGGGCTCCTGGGCCTCTCCTCGGCCACTTCCCACAGAGGCAGAAATCCCCTTCAGAGCCCCGAGGCTCTGCACTTAATTCTGTAGCCATGATTTTGTATTTTCCTTAAAGAAGGGCCCTGAAAGTGTAAGCGTTTATAAATCTAATCTACATCAACCCCAGCTGGCTCAGAAGAGAAGGACCAACCCTGTCCTGTGGGCCTCTGAGGACAGGCAGGGTCAAAGGGGACAGGCTGCACCTCTCTGGGGCCAGGGCTGAGGAGAGGTGGGTGTCTGCTCTTACGAGAGGCTGAACTAGGGGACTTCTCAAATCCTTTCCATAGCTCCCCAGGAGTCTGAAGAAGGAAGTGACCCTTTCTGGAGGAGGCCAGGACCTCCGCCCCCAGACCTCACGTCCCACTGGGCAGACACAGATCCAAGAGAGCTTTTCTCTCGTGGAAAGCAGGAACTGGAGACCAGAGAGGGGATGTGGGGCCCCGGAGGCCCGGGGACAGGGGTCTCAGCACATTGCCGACGGACAGACTGCAGACTGGACCATCCCAGAGCCACACGGGACTCTGCTCCCAGCCGCCTCCCGACATGGCTGCCTCATGTCCCCGACACCCTGAACTGCAGGGCCATGGGCTCCTCACACGGTGAACACCCAGATGCCTGCGGCTCCCCCATGGGACGGGGGCTCCCTGAGCGGGGGGGGAGGGGGGTTAGCTCTTGTCTCAGCCCCACGACACCACTGCCCAGCACAAGCCTGGCCTGGGGGAGGAGGGTCCTCTCCCTGCGCCTTCAGACCTGGGCAGGGGGTGCACTGGAGAGTCTGGGGCAGGGACAGCAGGTCAGGGAGGCAGAGGACCATTCTTGCCTGGGCAGTAGCTGGCTCTGGGAGGGCCCTTCACAGGCAGCCTCAAGCAGCCCAGACAACTCCACAAAGGGAACTACCTAGAAGCCAGTCGGGAAAGCGAGGCCCCTCTGTCACCTCTGCGAAGCTGTGATGCGTGGGGGCCCTGTGGCCCTGGGAAGTGCTGGGCTGAGTGTCTAGGGAGCTGTCCTAGCCCCTGCAACCCCACAGGGCTGGTTACGTGACTTTGAGGCACCCCTCTCCCCCCACGGCCTGGATTTCCCTGTGGGTGAAGGCAGCATGCTGACTGGGACTCTGGCTTTCTTGGACTCCATGGCTCATCCTTCCCGAGACCACCCACTGCCTCCGCCCTCAGACTGGTTTTCCTTACTCCCAGCACTTCCCAGGCCCTGTGGGGCCTGCCTCACCAGGCTATCGGGGAGAATAGTAGAGGAGACGGATGTAAAAATGCTTCGTACATGGAAAGGCTCATTCTATCCCCCATGAAGGGCAGGGCACCCAGGCCCGGCCCAGCCCCCCAGCCCTTCTCTTTCCAGCCTTGCACCCAATGCCCTCAGCCTCCCCCACAAAGGGCTTTCAGGGCCTCCCTCCCCAGCAACCCTCTTTGCAAGGCTCTGAAACGAAACTGAGCACCATTTGAGGGCAGATCCCAACCACCACCCCCAGCCCTGCCCCTGCCGCCCAGGGGCCTGCCCTCACTGTGCAGAATGGCCAGGGCCAGGATGCCCCCCGTGCTGGTCCCTGCCACCCAGTCAAAGAGATCCTTGGTGGCGACGCCCGAGGCCTTCTCAATGGCGATGAGGAGCTGGATGATGACGAGGCCCTTCACGCCCCCTCCGTCCAGGCAGAGCAGGTGGTCGTGCCTGGTGGGGGGGGGGACAGCAGTGGGAGAGAAGAGGGTCCCGTTACCGCCCAGCACTCTGCGTGGGCCTGCGTCCCTGAGCATCTGTGAGTGCGGAAAGATAAGGCCCCATAGAGCTCACTCGCTACTGGGGCCTTTTGGGGTGGAGAAGCAAGAGCACAATCAGTAAAGGAGTAAACATACAGTATATCAGGAGGGGAAAAAGTGCAACTAGCAATAAGGAAAGGGGCCAGGTGCCACCTCAGCAGATGGCTGGGTCTGTCCCTCCCACTTGGTTTGGTCAGGTTTGGATTCCCAGGCCTGCCCTGCAGCAGGTGCCTAAGAAAAGTCTATTTGAATCAGACAAGGCTGGGGGAGAGGGCTGGTACCCGGCAGCCCGCCAGGAATGCTGATGGAGAGGGTGAGGGCCGTCCTCCCAGTGGGCGGGGCAGGGGAGGAGGGGGACAGGGAAGAGGGACCGTCTGTATGCCAGGAGCTGCGAGTTCCTTTTCCCAGCGTGAATTCACAGGAACATCCCAAACCCCTTTGAGGCACTGCTCCCCCAGTGCACATCTGTGAAGGAACGAAGCTCAGAGGTGAGGTGACCCTCCAGAGTCCCAAGATTGGGAACTGCTATGGCCGGGTCCCCAACCGGGGTCTGCTGACTCCCGAGTGCTCGGTCACATGCCCTGACACATCTCCCGCGGCCCAGCCATGCCCAGCTCCCGGCCCGGGGAAGGCTGTCACGGTCTATGTTCAGACCGGGAAGCTTCCTTCTGGTCTCCTCATCCTTCTGTCTCGGCTTAAAAGTCCCTGCCGAGAGAAGCCTGCTCTGAGGCCCTCAGCTCCCCCAGCTGAGCCCGCTCCTCCTGCAACCGCTCTATCTGTGGGGAGCACTCCTGGCTTCCATAAGCATTTCCATTTTCTTCCGCCCCCAGATGGGCCGGAAGCTCCCTCTGCACAGGGCTGCCAAGTCTAGGGAACTCGAGAGCCACCCAATAGACAGCTGGGAGATGGGGACCAGGCTGGCCTACCTCTAGGGTCTCCTGTCTTCCAGGACCAGCTGCCCGGCCCTACAGCAAGCCCATAGGGTGGCAGGGGAGGCTGCGCTGTCACTGGAGGCCCAAGCAGACATGCGAGGGACCTTTCTAAGGACGTAGGGCTTATATCAGAGACATCGGCCCAGATGGAGCACGGCGGAGTGACGTGACCCACAGCCCCGCATGGGGAGGTCCCTCCAGGGGTGTCCTGATTCTCTCCTCAGTCCCGCCTGCAAGGAGGGCACTCCGGCTGGGGCTAACTACCCTGGTCCTGCCGGAGAATCTGCCTTCTCTCCTCTTATGGGCCAGAACAGGTCGGTCCTCCTTCTGGTACCTTCCTTGGCCCCCACGCAGGTGTGTGCACATGTGTATGTGTGTACATGTGCCGCTGGGAGGCGCGGTGGCAGGAACCTCCAGAGTGTGGACGGGGCAGGGGCGCCTCCAGGGCACACGTCACAGGGCAGCCTTGGAAAGGAGTGGGACCTACCAAGGGTGAGCCAACCCTTTAGGCAAGGAGAGGTAGAGCCACCTGTCTGCCACGGCAGGAAGGGCGTGAGCTCCAAAGACCCAGGCTCCAAAGACTCTGCTCTGATGCTCACTGTGTGAGCCAGAGGTCACTTCACCTCTTGGGACTCAGGTCCCCCACGTGCAGAACAGGCAGGCTGTTGGGAGCATGGAACAGTAAGAGCCAGAGAACAAGAAAGCAACTCTATTATAGAAAGGAGAAGAGAGAGCGAGCGAGCACAGTCGATCCCAAGCACATCTATGCCGGGAACTTGCCGTGCGTGGCAGACAGTTTCTGAGCCCCAGGGACTGTCCTCAAGGACCAAGGCCTCTGCTCTTTGTGCCCATCTCCCAGGCCTGCCTCCAAGAATGGGCCTATTACAGCAGGTGGGGAAGCCGGCCCATCCACGAGCTCCATGGGGGGAAGCAGGCCATGGGACAGGGTGGAACCAGGGGAAACAGGCTCAGCATCACAGAGGGGATCTGGGGGACCTTCCCTAACAAATCGGGACAAGGGCAGGAGGGAACGGACAGGAGTGCAGCCACCTCCGTTGTGTGACCCCTGAGCCTGCATGGTCACTGACGAAAGAGCAGACCCAGGCTCTCTGAAGAGCCGGTCCCTTCACTGTGAACTACAGAGGATGCCCACTACCTCGCAGGGAACCTGGTGGGGACCAGCCGAAAGCCCCAGCCCGCTGGAGAGCACCAGGCAGAGCCGTGAACATGCGGTCTCCCTCCCTCCTCCACTTACGTTCGCTTCTCATCCCTCATGGAGCTGAGGATGAAGGCTGGCTTCCGGGACCGGGAGATGTGTACGATGTCTTGCAGTTCTGTGAAGCACAGGGTAGGGTGGGCCGGAGCCACACGGGGCCAGGCTCCCACCATCCCATGGGTGCAGAGAGCAGCTCTGGGGCTGTGCCCTCCCCCAACTGCCCCCAGCAGGAGCACCTGCCTCCAGCCGCAAGGAAGGGCTCTGTGTCCCAGGACCCAGGTAAGCCAGAGGCCACCAGCCCCTTGGGGTGAACTCGGCTAGAATGTGGAGGGGAGCCCACCGCTCTGGGAAGGGCCCCAGCCCACCCGGCCAGCTCCCAGACTCTCCTTGATGCCTTCCTCCCAAAGCCCCGAAGCCCGAGCACCCCGCCATGCCCCATGCTTCTCAGCTCCCGAAGCATTTTCTCATGCATCGGGCAAGCGCAGCTGCTGACCTCCATCATCACCACAATCCTTATCCCCAACTTCCAGAGGAGGCTCCAAGAGCTTTATGAGACTGACTCGTCCAAAGTCATTTAGCCAAAAGGGCTGAGTCTGGACATTCCTTGAGGTTAAGTCCATGAGTGGAGAGAGATAAACAACCACTCTCCAGATGCTGTTCATCCTGATCCCAGGTCTAGAAACTTCAGCAGCCTCTCAGATCAGCTGCACCCACCACTCCCTCTGTTCTGCTCTGTGCCCCAATCCCCCACCGCCACCCCCCAATGGACTGGCTGCCCTCCTGCCTGGCCCGGCACTGCCATGCCATCTAGCTTCCAACAGGCCCTCCCCATCCTTGTGCAGAGTCTAGAAGCAGCAAAGTAGGAATGCAGGCTGCAAGGCAGGATGCCTCCCCTTCACCAGGGCCTGTGGCCAGAGGGTGGGCGATATGAGCAGGAGAGACTGGCCAGGAGAGGCAGTGGACAGAGTGCCAGGGAGAGGGTGGAAAGGCTGGCTGCGTGTGTCTGGCCTGCAGCTGGGAAAGAGAGGGAACTAGAGCTACAGTGAGCTCGGGGCTCGGCAGGCTCACCAGCCCCTCAAGGCCCAGGGCATTACCCATCTGACGCCGCGCCCCAGGCCCACCATCCCGCCTGGCTTGGGTGACGGCCTGCCTGTAAAAGTGAGAGATAAAGATGGGGTGGGGGTGGGGGAGAAGGGCCTGGGTGGGGATGGGCAAGGGAGGAGAGGGGCAAGGCCAGATGCACCGACTGTGGCTGTGGGCTCTGCCTCGCCTGACTCTAGGCTAGGCTGGGCTATACTGGCTAACGGTGCTGGTGTCTGCTTCCACAGCAAGGTGGGAAGAAGAAAGCGGGCTTGCCAAGGATTGGTTTCTGACTGCCCTATTCAGGGGACACTACACTCAAATGATCTCGGGCCCCGATTGGACCAGCCCACAGAAAGCCCAGAGGATGGACCCCATCTCCTTGGGGGCCATCTCCATGGGCACCAAGGACACACAGGGGCAGAGGCAGGTTGCCTGGATATGTTCAAAGGCCTGTAGGTCACCAATGGGGCCAGCAGGGGACACACAGGCCCCAGGCCTGACAGAATGCACGGTGTGGCAGATACACTCCTCACTGGAACCATGAAAGCAACCTCCCTCGTGGGTGCCCTGGGGATGCCCAGACCTGAGACGGTGTCCAGGGCACTCTCGCAGGAGACATGGACTGTGGGCCAACAGCCAGGGACACCACCCCCACCCCCAACCCAGGGCCCTGGGCTCTATCAGTCGCTGGTTGCCTCCAGAGGCTGAGAGATCCTGCCCCATCGTTCCTTGCTCCCTTAAACCACTTCTACCCTAGACCCTGTTTCCTTCAGATCAAGACTGCTTTGATCCCAGCACCTGGGGACCAGCTGGAGAGGAGGGAGTGTGGCGGAGCGGGGCCAGGTTGGGGGGGTGCGGGTGGGGGGGAGGCCTACCTAGGTTGTTTAAGCTGATCGGTGGGGGCTGAGATCTTTCCAGGGAGAAGGAGTGATGTGTCGTAGTGGAGCTCTGCTCCGAGGGGGCCTCTTGGGTGAGTGGGAGACTGTAGTTGGCCCCTATGGTTCTCAGCAGAGTTAAGAGCGTCTTCCTGGTGACGACTAGTCAGGGTTTGGGGAGGGGGGAATCGCACAGGATCACAAATGATGTCAATACGCAAGTGAGAGGCCCTTCCTTTCCACACCAGGTCCCCTCTCTCATCTACCAGGTGGCCTGGGTATGCGGGGGAACTGGGTGCGGTTGGGGGGTGGGGCGGGGGCTGATTCCAGTCTGTTATAAAGAGCTTCCCGGGGCCTGGGAAGGCACGGAAGTCAACCACAGAATATGGAAGTCCAGTCCGAGTACTTGGGGCCACAGAATATGCCCAGTTCGAGTATTTGGGGCCCCCCTGTCCCTTCACTTTCAGTCAAGAAAACAGGACTCCAGGGGTGCCTAGGTGGCTCAGTGGGTGAAGCATCTGCCTTTGGCTCAGGTCATGATCCCAGGGTTCTGGGATCGAGCCCCATGCCCTGCCATGCCGGGGTCCTTGCTCAGCGGGGACTCTGTTTCTCCCTCTCCCTCGACCCCTCTCCCTGGTTCCCACTCACTCACTCTCTTTCAAATAAATAAATAAAATCTTAAAAAAAAAAAAAAAGAACAAGAAAACAAGATTGGGCTTAATTATATCTAATAAAAATTATCTTAAAAACCTAATTTAAAAAGAAAGGAAACCGGACTCCTGCCTCTATGTTCAGCAATTCTCAAAACCGCTGAACGGAGGGTCCCTTCCAGAACTCAAAACGGACCACTCAGCCTGGAGGCTTTACCCTCCTCCTAGCGCGCAGCACATGCGCACTTGCACCCTAGCAGCTACACACCCACAGCAACATCCCCAACTCCCCAGAAGCCCCTCGAGGGGACCCAGACTTCTGCGGAGAATGACCTGCTTTTTCCAGCTCTGACGCCAAGGCTCCCCAAGTGAACATGCAGGGCGTGCAGCAAGCCTGTGTGCACTGGGCATGCGCATACCCCCCCCCACCCCGGGGTGCCGCGCATGCGTCAACCCACGGTTGTTCCTACAAGCGGTCCCGCGGTGAATTCTCAAAGAGCAATTGGCTAACGACTGCTGTACATCCCACCCACCTCCCCAGGAGTCTAGGCATCCTGAGGAAGGATGGGGGCCCTACAGAAGAGGACATCGATTTGGCAAGCCCCCTGTTGGGATCCATCTACTGGTGATGGCCCTTGTTCTTGGGCAAAGAAAGCTTCCCCTCTCAGCCTCCCAGGTGCTCCTGGAAACTCCACGCAGGGAGCAAGGTGGGGAGGGGGTGAGTAGGGACAGGATGCTGGTGCCTGATGGCTGGGACCACCCTCTTCCCCTGGGCATGCACCCACCCACCCACGCCCAACTCTGGTCCAGAGTGCAGGGCACTTACGTTTGCTGATCTTGGAAGCTATGAATGCAGGAGTCTCCCCAAAGTCATTGGGGGTGTCCACCTCTGCCCCAAACACAATGAGGGCCTTGATCATCTCCACATTGTCTTTCTGTTGGGGAATGGAGTAAGGGGAAAATGCAACAGCTCAGGGAAACAAGAGGGAAAGGACGCCAGCCTTTTTCACCTTGCCCATCAACTTGGTGGGCCTCTCATGGGCACAGGAGAAGATGCTGGAGCTTTCAGAGCCCCCACCCACTTAATAACCCAGGCAGAAGCTGGAAGTGACTCACCCCCAGTCCCCAGCCCCACCAGCAACTTCTGGAAGCAAGGCCTTTAGGACCCCCGCCCCAGGAGCCATGGGGACACTGAAGGGTCAGCTGCTAATCACTTTCAGGAGCAGCAGCAAAGGGCAGGCAGGGAAAGGGAAGGCTGTCCTGCCCATCATGTCAAGGGTGTCTTTTATGAGGGGTAACAGAGTACACGTCCTCCCTGATGGTCGCCTTCAAGTGCAGCTTCCCTCCACAGAGCACTGTGCATTTAACATCTGGAGGCTGGGCAGGGGGGCGCGGGACATGGTTTCCCAAAACAAACCTAATAAGCCAGCCACCTGGAGACCAGAGCTCTGGTCTCATCACCTCCCTCTTCCTGGGGTCAGTTTTCTTGCCGAGAGAATGAAGAGTCGTGTCTAGAATACAGCTTTCCAAATGGTGGTCCACGTACATTAGGATTTACAAGGGTACAGCTAAGTATGTGTGCTTGTATCGTTAGTTACGCATTTCTGTTTTCTTTACCTTTCTATTGCGTCACTGGTTTACCCCTTTCGGTAGTGATCGAACACTTCCTTCTAAATAAATTTAAGTTTAGAAGCAAACCAACCAACTTAAATGATTAAGGTCATAACCATAAATATGGTTCATGAATGTGCCCAAAACCATGAGGCTCGTCCGCAGGTGCCTGCGGTATGGTAAACAAGGGACATCGGCAGTTCTCGAAGAGCGATCTGTGGCCCCTCTGTGAATATGGGAGACCCTCTGGAGGGTTCACGAGCATCACACTGTTTTCATAGGGGCGCCTGGCTGGCTCAGCTGGAAGAGCGTGCTGCTCTTGATCTCAGGGTCTTGAGTTTGAGCCCCGTATTGCGCGGTAAAGATTACTAAAAAAGATAAGTAAACTTAAAAAAAAAAAGAAACCCTGCTTTATAAAAAAAAACCAAGATGTTCCCTTTTTGCATTGCGTTGACTTTTGCACCAATGGTGTAAAAACAGTGATGGATAAAACTGCCCAGGCCTCCACAAGACCGGGGCATCAAACTAATACTTGCCCTGGTTTTCCTTTCTGCCACCCGTTCACAGAAAGAAATCACCCAGTTGATTAAATAGCCAGTTTCCCTTAGGAAATGTCCTTCATTCAGTAAGAATTAATTTTATTAAATTTTGACACTGTCTACTCTGTGTCATTAGATGGAGAGAAATCGGGACACCTGGGTAGCTCAGACAGTTAAGTGTCTGCCTTCGGCTCAGGTCATGAAGCTAGGGTCTTGAGATGGAGTCCCGCATGGGGCTCCTTGCTCAGCGGGGAGTCTGCTTCTCCCTCTCCCTGACGCTCCCCCTGCTTATGCACTCTCAATCGCTTTCTGACAAATAAAATCTTAAAAAAAAAAAAAAAAAGATGGAGGGAAAGCATAGGCATTTCTGGGGCATCATCTTGAGGAACCAACCATTGTCTTGAGGAAAAGCATGGATGTAATTGTTTGGGTTGTGAGCAGAACCAGGTTTTTTTTTCTTGGAACGCCATTTTACTTGGGATCATGACTGAAGAGCTACGTACGATGGGTCAGCCTTGGGTATGCAGAAGACACGTTCTCAAAAATGAATGCAGTGAGCCTGGCACTTCAAGAAAAACGCCCACCACATTTTGTGCCAATGATAAAATTCAAGCTCGCAAACAAAAATGGGAATTCCAGAACACTTGTATATGCCATGACGGGCTTGACAGCCTCCCAGAACTGGAAGACTCTTCTGATGAGATCAGTGAGGGTACTTATAAACGTGGGGTTTCGATCCCGTATAATGAAATGGTTCAACAGTCCTACGCACGCACAGTGAGCCAGTATTTTCCAAGGATGACCTGAAATCACGCAGGGGTAAAAGATGCAAGGGGAGTGCAAGAGATACCAAGGGAACGAAGTATGACACGGAGATGGTTGTGGGTCCCACTTGCAACTGACTTGTCAGAAACTAACCCTCCTCCAGTTTAGGTGCAACAGTGAAGAATATTCATGATTCTCTGAGAAGGCGCTACTGTGTATCTTTTTCAACAACCTGTCTATGTGAGCCCAGATTGTCTTCAAACCCAACATACATTCAACAACACATTGCAACAGAATAAATGTAGCAGAAGACATGAGAATCAACATGTCTTCCCTGAGGCCAGGCATTAAAAAGATTCGCAAAAATGTAGAACAAGGAGCACCTAGGTGGCTCAGTGGGTTAAAGCCTCTGCCTTCGGCTTATGTCGTGATCCCAGGGTCCTGGGATCGAGCCCCCATCAGGCTCTCTGCTCAGCGGGGAGCCTGCTTTCCTTCCTTTCTCTTTGCCTGCCTCTCTGCCTACTTGAGATCTCTGTCAAATAAATAAATAAAATCTTTTAAAAAAATGTAAAATGATGCCAACTCTTTTCGATTATTTTTGGTTTGGGAAAATAAAGTTGTTTTTCATAAAAATGTTACTTATTGAGGCTGTGACTGGTGAACTGTCATTTTTTTTAAAAGATTTTTATTTATTATTTATTTGACAGACAGAGATCACAAGTAGGCAGAGAGGCAGGCAGAGAGAGGGGGGAAAAGCAGGCTCCCCGCTGAGCAGAGAGCCCGACACGGGGCTCGATCCCAGGACCCTGAGATCATAACCTGAGCCGAAGGCAGAGGCTTTAACCCACTGAGCCACCCAGGCACCCTGAATTGTCATTTTTAACTGACTTAATATTTTGGAAACTTCTTATTTTT
This sequence comes from Enhydra lutris kenyoni, assembly GCF_002288905.1. Lineage (NCBI taxonomy): Eukaryota > Metazoa > Chordata > Mammalia > Carnivora > Mustelidae > Enhydra > Enhydra lutris. Next base: position 10,030,263 of record NW_019154139.1, on the reverse strand, counting down.
AATCTTCAATCTTTATCAATGAAAAGTCTTTGGGATCATCAATATCACTTTTTAAGCATACAATGGGACCACATGGACCCAAAATTTTGAGAACCAATGAGCTAGATAATTCTAAGGGATCATTCAGTGCTGAAAAATGGCCACGGTTTTATTTAGGGCTTCCACCTCCCAGACAACAATGTCGCCACACGGTTATGGCCTTTGGTATAAAACAGCATGTCTCTGAGTGTGTCCTCAATCTACATCTTTTAGAGTCCCGGAGGCCTGTCCAATCCCATCCCTTGGTGATCTGTGGAACGTACATACGTACACGTGGTACTGCTATGGAATACGAGGTACCGAATACCTACACATGTCGTTGACGAGTGACATTCCCTGCACATCGGTGACGAGTGACATTCCCTCCCTGCAATTTGTATGTTCATACTCTGGTCATCTCTCCACACTGGAGGGGCTTTAAGGGCAGGACCTATGCTCTATAATAAGCCAAAAACTGTGGCCAATCCCTATCGTGAGCCACCAAGATGAGAAGGCAGACCCTGCCTTCTGGGAACTTAGAGTCCCCCTCTAAGGTGTGGACTAGGAGACCGGAATCTCTAAGGAGATAGGAACAATATGTAGATGAGTACTTCCCCTAAGGATGCAGGGCAGGGGGAGAACTGGTATCTCCGGGACATCTCAGGGATGCTCCTGGAGTTACCAAGGGTCTGCCACTCTCTTCTCTCAACGGCTCTGCCAGGTGGGAGCCGATACCCCGGGTTTCCAGATAAGGACACTGAGGCCGACAGGTGACTTGGCCAAGGCCACGGCGGGTCGCTGGGGCTGTACTTCCCCTCTCACACCATGCACCTGTCAAATGGGGAGCCCAGGAGCAGGAGGGACTGCGGCGCAGAGGAAGGAGATGATATTTTGGGCTGAGAGGGGGACACGGAAGGTTCCTAAGGGAGAAGGTGGGGTCTAAATTGAGGAAAGATTCCCAGCGGGGGTTGGAGGGGGCACCGCGGGAGGGCAGCCACAGGCAGGCGGCCCTCCTTGCAGGAGCTGCCAGGGCTGGGGGCAGACGCAGGCTCACCGACATGGCCAAGTGCAGTGGGGTGTTGCCGTGCTCCCCGCGGGCGTCCGCGTTGGCCCCGTAGGTCAGCAACGCCATGACGCAGTCGAAGCGGTTGCGCATCACAGCCACGTGCAGGGCCGTGTTCCCTGTGCTGCTGGTACTGTTCACGTCGCAGCCCCGTTTTAGCAGCATGCGGGCCATCTGCGGGAGACAGGGTCCGTGATGGAGTGCGTGGTGACACCCAGGCACTTCCACCTCCTCCCTGAGACTCCTTCAGGAACTGGACTTCTGGAAAGCTCTAGCCACAATAACAACTCAGGGGGTGGGCCCCAGTTCTGGGCGTGGCCTTAGACCTTGGCCCATGCTGTCAGCACCCCAGAAGTAGAGGACAAAAGGCTGAAGATATGCTGATTTAAGGGGCTTCTGGGTTCTTGCCTGGAGTTAACGGGACCCCTTGCATCTCTGCAAACTCCCAGAAAGGCCCCACTCCCTGCGACTGTCCCTGGGGTCCTGCAAAGGTTTGACCCCTCCCTGGGCCTGGGCAATACACAGCCCTACCCGGGGCAGCCCCGGGGAGCCTGGTCTTTGGAGCCCAAACAGTCCAGAGCCCAAAGTTCAACCCCATTTCATCCCCGTCCTCTGAACTTGGGGGGGTCACCACACCCCCTGCACCCAGTTTTTCTCTTCTGTGAAAATAGAAATGCAAGTGTCTACTTCACAGAGCAGTGACAATGCACGACAAAACGTACACGGAAGGGCCTGACTTGGTGTCTAGCCACTGGCAGACAGAAGGTACCCTACAGAGGTCGGTAATCTCCTCTCTCCCTTGTTTAAGAATAAGCCACATTCTCGGGGGCACCCAGTGCACTGCCAAGCTCGGCTTCCAGAGATCTCCATCCTCCCCAGGGGGTGAAGCCTGGCTTAGGGAAGGCCTCTGGGGAGCTGCCCAGCCAAGGCCTCACACCACCTTCTGTCTGAGTTACAAAGAATTTTCTTACACATTACCTCGCTGACTTCACACCTCCAAAGGCAGGCCACAGGACCCCCAATTCACGGAGGGGACATCGTCACTGTGCCAGTGAGCGGCAGAGCAACACCAGACTGTCCTCTCCCCCTGTGGGGCCACTAAGAGACCAACCCTCACAGCGCCATCCCCAGAGTCATCTTAGGAGCTGCCCTCCTGCGGGCAGCTGAGGAACTTGGGGCTCTGGGACTCTGCCCCCTGCCCACCTACCACTTCCCCTCAGACTCTGCCTACCTCAGCGGTCTTGGCCCAGTGGAGGGGGCTGGCTCCGTAGCGAGGGTCTTTGCTGTGGATCTGGTTGCTGTCCATGCTGATGATCATTTCAGCACACCTAGGGAGAAAGGAGCCATGGGGCAGTACAGAAGGTCGTGGAGGTGGAGGGAGGTGGCCTGGGGCTGGAAAAGGCCAAGACCTGGGGCTTCATCTCCTGGTGAAGGAGAGTTTCTGCAAAATTTCTGTTGGTTTTGCAACAGAACCAACCAGCATGTAAACCAGCATATAGTATGTCAAAGCTCAAGCACCCACCTCCAGGAAGCCTTCCCTGATAACTCCAGTTAGCAATGATCGCTCTCACTAGTGTTGGCCTTAAAGTCAGGTAGGCCTGAGGTCCAGCCCCAGCTTCCTCACTGGCTGATCTCCGGTAAGTGGCTGAGCCCATCTGCAACACGGGCCCAGTCCTAACTGGACTGGCGGGGATTAAAGGAGAGAAGACATTTCACTTCTGTGCCTGGCACATGGCTGCCCTCCATCCCCTACCATCCACTGCTGGTGTTTCACGCAGGGACCAGCATCCTGCAGGAAGTACAGGCAGATGAGTTACAGATTTATTTATTTACCTGAAAGAGAGCAGGGGAAGGGGCAGAGGGAGAGGAAGAGAATCTTAAGCAGATTCCATGCTGAGTGCAGAGCCCGACCTGGGGCTCAATCTCATGACCCTGAGATCACAATCTGAGCTGAAATCAAGAGTTGGATGCTTAGCCGACTGAGCCACTCGGGTGCTCCAGGCAGAGGAGTGAAGACTGCAGTTGCTTTCCACTCCCATAGACTTCGGGTCTATGACCGAAACGCAAAGAGATGCCCATACACCCATATTCCTAGCAGCGTTAGCCGAAAGAGGAACACCCAAATGTCCACTAGCAGGTGAAGGGAAAAGCAAAAGGTGGTCCATGGACTACTGTTCTACCTTAAAAAGGAAGGGAATTTGGAGCACCAGGGTGGCTCCATTGGCTAAGCGTCTGCCTTTGGCTCAGGTCATGATCTCGGGGTCCTGGGATTGAGCCCCGCATCCGGCTGCCTGCTCAGCGGGGAGTCTGCTTCTCCCTCTCCCTCTGCTGCTCCCCGTGCTTCTGTGTGCGCCCTCCCTCTCTCTTTTGTATTGTTTACAAAAAATTAACAAAATTCATTTATAGTATGTCAAATAATAAATAAAATCTTTAAAAAAAAAAAAAGGAATACGTGCTACAACATGAATGAACCTTGAAAACATTTTACAAAGTCAAAGTTGACGCCCAAGGGCAAACCGGGCTCTGTAAAGGTCAACTGGGTTGACATACATAGCAAAGGGGCTCCCAAACTGGAGCTGGGACGGGACCTCTCTCCATAACTCTGATGCTTGAGATTTTCTAGGGCACAGCGGTGCTGGCTACTGCGTGCTGGCAGAGGGATGTCCCCGTGGGGGCCCTGGGAGGACGTGGCCATGCGGGGCTGTGTAGGGCGTGCCCGCGGTGAGGCCACTTGCACCATCTTCTGTGCATGATCCCTTGTGATGTGTACCAGCCCCGCGGTGGGGGGCCTCGCAGGGGCAGAGCAGAATGTGGCTGGAGGTGTCTGAGCAGTGAGCAGTGAGCCGGGCAATACCAGGACCCTAGACAAGAAAGCCTGGGGTGGCCGGAGTTGAGCCAGCACGGGGCTGCCACACTACCTCCGGGGAGAAAAGAGCATCAACCATCATGTGTGCCCATTCGGGCTGCAACCTGCAATCAGGGCATGTGACTACTGGGAATGAGGGTGTCGGTACCGTCTCTGACCAGCTGGTCAAGTCTTCCTGAAAGTTCTAGCCCGCCTTGGCTGTGCTGCGGAGGATCAGGGCAAGGTGGGCTGGTCCACACTTGAACTAGGCCTTTGAGGGGATGGCCATGCCAGCGGGGCCGGCAAGGTAGGCGCAGACTCTAGGAGACTCCAGAAAAAGGGAAAACCCGAGGGAGGGCAAGGCTTGCCCCCCCCATGCACCTGCCACCCTCTGTGCTCTTCCCCCTGCCTGTCCAGAACACAGCCTAGAAGGACCCGGTGACTTCTGTGTCACCTGTCCCGGAGCTGCTCTCTTTTCTGTCTCTTTAAGGCCAGCGCTTAGCACAGCGCCCAGATAGAGGGACCAACTGACCCGTTCATTCTGTCAGTCAGTCTTTCTAGACACTGTCCCCACTAGGCACTGTTTTGAGATATTCGTCTTTTTAAAAAAAGGTTCATTTATTTGAGAGAGAGAAAGAAAGAGCACAAGCAGGAGGGGCAGGGAAAAGGAGAGAGACAGAATCTCAGGTGGGCTCGGGGCTCTCACCACCCCAAGATCATGACCCCAGCTGAAACCAAGTGTCAAACACCCGGTTGACTACACCACCCAGGCATCCCCTTCATGTCTTTTATCCACCCCCACCCCACCCCCGCCACACACACACACACACACACACACACACACACACACACACACTTTATATGGCGAGTTTTCCTGAGACCAGGGTTTCGCAGGTCTGGGGAGAGGGAAGAAATGTGAGAGTGGTCCAGAGCTCCCCAAGGCCTGGGCCTGGAGCCTTCGTCCCAGCAGGGCCACTAGCCAGGAACCATGGGCACATCGAGGCAGAAGGGGCTCAGGGCCACCCCACCAAGCGATCCTAGGCTTTCGGCCAGGAATCTACAGAAGCCACAGGGTAGCACTATAGCCACGAAGGTGTTCAGATCAGGCTGGTGGGCTTAGACAGAAGAGGACCCATCTCTAGGACCCAGCCCTCTTGGGGTGGCACGTGACTCTGACAAGGAGTCATGTGCCAGGGGACCACCTGGAGGAGGTGGAAAAGAAGGACTCCGGGGAAGATCTGGATGATTCTTCTCTCATCGGTAAAGGGAGGTTCGTGGCCAGAAATGAAGGTGTATTACAGAAAACATTTCAAAATTCTACTCTTTGCACAGCTGACTTTCTGGACTGAGGCTCACATCCACTACAGGTTCAAGCACCTTGTTCGGGCCAAGCTGGCCCTTGGCCCAAATGTCGGAAATGCATGGAATGAGCCCACAGAGGCCAGGGCTCACCTGTGCTCCAGGAGAAGTGCTGCGCGAGCCGCAGGCCCCACCAGTGGGCAGAGGAGTGAGGACTTACCCCTTATGGGAGAACTTCATGGCCGTGTGGATGGGGTAGCCAATGGAGCCCATGACATTACACCGAGCATTGCAAAGCAGCAGCACGCGGACCATCTCCTGCTTCCCCATCTGGCAGGCCAGGTGCAGCGGGGTCTGTCCCTGGTTGTTCACCCGGTTCAGGCCAGTCGATGCATTCTTCCCTAGGAGCTGACAGCGGGGCACCGGGGTGGGCTGGGGCCCCATGAACACAAGCCCTCCACGACCCTCCACAACACCCTCCCTGCCCATCTCCTGAGCCCACGTGAGGGCAAGGGAAGTCGGACTCTGCGAGAACATGGGAGGGACATTAAGGGAAGCACAGAGACAGGGGTCTGCAGGAAGACAGGACACCGGCTGTGACGGGGGTGGGGGGCTGGTCTGGCATGGCCGGGGCTCGTGGGAAAAACTTCTCAACCAGGAAACCTGAACGGAGGCTGTTCTCGCGGATGGGCCCTGGGGGTCTGGAGGGGAGAAATTCCTGCTTTTCATTGTATACTCTCATCCTACTTTCATCTCTCTGGCTTGAATTTCTTTTTGCTAGGTTCACATATAATTTTTTCAATTAAAAAAAAAAAAAAAGAGGCAGCTCTTTCTGCCCATGGGTCCTGTCCTATGCTTTAATAAAAACACCTTTGGGGCACCTGCGTGGCTCAGTTGTTAAGCATCTGCCTTCAGCTCAGGTCATGATCCCAGGGTCCTGGGATTGAGCCCTGCATCGGGCTCCCTGCTCGGCGAGAAGCCTGCTTCTCCCTCTCCCACTCTCCCAGCTTGTGTTCCCTCTCTCGCTGTCTCTGTCAAATAAATAAATCTTTTAAAAAATAAAAACACCCTTTTTTGCACTCAGACAGACAGACAAGCCAGTTTTACAAAGAAAGCCAGGAGGTTTCACTTCCTCACTTGTGGTCACGTGCCATCTCTATAGGTTAGCTACAAGTCCTGTGTCCCCCAGGGGACCTTGCTGGGCCTGTCAACAGGCTGAGAACACAGCAAAGAGGCCCGATCGAGGGCCAGCCCCACAGCTCACAGCTCTGCCCCTCCCCGGGCACGTTTCTTTAACCTCATGGAACCTCAGTTTCTTTGGCAATGAGAGGAGGATCCTGACCTCCCCCCACACCCAAGAGAGACTATTTGGAGAATTAACTGGAACACACAGCACTCAGCACAGGGCCAGACATGAGAGCAGCCCACGACAAAGGACAGCTGAGTATGTGTCTGCCGTCTGCACAGAGGCAGCCCCTGTGAGCCATGGAGCCGGGCGCGGAGCTGGCTCTCAGGAAGGATGGAGTTCACCAGGGCACGTGGAAGTCCCTTCCCTGTGCACCAACCAGACGACATGAACGCATATTTTCTGGAACAGTGTCGTTCCTTTCTGATGCCAGGGTGGAGAAGGACATCACCTTTAAAAGAAAGTCTTCAGGGGTGCCTGGGTGGCTCAGTGGGTTAAGCCTCTGCCTTTGGCTCAGGTCATGATCTCAGGGTCCTGGGATCGAGGCCCGTTTCGGCCTCTGCTCGTAGGTAGCCTGCTTCCCCCCCAACTCTGCCTGCCTCTCTGCCTACTTGTGATCCCTCTCTCTCTGTCAAATAAATAAATGAAATCTTTAAAAAAGATAAAAAGAAGTCTTCAAATAAATAAATAAATAAATAAAAAGAAAATCTTCTAACTCGGGGCAGTGAAATCCTGTCTGGTATCCTAACGCTTCCATCTAACACATAAAGTAGCTTTTAGGAGCATCATTCCATCTACCGGTCTACGATTTTAAATTTCATTTCTCAGCCCGATAATCAAACATTTAACAGGAGGGGTATGTCTGGTGCAAACGCCTACAGGAGCCGGATGGAGTTTGCAGTTCCTGGAAAAAGCTAAGCTCAGGTCCCGCTGGACGGTCGGCCCCTCCAGGCAGGGCTGAAATGAACCCAGCCCAGGGTTGGGCTCAGTGGGTGCTTGGGACAAGCCGAACCAGAATGCCTGGCTGGGCTGGGCCTCCAGTTTAGTTCACAGAGTTGGGGGAACCTTCCTAGGGTTGTCAGAAGTTGGAGGCTGAGGGTGTGTCTCCTTGACAGGCATGAGGAGGGAAGTGGGGGAGAAGAGGGGACGGTGTCCAGGAAGGAGCTTGGGATAAGTGGGGACAACGAGGTCTTGCCAGCTCCCGTCACCCCGCCGCCCCTCCCCCTGCTCACCTGCAGCACCTGGGCATTGTCGCCCTGGACGGCATAATGAAAGGCCGTCTCCCCGTTGTTGTCCGTGACGTCCATCTGGGCATGGCAGTACTGCACCAGCTCCACCAGGATCTCCCTGTCACCCTTGCGGCAGGCCAGGTGCAGGGGGGTGCAGCCCTCCTCATTCTCCCTGTTATTGGCACAGCTGCGGGGTGGGGGTAGGGTGGGTACACGGAGGGAGGGGTGCTGAGAAACTCAGGGGCAGTGGAGGGAAGCAGGCTATCGGCTCAAGAGCCTTCCTGCCATGCTCGGGCTGGCTGGTTCCAACAGAGGGCTGGCTCACAGTTTGTTTGGTACTGATGTGATTTTATCAGTTGTTCACTTGCACGCCCGTACAAGGGACGGGGTCTAGGTCCCCGCCAGCTGGAGGGGGTGGTGGTAGGGTGGCAAAGAACAGGTCGAAAGGCAGAAAACTCATTAACCATGGCAGTTCATGTAACCTTTCTGGGTCTTAATATCCTTATCTATAAAAAAAAAAAAAAATAACAATGCCCACCCTAGGAAAGGGACAGGGCCACGGGGAGGTTAATCCCCACCATGTCCAAGAACAGGCCTGGAAGCTATCAAGGGCAGTGAGGAATTCTGAGCCTGGGGCCCTGGGGGCTGACACAAGCTGCCGCCACCTCAGGGCAAGCAGAGGAGCTGGAGTCCTGAGGCGGGGCCCACACGGTCCCCTCTAGGGGGCCACAGGAGAGAGGGCACTTGGTCTTTGGAAGGAGACACGAGGAGCTAAGGCCTCTTTTGCGCTCTCCAGAGAAGCAACCTAGCACGGATCACATCCAAGGTGCCAGGCAGCTTTCGGCTTTACAAAGGGAAACTGAGGCAGGACTGAGCCCATCCACCAACACACACATGCACTCGCACCGTCCCTCCTGGCCCACCTGATGATACGGCTGTGGTGGAAACACTCCCGGATCCCCAACTCCACCGCCAAGTGGGCCACCGACCAGCTGGGGTGGCTGCGGATGAGGTCGGTCAGCTGCTGCAGGACCTCCTCGCGCAGGGCGTGGCCGGAGCTCTCGTAGAAGGGCGGCAGCTGCAAAGAGTAGTGCTGGAAGTTCACGAGGGCGTCCGCCTCCGTCTCCAGCTGGAAGAGTCTGTGGGGCCAGGACACAGGAGAACAGGCACAGAAATGAGCCGGCTTCGGCCTACACCCTTGCTAGAGGCAGAAGCCTTGGGGCCCCCACCCTGTACACGGGTCGCTGCCTGCCTCTGGCCACACAGGGACCCACTCCAGCCAGACTCCCCTTCCCACCGCATGCACGCACTCGCACACCCACCTCCAAATGGAGTCAGGATTTTATTTTTATTTAAAAAGATTTTCGTTTCCAGTTTTTTTAATATCATGTTATGGTGCTTAAAAAAATTTTTTTAAACAAATCCTCGTTGTATCCACTTTCTATTATTTGGACGCTGATATCCGAGAGCCCTGGCCTCAAGTCCCTGGCCATCGCACACTGTAGGAAGTAAATAAGTGTGTAACTTAAATGTCCAGCAGTAGAATAGGATATAAATGGTGGCCCAGCTAAGTGATGGATTATTATACAACCATTAAGACGTGATTTTGAAAGAACAGCGAAATGTGATTTTTATAATGTCCAGTAAAAAAGCAAGATACAGGGGCGCCTGGGTGGCTCAGTGGGTTAAAGCCTCTGCCTTTGGCTCAGGTCATGATCCCATGGTCCTGGGATCGAGCCCCGCATCGGGCTCTCTGTTCAGCAGGGAGCCTGCTTTCTCCTCTCTCTGCCTGTCTCTCTGCCTACTTGTGATCTCTGTCTGTCAAATAAATAAATAAAATCTTTTTTTTTTTTTAACATTTTATTTATTTGACAGAGAGAGAGATCACAAGTAGGCAGAGGCAGGCAGAGAGAGAGGAGGAAGCAGGCTCCCCGCCGAGCAGAGAGCCTGATGCGGGGCTCGATCCCAGGACTCTGGGATCATGACCTGAGCCGAAGGCAGAGGCTTTAACCCACTGAGCCACCCAGGCGCCCCTAAATAAAATCTTTAAAAAAAAAAAAAAAAGCAAGATACAAATTTTAAGTGATACAATGTGATCTAAATTGCATTTAAAAAATATTTCAATGGGGTGCCTGGGTGGCTCCGTATTTAAAAATATTTATAATATTAAAAAATATTTTTAAAATATTTTAAAAATATTTAAATATTTAAAAAATATTTCAATGGGGTGCCTGGGTACCTCTCTCTGCCTGCCTCTCTGCCAACTTGTGATCTCTGTCAAATAAATAAAATCTTTTAAAAAAAAATGTCAAAATGTACCTGGTAGGGTAGTAGTTGAAATGTTCTTTAACCATTTCTGAAGCTTCTAAATTTTCTACTTGTGAGTTTATATAATTGCTATTTTTTTTAAAGATTTTATTTATTTATTTATTTGTCAGAGAGAGAGAGAGAGAGAGAGAGAGCGCACACAAGCAGGCAGAGCAACAGGCAGAGGCACAGAGAGAAGCAGGCTCCCTGCTGAGCAAGGAGCCCGAAGCGGGACTCGATCCCAGGACCCTGGGATCGTGACCTGAGCCGAAGGCAGTGGCTTAACCGACTGAGCCACTCAGGTGTCCCTATTTTATGTTTTTTTAAGTAGGCTCCACGCTCGGTGTGGGGCTTGAACTCATGACCCTGAGAACAAGACCTGAGCTGAGACCAAGAGTTGGATGCTCAACTGACTGAGCCACCCAGGAGCCCCTATAATTTTTATAATCAGAAAAGAAAATTATTTTTTTTTTTAACCACTCAGATGGTGCCCCTTCCCCCTAGCTCTCCCCAAAGGAAGAGAACAATCATTAGAAACTTTGCTCATTTTTAAAGAGTTGTGTTTAAGTCCAAGATTTGCTATTAAGCTGCTGGGTGACCCTTGAAAAATTCCTTCCCTCTCTGAGCCCCATATGAAACATTAGACTACCTGTACCTGTCCCACCTACCTCACAGAGGTACCAAGAGGGTCAGATGGGACAGCCAAGTAATGGCACTTTGAAAATGAATAAACATAATGACGGTTGACACTGAAGATACTTGAAGTGTTGACCAGGGCTCTCAACATGTAAGACCCATGGCTAGCCAAGGTCTAGAAGAGGTGGTGCCCAAGGAGTGTTGGCTCAGCAAGGCTCACCTGCTCTTTTCGAGATAGAGTGCGACTGTTTAGCAAATACCTACTGAGGGCATGTTCTGCACCTGCCATTGTTCTAGATGGAAGGAGTAAATTAATGAACAGAACAGATGATACTCCCCGCCTTCCTGGAGCCTGTGTTCTTAGGGGAGAGACCAACACAATGCGTAAGCGACAAATCAAAATAGGAGAGTATAATAAACCAACCAGCTGGTAGTAAGTGCTAAGGAACAAAGAAAGAAAGGCGGAGATGGAAGGAAGCCCTTCCTCATTCTCCTCGCCTGGTTTTGCTTCATTTCACCTCCCTCCTCACCTCGGAGCGCTCCGTGTTAAACGTTGTTGCTCTGTCAGTCATGATGGCACTAAATGACAACGAAATTGTGATACCAAATGACACTAAAAGGGACACTAAAAATGGATCACTGGATTTAGCATCAATAAAACATCAATGACCTTGACAAAGTACTTTTGGTGGAATGATGGGAACCGGAGCCTGACTGGAGAGGGGTGGAGAAGGACTGGGACATAAGAAATTGGAGAGGCAAGCACAGACCGCATTTGTCAAGGGTTTCGCTGCAGAGGGGAGCAAATAGAGGTAGCTAATGGGGAAAGTGGAATCAGGCATTTGAATGCTGGTGAGACGAACCCAAAAGAAAATGGGATCTGTCTGAGGACTCCCACCTCCGCAACGACAGACCAGGTACCAGGAACCAGACTGCTGTCCCAGGGACGACAAAATGTGAAAGGCATCTGCTCAAGACGCTGGACACTGAAACAGACAGGGATGAAGTGTCAGGCTGGTGGGGGTTATGGAAACCCAGGAAGTGAGCCTGGGATTTAGGGCTGCTGTCACTTGAGCAGCTGGAGGGATACACCACAGCATCAGCAACCTCCTGGGCTCCGGGGACAGGGATGGGAGGGCCCTGATGAACCCTCTTACTGTGGGCAGGGGTCCTCAAGGACTAAGGCATAAGATGAGCCACAAGGAGACAGACCCTTCCGGAGACTGCGGCTCAGCTCCAGATAATTTCCGTTCCAGAAGACGGACTAAAATTACCCTCACTGGTAATGTTCCCAGATACCTGGGAGAAGCAATATAAAAGAAATGTCAAGCCAAGCTTAATCATTTCTACAAGCGTCGTTGCAAATCCGAGGCCCAGGACATCGTCAAAACTCACCAAGCACAGGAGGAGACACTACATGAGACGAAAGAAAATCAACGGAAATAATGCATGAGGGGAATAGATCTGTAAGTAGGGGCCTGCAAATACTGACGTCATCTGATACAGACTTTAAAATGACTGTGATGGTGCACCTGGGTGGCTCAGTCAGTTAAGCATCTGCCTTTGGCTCAGGTCATGATCCCAGGGTCCAGGGATCGAGCCCTGCCTTGGGCTCCCCCTCTCCCTCCATTCATGCTCTCTCTCCTCTCTCAAATACATAAATAAAATATTTAAATAAATAAACAAATAAAATAACAGTGATAAGAGGCACCTGGCTGGTTCAGTTGGCAACACTTGCTCTTGGGGTCGTGAGTTCAAGTCCCACATTGGGCATAGAGCTTACTTAAAAAAAATAAATTAAATAACTGTGATGGGGCGCCTGGGTGGCTCAGTGGGTTAAAGCCTCTGCCTTCGGGTCAGGTTGTGATCCCGGGGTCCTGGGATCAAGCCCCGCATACGGCGCTCTGCTCCGCAGGGAGCCTGCTTCCTCCTCTCTCTCTGCCTGCCTCTCTGCCTACTTGTGATCTCTGTCAAATAAATAAATAAAAATCTTTAAAAAAATAAAAATAAAGAAAAATAAAAATAAATAAATAGATAACTGTGATCATATTCAAGAGGATAAAACAGAAGATTTAGAATTGGGGCAAAGAACTTGAATCTATTTTAAAAAATGGAAGTTTTTTTTAGCATTAAAAAACAAGTGCTGGGGCGCCTGGGTGGCTCAGTGGTTAAGCCGCTGCCTTCGGCTCAGGTCATGATCTCAGGGTTCTGGGATCGAGTCCCGCATCGGGCTCTCTGCTCAGCAGGGAGCCTGCTTCCCTCTCTCTCTCTCTCTCTGCCTGCCTCTCTGTCTACTTGTGATCTCTCTCTGTCAAATAAACAAATAAAATCTTTAAAAAAAAAAAAAAAAAAAAACAAGTGCTGAAGTGAGAACGTGGCCAGGTATAAAAGCAGATGGGACAATGTTGAAGAGAAAACTAGTAAATGGGAAGATAGGCCAGAAAAGAGGAAATAGAACAGAACGTGGGGAGCCAAAGGATGGAAATTGCAGGAAAGCAGATAAAAGACATAGGATATATAACAAAAAGATCTACCATACATTTAAGTAGAGCCGAAAAAGAACTGAAGAAAAGCCGTATTTGAAGAGTTCATATCTATGAACTCTTCAAAATTGATGGAAAGAAAAATGTCATAGTGATTGAAAATATCTCTGAGCCCTCCTACACACACACACACACACACACACACACACACACACACACAAATAGAAATCCACACTTAGGGACCCTGTAGGTTTTAAAACACGGCCCCCAAATTCTTCGACACTGCTTCATTGACACATAATGTCTCTTATCATTATCCCATGATGTCTCTCAACCCTTTCGTCTGGCTCTGCAACTGCTTGACCAACAGAATAGGGCAGAGGTGATGCTGCCCTAGTTTCTGGACCAAGGTCTTAAGAGACTGGAATTTTCTACCTCAAATTTTCTCTTGGGACCCAAGTGTCACCCCCTAGGGAAACTAACACAACCCACAGGGATGTCTCCTGGTCCTGGACCCTCAGCCGGACGAACTCCCAGCCAACAGCAGGCAGCAACTTGCCAGTTGCAAGTGAGTCATCTTAGAAGTATGTTGAGTTCTGCTCAAATTGCAGATTTTCGGGCTACGTAATTGATCGTCATTTTAAGCTGCAGAGTTTTGGGGTCTTTTCTCAAGCAACAGGAACTGAGGATGACACATATGAAACATATGTGAACATATGTGAACATACTGAAATACAACTATAATGGACACATGTACCATATTACAAAGGCTATAAACAAAATACGAAGAAATACACTAAAAAAACAGCAGAGTTTCGAGAAAGTGATCTTCAAAGGCTGACAGCCATCTACCCAGCAGTGGAAACCAGAGATAATGGAATGACATTCTTACTTAAAGAGCTAAAAGAAAATAAATGCCGGTGGGAATTCTGTACGCAGCATGCTTCCCTTTAAGTATGGAATTGAAAGTAAAACATTTCACTAATCAGGGGTGCCTGGCTGGCTCAGGGGGGAGAATCAGCAATTCTTACTAGGAGTCGGGAGTTCGAGCCCCATGCTGGGTGTAGAGATTACTTAAATAAGTAAAATTTTTAAAGACTTTTTTCACTAGACACACAAACAAAGAGAAAGAGAGAAAGGCTTTGTCATTAGTAGACCTACACAATGGAAAATATGAAAGGATCTTCTTCAGGTAGAAGGAACTGATCTCATAGGGATGGTCTAAGATACAGGAAAAAAATAAAATATCGTGAAAAATGGCAAATAGGTATGTGAATCTAAATAAGGATTGGTGGCAAAATATCCTGCTGGGTTTAAAATAAAGACAGAATATATAGTGTGTGTGTGTGTGTGTGTGTGTGTGTGTGTGTGTGTGTGTGTGTGTGTAGGTATGTGTCTATATGTGGCATAGAAGCCTGGGAATAAATGAGGTTTAGAAGTCCTAAGACCCATTTATTGTTCTGGAAGACACTAAAGTGCCAATTATTCTTCAATAAGGCCGAGGATGTTGTGTTACAATCTCTTGGGTTCTCTCAAGAACTGGGAAGGGTTTCAGATTTTGCCCTACTTGCAAACTAACAAGTTAGCCTGACACAGTTGCATAGACACTGGCAGAAGAAACAAGATTCCTGGATCAAAGACAAAGGGCGATGTACTGCTCACAGCAATGCAGTGGCCAGTTTCCATGTTTGTGCCAACTCCCTGGGATCCAGTTCCCAGAGGGTGACATGAAGAGGGCCAGGTGACACCTGCTCCCGTTGCACTAGGAGAGAGAGAAGCCTAGTGTGTTGGGAACTTGAATCTTCTACCACCGTCAACAAGCAAATCTGCCAAAACTTTGCTTTGGAAAATGATGTGATCCTTATTACATAAGAGAGTAAGCAAACCTCCCCTCTGCTCTAGGGAAAGACCCGATCTCTATCTTCTAAGACTGCTTGCTATATAAAATCCTTGTAAAGACAGCCTGGAACAAAGGAAGTCCGTGTCTCTGCTCATAAGACTTGAGGACCCATGAGAAACCCGTGGAGAACTGTTCCCCAATAGCTATCACTAAAAGATCTAATCAGGGGTGCCTGGCTGGCTCAGGTGGGAGAATCAGCAATTCTTACTCACTAAAAGAGAATGACAGAATGCATAACTTCCAAACTGACAGGGAGGGGACACAAGGCATAATAAGAGAACATTCGAGCATGAATTACAAAACCATTACGCTAAGTGAAAAAAAAAAGTCATATGACGACACGCTGTATGATTAGAAGGCAAAACCATAGTGATAGAAAGCAGATCCCTGTTTGCTGGGTGCTGTGGTGGGTGCAGGGGACTTACTGCAAAGGAGCAGGGAGGGAATTTTGGAGACTACAGAAATGTTCTGCATCTTGACTGCGGTGATGGCACAGGGCAGGCATCTTTCCTGAAACTCATCAAGTGCCTCATGTCAAACTGGTATATTTCATTTTTTTGTAAGTTGCATCTCAGTAAAGCTACCTAATCTCTAGGTAGCTTAAGATCTCAAGGTCCTAAAAAAATGTTTTTTTTTAAAGCAATTAAATTTTTTAAGCAATTTTTTAAAAATTTTTAAAGCAATTAAATTATCCATAATTCCAGCAAAAAAAAAAAAACACAAACAACTAAACAAATCTGCCATCACACTGGAATATTTTAATAACATTTACTACTCATAAAAAACAATGAAACAAACAAACAAAAAATCCCATTAGTAAACCTGACCTGGCAGACATATATGAAACACTATTCCCACCAGCTACAGAATACATGTTCTTTTCGAGCCACACAAACCAAAGTTAGAAATACTGGACATAAACTGGGCTGTAAAGTAAATCTAACAAATTTCAAAGACCTGAAAATACTGAGACTATGCTCTCTGACCATGATGAAACTAAGCAAGAGATTAATAACAAAAAGAGAATGAAAAGTTTTCCATACATTTGAAAATTAAGCAAGATACATACAAACTAGCAATGGTTCAAGGAAGAGGTCATGGAGAAACTCGGGAAATGTCCTGACTCGGTGGTAATGTAAATATTCTGTTATCAGCCTTGCCGGGGGGAACCTCCACCTCTGGATAGGACAAAGGAGCTTATACCAAACTAGCCTGCCTACTGAAAATGAACAGAAAGGAAGGATCGAATGCAGATGAGGACCTGGAAGCGCTGGAGGGAAACTGAGGCAGGCGAGGATACAGGGCCAAGACTGTAGAGAAGAGGGAGGCCCCGCATCTTCACTCCAGGCATTCTGGGATCTGTGACGCAGGATATGAAGGACAGAAAGGCCAGGAGGCAGCCAGATGCTGCTGGCATCCCCCCTCCAGGCTGCGCGGACAGAAGCCGGCATCCGGAGTTGCCGAGAAGACCAGAACTTGAGGGAAATCACAGGGAAGCAAGCCCAAAGTTCTACACGGAATCTTCTCTCGTAAGCTAGGCAGAGCAAGATGTCAAGAAAACAAACGGAGGGGAGCCTGGGTGGCTCAGTGGGTTAAAGCCTCTGCCTTTGGCTCAGGTCATGATCTCAGGGTCCTGGGATCGAGCCCCGCATTGGGCTTTCTGCTTAGCAGGGAGCCTGCTTCCTCCTCTCTCTGCCTGCCTCTCTGCCTACTTGTGATCTCTGTATGTCAAATAAATAATAAATAAAATCTTAAAAAAAAGAAAGAAAGAAATCAAACGGAAAACAGCAACAGAGAGGACCCAGAGCTGAGCGGAAACTATGGCCAGTTTTCAGTCCTCGAAAAACAGAGATTCAAGTTCAAGGCCCGCCAGGTGGAAGGACCCTGGTAAACCAAGGCCTTCCGCTGAGGCTTGAGAACTTCTATCCCCCTGAGAGTAAACATGATGACGGAGGAGTCAATTCCAGGTAGATAATCAATCCAGTGATGGAAGGCAAAAAAATAAAGCTTCTGGAAGATGCTATAGAAAAATATTCTCAACTCCTCCTGGTAGAGAAGGACTTTGTTAAACAATACCAGAAAGCAAATGGTAAAAATGAGTGACACTAACTTCCTTGAGACTAAGAACTCTTGTTTGTCAACAGATCGTATCGGAAATCCAACTGCAAGCCACTGAGGGGAGATGGCCGCAAGACACGTAACCAACAACAGGTGTGTATTTGAATAGAGAACAGAAATCTTCACCATCAGGAGGAGACCAGAAAGGCATTATCTGAGGAAGCTGAGGCTGTGTACGGTCTCAGCTCACCCATTCCACTCCCCGCTACAGACGCCTGGCAGGAAAGCATGCAAACACGCACCAAGAAAACCGGAAGCAGCCCCAAATTCCCATCTATGAATGAAGCTGAGGATAGTTAACACAGTGGAATTGTCCTGAGTGGAAGAAGCTGGACCCAGTTTCATGCAAAAATATATACAGAAATCTCACAGACAGAATGCTGAGCAGACAAGCCAGGCACAGAAGCAACTGCCTTACAAGCCAGGTTCATGGCTGCCTTTTGGGGGCAAGGGAGCAGAAGGGGCGGGGCTCCCAGGGCGCAGCGATGTTCCACCTTTTGACGTGGGGGCTGGTTAGAGGTATCTGTGATCCGTCATTGAGCTGTGTGTACGTCTCTCTGTGCGGCGTATTTCCCTATTTTTAACTAGTTTAGAGAGAGAACAGGAGGAGGGAACTGGGGACAGCTGAACAGAGGCAGTGCCTGGGGACGAAAGTGAAGTCAAGAATGAAATTTTTCAAAAGAGGGGAAAAACACCCAAAATCCCAGCACATTTGTATAGCAGTGGAAAATACCTAGTCAAGAGGGAGAAGTCACAGAGGAGAGAGGAAAGAATTGCTGAACTGATGTCCTGCAGGGGATGAGGGGACGTTGACCTTGACGGGAACTGGCCTGTACAGTGACAACAGGGAAGCCCTAGTATGTGGGTGCAGTTGTGGGTGCCCCGGGTGGGGGCACTCACCAGCTGCAGGTAAGCACGGAGAGGGCAGGTAGGGAAGGACATGGTCAGGGTGGCCTGCTGGCCCCAAGCCCAGGGCTGCCAAAGGGCAGGGCTCACTTGAAGTGGGACAAGCAGCATGGAGGGGAGCCCCATGCTAGAATTAACTAGTGTTGGCGTTCTGCCAAGCCAAGATGACAAAGAAAGAAGTAAGAAAGCAGCGAGAGTATGCAAGGGTGTGATCATCATGACAGGCCACGAGTTTCTGCAGGGCAAGAAGTGAAGTCCACGAACGGGACGTGGCAGGGGGATGGCTGGGTTCATGTCTGCAGGGGGCGGGGAACTTGGCATTCAGAGAACAAGGGAGGAGATGGAAAGACAGGAGGTAGAGGGTGGAAAGCGGGGTGCTCGCCATTGGTATTTGTGGGAGAGCCCCTGTTACTGCTGATGACAAGGTCCAGGGAATGGCCATGTGGGCTGGGAGAGGTCTGGCCCCAAAAGCCGTGGGTGTATGGAGGGGCACTCTGCGAATTTCAGTCACCGAGTCAGGACAGGTAGAGTGATGGAGAGAGGGAGCTCGGGGCCACAGGCTCCCAGCCTCAGGGTGTGGGGGAAACTCCAGGACAGAGCGCGGGTTGTACAGGTCGACGTGAATTTCAAGTCCGGGGAGCAAAGGGGCACCCAGTCCCACTTCCAGGCCCAGTGGGGAAAATACCAGGAGAAAATTCTCTCAAGGCCCCCAGGGGAGAGCCAGGTTTGGGTTAGAGCCACAGGTGAAAGATTCTCAGAAAACGTTGAGGACCTGGAGGACTCATAAGGTTGTCTTCTCCCTCTCTTCTAGAACCGAGCCCCCAGACAAAAGCCACCTGGCATTATCTCTGGGGAGCCTTTGCTTTGGCTGGGAGTGGCCTGTGGATGAGCCCCAGGGGATCCGTGAACTTCAAAAAAATCACATGAAAATGTGCGTCGACACATTTGGGGGGCGGATGGAGAGGTCCTAGGGTCCTGGGCCAAAAAAATGGCCCCAAGAACCACTAGGCTAGGGCCAGTTTCAGAGCTGAGCACCAGCCCCTCCTACAGGTCCCCCAAAGGGCTCCTCCTCCATCCCCATCCCTTTGTGCCTTTGCTCTCCATGTGCCTCTCCCTGCAGAGCCCTCCCTCCCTCCCTTGTAGGTCCAGATCTCACCCAGCTCCCCCCATACCCCTTTTCCAACTCCTCCTATCAAACACACATCTACCTCCAGGGGCCACGCGCTCATCACCCACTCAACAAATACTAAGCATCACAGTAGGCATTAGCAGAAAGGACTCAGCCCCAGACGCCATCCCGCAGGAGCTCGGCGGTCTAGCGGGGACACAGAAGTGAAGCAGACACAGGCTGATCCCAGGCAGGAGGGGCTGACCGAAGTAGGGACCGTGCTGAGAGAGAAGAGAGCGGGCGAGGACCGGCCCACAGAGCAGGCAGCGGGGTACGGTGAGGACAGAGAAAGAAGTGTAAAAAGGTGAGGTCTGTCTGGGGAGCCTAAGAGCTTTACTTTGTTCGCGTTCTTTTATCCCCCTGCATACCGCGTACGGACCTCATTTGCTGGCTACCGCCTGAGCTCCTGGAGGACAGAGCTGCTGGATTCACCTCTGCAGGGAGAGGATGGGCTGCGGGCTGGACAGATCGGGAAGGAGCAAGCAAGGGGCATGTAGCTGGCTCGGCTCGTCTGAGGTGCTGACCGGCAGTTCCCTTTCTGAGGGCCTCAAAAATCAGCCCCTGGGACGCCTGGGTGGCTCAGTGGGTTAAAGCCTCTGCCTTCGGCTCAGGTCAGGATCTCAGGGTCCTGGGATCGAGCCCCACGTCGGGGCTGCCTGCCTCTCTGCCTACCTCTCTCTGCCTGCCTCTCTGCCTACTTGTGATCTCTGTCTGTCAAATAAATAAATAAAATCTTTAAAAAAAAATCAGCCCCCTTTTAAGAGGCAAAGATCACATGGCGCACATGCTTCGATCATTCTTTTTTTTTTTTTTTAAGATTTTGTTTATTTATTTATTTGAGACACACAAAGAGAGAGAAAAAACACAAGCAGCGGGGAGGGGCATTGGAAGAGGGAAAGCAGGCTCCTCGCTGAGTAGGGAGCCTGACGCAGAGCGGGGCTCAATCCCAGGACCCCAGGATCATGACCTGAGCTAAAGGCAGATGCTGAACCAGCTGAGCCCCCCAGGCGCCCCCTGCTCTGATCATTCTTTCTAGGATTCCTGGAAAGAGGAGTCTTATTTCTGCTAAGATACCAGTGGAGAGCTGGCGGGTTTCATCAAATATCACATGTCACCAGCAAATGTCAGTAGTAAATGATTAATTCGTAGCAGGAACACAAGTATGGATGTTATCATAATGTCCACACAAGGCTACTGGTGACCACCCTGGCGCTCATACAGAGGAGCCAGGGCTCTGGACCATATGTCAGGCCGGGGGCCCTGCTCTCCCACTGCCCCTTCCCCCCCTCACACTATTTCTCTAATAAATAAATAATTTTTTTTTTTTTTAAAGGCAGGGGGCACCTGAATAAGTTGGGTAAGCATCTGCTTTCAGCTCAAGTCATGATCCTGGGGTCCTGGGATCAAGCCCCGCATCAGGCTCCCTGCTCAGTGGGGAGTCTGCTTTTCCTTCTCCCTCTCTCCCAGTTTGTGCTCGCTCACTTGCTCTCTCACAATCTCTCTCTCAAATAAATAAAATCTTAAGCAGCCTGAAGAGGAAGTCTAGTAAACCGTACCTTCCTTCTAGAAACTGCAGGATGCCAGGGGCTGCAGGGAGACCCCACGAAGCCTAAGAGAAACCCAGGGCTCTGGCCCTCGCTCCAGGGTCACACCCCAGGCCTTGGCATTGCCATTTCTGCAACTCTTTATCACCTCCCCTCCTGCTTCCCAGCTTACCCCTCAACTGCCCTGAAGCCATCAGTCCCCAGTCCCAACAGAGGACACGGCGCACAGCGGCCCTCTGCTGACACTGCCGAAGTTGCGCGAGTACATCCCACGGGTCGCACAAACCTAGGTGTGCCAGGCTCCTTGCTGGGTACTGGGGGCTGCGCTGGGGCGAACAAGACAGACGCAGCCACAACCCTCGTGGGGTCGGTGGTCTCCCAGGAAGCCGGTCTACTAAGCACGGGGATGGAGTGCTACGGGACACGCAGAGGCAGCTCCTCTAGCCTAAAGGTCAGGGAAGGGCGAGCAGAAGTGAGGCAGGCAAAGAGGGGGAGAATGTCTGAGGCCGACGGCGTAAGAGTCCAGGCTAAAGCCAGGGGCACAAGGTGGCAAGTGCTGAGACCGGAGGGAGAAGCCAGGCTTGATCACACAGGCCCTTTCAAGCCAGGCTAAGCAGCTGATGTGTTAAGGAAACAGGGACTTCTTGAAGAATGAAGCAGGGGAGTGAGCGATCAGATTTGTCCTTTGGGAAGATCTCTCTGGAAGCAGCTGGGAAGAGGATGGGAGGCAAGCAAATACAGGAAGAGTAACAGGCTGGGAGATGGAGTGCGTCTGGAGTTGCGTGTGCAAGGACCATGGCCTTGAAAGAGAGCCGGCGATAAAATGGAGAACAACAGAAGCCTGGATTTTGGACTGGCATGGGGCCGGGATACGAGCTGCACTTCCCAGCCTCCCCTGCAGTTAGCTGTGGCCATGTGACGAAGTCTCGCCAACGGGATTCAGGTGGAGGGGTGTGCCACTTCCCAGAAGGCCCTAGTGAGGAGGAGGGTGCCCTTGTTCACCCTGTCTACCTTTCTGCTAACCAGGAAGGTGGCTGTGATGGCTGGATCCGGCACGGCCATCTGGGACCATGTGGTTGCCTAGAGAATGAAGCCCACATGTGGTAGAGCAACAAGACAGCAAGAGCTGGGCCCTCAGGGACTAGTGGGGGGGGGGGTCCCAGGGGACCACTCTCTGCTGTGGTTGTCACTTAGGAGAAAACTAAAATTCTATCCTTCAAGCCAAACTTAAGCATAATTGACGGAGAAGCAGCAGCAGACTCAAGATATGTCTGGCAGGGGAGCCCGACAGAACTCAGTAATGGCCCAGATCTTGCAGGGCAGGGAGCCTGAGGAATCAAGATCGCTCCTGGGCTTCTGGGCAGCACAACCTCGTGCAGGGATGGCGATGCCATCTGCTGAAACGGAAATGCTTGGGCGAGAGCAGGTCAGGAGAAGAGACAAAAGAGTCCAGAGCCAAGTGAGGGACGTGAGGAATTCCGAGAGGAGACACGTGCTTGGCTTGAAACCCCACCCAATGCTCCCTATTCTGTTCGAACGCATGGAAACACACAGCGGCACAGAAAGGAGAAATGGCTTAGAAGCCGGAAGACACGGGGCGCCTGGGTGGCTCAGTGGGTTAAAGCCTCTGCCTTTGGCTCAGGTCATGATCCCGGGGTCCTGAGATCGAGCCCCACATTGGGCTCTCTGCTCATCAGGGAGCCTGCTTCCTCCTCTCTCTCTCTGCCTGCCTCTCGGCCTACTTGTGATTTCTCTCTGTCAAATAAATAAATAAAATTTAAAAAAAAAAAAAAAAGAAGAAGAAGCCGGGAGACACAGATTCTGTTCCTTCACTGCTTCTCATGCAACCTTAAATGACTCACTTATCGTCCTAAGCCTCAGTGTTTTTATCTGTAAAATGGGATACTGCCTTCCTTGCTTCCCTCAACGGGTCATTGGAGGATGGCATTGCCATTTCTCTAACTCACACCATATGGGAAAGTACTACAAAGTGCCCCCCAATTAAGGGCAGTAAATAAAGATGCAGGTAACACACTGCTGGCGAAGAGTTTAACCCCCTGGGATGGTAATCTGCCCACAGAGGGGCTCAAGCTTGCTGGGACAGATCTGGAGTCCTGTCAGGGGACATTTACGGCTGACAGGACTTGGTGATAGTGGAGGGCGGTGGAGCCCCACCATGTTCCTTGCCCCACCGCCCGCTGTGGGGGCCTCTGCCTCGGTTTCCCCATGCAACCAGACCCAAATTCTCCCCCCCGATTGGCCTCTTCTGCTCTCCTCCTGTTGGCTGGACCCTGACTCCCAGCCTGCCACTTTCTGAGACTCCTACCACGCCTCCTCAAGGGGAATGAGCCCAGAGGTTCCCTCAGGCCTCAAGTGCTCACCAGAGCCCTGAGCATACCAGGGATCCGGCCCGGAGCTATTGGCCTGTGGGCGCCCCCCACCCCACGCCTCTGCCTGCCTACAATGACCTTATCCACTCTCCTCTGCCAGACACATTCCTCCTCATTCTACGCTCTGAGGAGCCCGCCAGGAAGGGATAGCCTGCTTGTGTCCTCACCATCCGCTTCTACCCACAGCTCTCCTCACGTGGTTGGTACGATGCCTGCCAGGCATGTGGTCTCCACTCAAGACTGCACATAAAGGCACGGAGCATATCTTGTCATCTCACAGTGCCAGCGGGGCCTGGCCCAGGGCCTGGAACTCCTGAGCCACCACAGATGCCCGGTGCCCGGTGAAGAGATGGACGGCGGGCTGGCCAGACGGATGAACGAACGGAAAAAGGCCCATCAGCACTCGCCCAGCTCAGGACCAGTCTGCCAAGCTCCTCGGGACCCTGCATTTTGGGTGCCCGGCCACTCCTCTCCCTTTATGCCAACCAGCCCTGCCCCTGGGTTCCTACCCTTCCCTTCAAGCCCACGGGAGACCCAGCATGCCCGGAAAAGTGACCACTGTCCACCCAACACACTTTCTTGAACAAACCTTGGCCAGCCCCTACAAGGGCAGTCATGCCTTTAAAGACCCAGAGTTACAGGGGAAGCCTGGACTTTACCCGATTTGACCCTGCAAGCTCTCCTGTCTTTCCTCCTTCCCTCCCTCTGCGGGGGCCCAGCCAGAGGCAGGGAAAAGCCAGGCCTTCTACCCTCACGCCCCTGCTGTGGGGACCCTGCTGGGCCAGAAGGTAGGATCTAGGAGGTCCCTCTCCCCACCCCCTCCCACCCTTCTCCAGAGCCCTCAGATGCTTGGCCCCAGGAAGCTGCTCTTCAGGCCGGGACCGCCAGTCTGAGGAGCCCAAGGAAAGAAGTGTCTGTGTGTGTGTGTCTGTGTGTCTGTGTGTCTGTGTGTGTGTGTGGCAGCTGTCGACCGTCACCCACCGGAATCCACTCTGTGAGTTTCTGGGGTTGACCAGGATGCAGTCCCAGGTGTGATTGGGAATGTTCTGGAACAGAATCAGCTGCCCTTCCTCCTGAACCCGGCCACTCGAGGTGTAGTCCGCCACAGCCACCTCCTTCACCCGGAATGGGTTTGAGAACAAGTTGGTGACGCTACTCAGGGTATTGACCAGGCGCCCAAAGAACTGCATCTTCTGTGGGGCGGGGGGCTGGGCCCCACCGCCTGCCCCCTCAGCCTGGAAGAAAACGGGGTCTCTGGTCAGCTGGGCTCGGTCTCCCATGCCCACCTCACCAAGGACAGCAGTTCCCTGCTCAGGCTCCCAGACGGCTCCCCACCAGTGCTGGTCCTCTGCTTCTGGCCAGGAGGGACCTGGAAAGGGGGGAAGAGAGAGAGAGAGACGACGCTGAGTCAGGGGTGAGAAGTCCCGACGGGCAGCTTCAGAGTGGCCACCATCCACGGAGGACCAGAAGCGTCCCGCTTCCGGGCAAGGGTCCCCCCAGAGCCTCAGCTTTCTCATCTGCGGTACGGACCCTATCGCTCAAGGAGACGACAGACAGGAAAATGCAGTCACAGACGATCCTGCCCTGTCCAAAGGGAGGGGCTCTTGTCAGCGCTCAGAAAGCTTGGCGTGAGTCATTCCAATTCAACCAACAAAACCAGGGTCCCCTCTCGACCAGATACAGCCAGGGGACTGGGATCGGCCCACACTCCATCAGGGGAGGGGGACCGTGGGCATGGGTCTCCCAATTTTTGGTGCCTGCTACCACTGCTCTTTCCCAAGGAGCTCTGAGAGAACACGAAACCAGATGCCTCAGAAATGAACGTGAACGTGCAGACTCAGCAGCAGTGAACGTGTATGTGGATGGAAACGTTACACTTGCAGATTCCAAGGGTCCCAGTTTCTGCTGTGGAAACTGTCCCCAGTTTGGGGGACAGAATGAGATGTCGCATATTTGCCTAGGTTCCCAGAAAGCGTAGTGCATTCCTAAGGCAGTGCCACCAAAGTCGGGTGACATTTAGCTGGAGGTTGCCCTCTGGCTCCGCTCCAGGAAGTCACCCGCCAAAAGTGCAGCCCAGACACCGAGGACAGAGCATGGAAGTGTGGGCACTCCAGAGGGGAGAAGACGCGTCAGTGGACACTGTGTGTGTGTGCTCAGCTGTTGAGATGATCAAGCTTAGGGATAAAAGGAAGAACAAGAAGCCCCAAAGAACCACGGATAAAGGGAGGAAGGGCCAGTAATGATAATTAGACCAGGAGACCGAGTACTTCCTGGGCACGGGCCCTAAGCTTTACTTTATGCGACTGTCCCCTTTCAGTCTCTGCAAAGGCAGAGGGCTGGAGCAAAACCGTGTTCCCATCCCTGCCTGCTGTGTGTCCTTGGGCAAGTCACTTAACCCCTCTGTGTCTCAGTTTCCTTATCTGTAACATGAGAACCACGGCAGAGCCCAACAGTAGAACCTGGCAGACAGTAACTGCTCCATAGGCATCAGGCCTCATCACTTCCTTCGCCCTCCCTTTAATGCACAAAGAAATGAAGATGGCGACTTAAAGAGCTCTAGAAGCATCCTGAAGCTTTGTAATGTCCTTCCTCTTAAAATCAGTAGTAAGATGTGGTGTGAGCAGACTATGAGCCTCAATGTCCCCTTTACAATGAGGATAGTGCTCGGGGCACATGAGTGGCTCAATCGGTTGAGTGTCTGACTCTTGATTTCAGCTCAGGTCATCTCAGGGTCGCAAGATCGAGTCCCACATCAGGCTCTGCACTCAGTGGGGAGTCTGCTTGGGATTCTCTCTCTCCCTCTGCCCCTCGCCCTGTCCTCACTCTCTTTCACTTGCTCTCTCTAAAATCAATTTTTAAAAATGAGGACAAGCTCCCCTCTTTGGCACTGTGAGGATTAAACAAGAATGGTCTTAAGAATGTTTAGACCAGGGGC